>NC_081553.1:116187493-116557493 GCF_963082655.1 Stomoxys calcitrans
AACACTTATCGTTGATGCGTCAAACACCGCTGTGGGAGATGTGCTTCTACAACTACACCCAAAATAAATATGATCGTGATAGATAGACATAATTCCAAAGGATAATAAAGGGTGATTTTTTTGAGGTTAGGATTTTCATGCATTAGTATTTGACAGATCACGTGGGATTTCAGACATGGTGTCAAAGAGAAAGATGCTCAGTATGCTTTGACATTTCATCATGAATAGACTTACTAACGAGCAACGCTTGCAAATCATTGAATTTTATTACCAAAATCAGTGTTCGGTTCGCTTTTGAAAACTTTACCCCTCACAACCATCTTAAATTTCATGCGTATTTATAAACCCCTTTTTTCATTGCAAGCTAGTTTTTATACCATCCACCATACGATGGGGGTATACTAATTTCCTCATTCTGTTTGTAACACCTCAAATATGCGTCTGAGACCCCATAAAGAATAAATATCCTTGATCGTCATGTCATTTTAAGTCGATCTAGCCATGTCCGTTCGTGCGTCCGTCTGTCGAAAGCACGCTAACTTTCGAAGGAGTAAAGCTAGCCGTTTGAAATTTGGCACAAATACTTTTTATTAGTGTAGGTCGGTTGGTATTGTAAATGGGCAAAATCGATCCATGTTTTGATATAGCTGCCATATAAACCGATCTTGGGTCTTGACTTCTTGAGCCTCTAGAGGGTGCAATTCTTATCCGATTTGACTAAATTTTTGTACGTGGTGTTTTGGTAACACTTCCAACACCTGAGCTAAGTATGATTCAAATCGGTTCATAATCTGGTACAGCTGTCATAAAAATCGCTCTGGGATCTTGCCTTCTTGAGCCAATAGAGTGCGCAATTCTCATCCGATTTGGCTGAAATTTTGTATGAGGTCTTTTGTTATGACTTTTAATAACTGTACTAAGTATTGCGTAAATCGGTCCATAAGCTGATATAGCTGCCATATAAACCGATCTGGAATCTTGGCTTCTTGAGCCCCTAGAGGGCGCAATTCTCATCCGATTTGGCTGAAATTTTATACAATGGCTTCTCTCATGACCTTAAACGCACATGTCTAATGTGGTTTGAATCGATCAATAGCTTGATATAGCTCTCATATAAACCTATGTCCCGATTTTGCTTCTTGAGCCCCTACAAGACGCAATTCTTATCCGATTGAACTGAAATATTACCCAATGACTTCTACAATGTTCAGCATTCAAGTCATTTATGGTCCGAATCGGACTATCACTTGATATAGCTCCAATAACATAACAGTGCTTATGCATTATTCTTTGCTTGCCTAAAAAGAGATGTCGCGCAAAGAACTCGACACCTGGGATCCATGGTGGAGGGTTTATAAGATTCGGCCCGGCCGAACTTAGCACGCTCTTATCTGTTTTTTTGAAATCAAAACTTTGCGCCAAAAATAAGCTTTTGGGTCTTACTTGAAGTGGATACTTCATCGGCTACAAAAGCCACATAATCTAAACTACAAGCGATGCAAACATTTGGGATATTTTTGTACCTTGGTCATATCTCCATTGCGGCCTGGTTAGATGATAGGTTATCGCTTATACACACAGACCGGAAACAAAAAGTGAAGATTGTTTTTCTCTCGAAATGCCACTGACAGTTCAAACCCATCAAATTGTTCAACATCGGTTTTATTTGGTATTCTGTTGCAACTTTGGCAGCACCATATGCCATGCCACAATGTTAGTTTTTGGCATAGTTTTTCTGCGATTTTATATTTTCTATTTACGCTTTTCTCGAACCGTATTTGCGATGGGTATGTCCGCATATTTCCGTGGGTTCCCTGTTTTTTTGTAGCCCAGAATCAAATATACGATACGCCAACCGCCAGCAGCCAGTCAGTCGTTGGAAACATTGTTCTTTGAGATGCACTTAACAATGCTGCTGTTTATTTGGAAATATGTTATTTCTGGTTAAGAAACTTTTTTTGTTTGTTTGTTTTCTTGTTCTGTGATAATTTGGTACATTGCGTTTCCTTTATTTGACAGCCGCTCGAAGGAGTGAGACACATGTTTGTATTTGGTTTGATATCTACTCACCACAACAATAGGGTTGGTTGGTCTTTTCTTTTGCCCAAAATGGAATACTAACATTATGGTGGGGGCAAAGAAAAATTGTCCATTAACTCAATATATTGTATGATTTCGTAAAAATATTGACGCTCAGAGAGGGGTTGGTTCATAAGACGAATATATCTACATATATGGCATTACATCAAAAAGTCAACCCATGGCCACCATTAATAGTACAGCTGTGGAAGACTTTTAAAATGTTACCTTTTCAAACATTTTATCAAAACGGGTTAAAAAAATTTCCACATTTTCCACCAGGTCCTATTTTTTCGCTAGAAGGCTCAATTTTTACTACTATTTTTGGCTAAAATTTTGTGTAAAAAAAAATCAAACACTACACAGCTAGCTCCAGAAATGGAAACAGATCGCATTTTTCAAGAGAAGTACACTTTTATCTTTTAATATCAATGTCCAGATTATTAATTACATAAAGCCTTTTTAAAATCCCATACCGCGATTTAACTTCTTAATCCCCTACAGAGCAGATAGATTTTTTTTAATTGATTTTCGATGTATCATGTAATAGTAGGAAAGATTAAAAAAAAAACAAGTAAAAGCGTGCTAAGTTCGGCCGGGCCGAATCTTATATACCCTCCACCATGGATCGCATTTGTCGAGTTCTTTTCCCGGCATCTCTTCTTAGGCAAAAAAGGATATAAGAAAAGAGTTGCTCTGCTATTAAAACGATATCAAGATATGGTCCGGTTCGGACCACAATTAAATTATATGTTGGAGACCTGTGAAAAATTTCAGCCAATTCGTATAAAAATTGCGCCCATTGGGGCTCACGAAGTAAAATAGAGAGAACGATTTATATGGGATCTATATCGGGCTATAGACCGATTCAGACCATAATAAACACGTTTGTTGATGGTCATGAGAGGATCCGTCGTACAAAATTTCAGGCATATCGGATAATAATTGCGACCTCTAGGGGTCAAGAAGTCAAGATCCCAGATCGGTTTATATGGCAGCTATATCAGGTTATGAACCGATTTGAACCTTATTTGACACAGTTGTTGAAATATAAAGTAAAAATAAAATACGTCATGCAAAATTTCAGCCACATCGGATAGGAATTGCGCCCTCTAGAAGCTCAACAAGTCAAATCCCCAGATCTGTTTATATGACAGCTATATGAGGTTATGGACCGATTTCAACCATATTCAGCACAGTTGTTAGATATCATAACGAAATACTTCGTGCAAAAATTCATTCAAATCGGATAAGAATTGTACCCTCTGGAGGCTCAAGAAGTCAAGACCCAAGATCGGTTTATATGGCAGCTATATCAGGTTATGGACCGATTTAAACCATACTTGGTACAGTTGTTGGGTATCATAACAAAACACGTCGTGCGAAATTCCATTCCAATCGGATAAGAATTGCGCACTGTAGAGGCTCAAGAAGTCAAGACCCAAGATCGGTTTATATGGCAGCTATATCAGGTTATGAACCGATTTAAACCATACTTGGCACAGTTGTTGGATATAATAACAAAACACAACGTGCAAAATTTCATTTCAATCGGATAAGAATTGCGCACTCTAGAGGCTCAAGAAGTCAAGACCCAGGATCGGTTTATATGGCAGCTATATCAGGTTATAGACCGATTTGAACCATACTTGGTACAGTTGTTGGATATCATAACAAAACACGTCGTGCAAAATTTCATTCTGATCGGATAAGAATTGCGCACTCTAGAGGCTCAAGAAGTCAAGACCCAAGATCGGTTTATATGGCAGCTATATCAAAACATGCACCGATATGGCCCATTTACAATACCAACCGACCTACACTAATAAGAAGTATTTGTGCAAAATTTCAAGCGGCTAGCTTTACTCCTTCGGAAGATAGCGTGCTTTCGACAGACAGACGGACGGACGGACGGACGGACGGACAGACGGACGGACATTTCTAGATCGACATAAAATTTCATTTAGTATACCCCCCATCTTATGGTGGAGGGTATAAAAAAACAAGTAAGAGCGTGCTAAGTTCGGCAGGGCCGAATCTTATATACCCTCCACCATGGATCGCATTTGTCGAGTTCTATGCGCGGTATCTCTTTTTAGGCAAACAAAGAATTTTGAATAAGAACTGTTATGCTATTGGAGCTATATCAAGTTATAGTACGATTAGGACCATAAATGCGCCTTGTAGGGGCTCAAGAAGCAAAATCGGGAGATAGGTTTATATGGGAGCTGTATCAAGCTATTGATCGATTCAGACTATATTTAACACGTATGTTGAAGCTTATGAGAGAAGCCGTCGTACAAAACTTCAGCCAAATCGGATGAGAATTGCGCCCTCTAGAGGTTCAAGAAGTCAAGATCCAAGATCGGCTTATATGATAGCCATACCAGATTATCATCCGATTTGACTCTTACTTATCACAGTTTTTGAAAGTTGTACCAAAACACTACGTGCAAAATTTCAGTTAAATCGGATGAGAATTGCGCCCTCTAGAGGCTCAAGATGTCAAGACCCAAGATCGGTTCATATGACAGCTATATCAGGTTCTCTACCGATTTACGCCATACTAAGCACAGTTATTGGAAGTCATAACAAAACACCTCATGCAAAATTTCAGCCAAATTGCGCGCTCTATTGGCTCAAGAAGTCAAGATCCAAGATCGGTTTATATGACAGCTATACCAGATTATGATCTGAATTGAATCATATTCAGCGCAGTTGTTGAAAGTGATACCAAAACACTACGTGCAAATTTTGCAAAATCGGATGAGAATTGCGCCCTCTAGAGGCTCAAGATGTCAAGACCCCAGATCGGTTTATATGGCAGCTATATCAGGTTCTATACCTATTGACGCCATACTAAACACAGTTATTGAGAGTCATAACAAAACACCTCATGTAAAATTTCAGCCAAATCGGATACGAATTGCGCCCTCTAGAGGCTCAAGAATTCAGACCTAAAATCGGTTTATATGGCAGCTCTATCAAATTATAGACCGATTTGAACCATACTCAGCACCGTTGATGGAAATGACACCAAAAACCACGTACAAATCGAACAAGAATTGCGCCCTCTAGAGGTCCAAGAATTTGAGACCTAAGATCGTTTTATATGGTAGCTTTATCAAAACATGGACCGATTTGGCCCACTTACAAGCTCAACCGACCTGCACTAATAAAAAGTATTTGTGCAAAATTTCAAGCCGCTAGCGATTACTCCTTCGAAAGTAAGCGTGCTTTCGACAGACAGACGGACGGACGGTCGGTCTGACGGACGGATGGACGGACGGACAGACGGATGGACATGGCTAGTTTATTATAAACCGATATTGGGTCTTTACTTCTTGAGCCTCTAGAGCGCACAATTCTCGTTCGATTGGACTGAAATTTTGCAAGTTGTGTTTTGGTATCACTTCCAACTACTGTGTTGAGTATGATTCAAACCGATCTGGGATCTTGACTTCTTGAGCCTCTAGAGGTCGCAAATATTATCCGATTTGACTGAAATTTTGTACGACGGATCATCTCATGACCATCAACATACGTGTTTATTATGGTCTGAATCGGTCAATAGCCTGATACAGCTCTCATATAAATCGATCTCTCTATTTTACTTCTTATTCAAATTGGCTGAAATTTTACACAGGTCTCCAACATATAATTTAATTGTAGTCCAAACCTGACCATATTTTGATATCGCTCTAATAGCAGAGCAAATCTTTTCTTATATCTTTTTTTTGCCTATGAAGTGATGCCGGGAAAAGAACTCGACAAATGCGATCCATGGTTGTTGTTGTTGTTGTAGCAGTTTATTCTGTTCTATCTTTCATCTGCTTGATTCTGTTGAGTGTCAAGACCCAGGAACTCTGCGACTAAGATGGGGTGCGTCCACAGGGATTTGGGTCTGAGTCGAGTGGGTCTGGCCGGGCAGTTAAACAGGTGACGTGTATCGTGCGGTCCCTGGTTACAATCGGGACATACATCTTGCACGTCGGCATCAATCCTAGCTCTGTGGGAATTGAGGAGGCTGTATCTGCCGAAACGTAATTGAGCCAGAACAACTCTGGTTTGCCGGGGGAGGTCGATTTCTTCGGGTGCAATGCTTGGCGGTCGTGCTCCAAGGACTACATTCACCCGGTAGCCAATTACCGCATCTGCTGCCGTGTCTGTATGAATGTTGTTTAGACCCACTTGATATGCCGCTTGATCTAGAAGTTCTCTCCTGTAGCGCTGAACCTCACGCTCTAGATCATGTAGATCTACCTTAAGGCTTCTGGGCGGTGGATATCTATCCAGAAGATGATGATTTGGATGGTTTCTACGATAACAGCCCAAAAGGTATTGCTTGGACAGCACGTATGTATGTCTTTGCACTGGTAGGATCTTTGTCTCCTGATGGAGGTGGTCCACATGAGAACTGAGGAGACAGCCTGTCGCAGTTCGGAGGGCGGCATTCTGACAGATCTGAATATTATCCCACTGCGTGTCACAAAGTTGACGAGACCACACTGGCGCTGCATAACTTACCACAGACCGGCCAATTGCTTTGTACGTGGTCAACATGGTTTCTTTGTCTGCACCCCAAGTGCTGCCAGCAAGTGATTTGAGGACCTTGTGTCTACTTTTGACTTTATCGCAGGTTGCTGTGGCATGTGAGGAGAATGTGTAAGAGCTGTCAAATGTGACGTCAAGTATTTTGGGACACTTGATGGTCGGAATCATTTCTCCATCGACCATCACAGTCAGCTCAGTATTCACCTCACGCGTATTCGTAGTGAAAAAATGTGGCTGAAGATTTGGTGGCGGATATCTTCAGATTTCTTGCAGTGAAATATGAGGCAAGCTCGTTGAGGTAGACGTTCAACCTACGCAGATGTCATCAATGGGTGGGGGGCTGATGGCATGACCGTACAATCGTCCGCATATGATAGATCTCTATGCCGTCTGGAGGGGATTGAATGGTGGATAGGTAGAGGTTAAACAGAGCCGGAGATATCACCCCACCTTGAGGAACTCCCTGTTTCACTCTACGGTGTTTCGACTTCTTATCCCCAAATTCCACAAATGAATGGCAACCACACAGATAATTCGAGACCCATCGTTTCAGGCCTAGATGGAAGGACGTGTTGGCGAAGTCCTCAAATAATTTGGCATGGCTGACCGTGTCGAATGCCTTCGATAGGTCCAGTGCCAAGAGGGCCGTCCTGATTGAAGCCACGGCAAATGTGTGCGGTGATGGCATGCAAATCTGTTGTTGTGCTGTGCAGTCTTCGAAATTCCTGTTGATGCTCGGTGAATGGGAATTCTCCTACGAAGTTCGGGAGGAGTAATGCCTCAAGCGTTTTTGCCACTGGTGAGAGAAGGGAGATCGGTCTGTACGACTACCCCAAACTCGGGTCTTTTCCAGGCTTCAGTAGCGGGATCACTCTGCCCATTTTCCAGACATCGGAAACTATAAGAGTGTTCAATGACAGTTTGAGGACAGTGGTAAGGTACTCTACTCCAGGTGAATCCAGATTCTTCAACATCAACGCCTTAGAAGTTTTGGCGCCACGGATGACATTCGTTACTTCGCCCACGGTAAATTGTGATGGCTGTTCATCGGCTCGGAGACCACGAATACGGCGAATGGCTCTCCTCCTTGTCCTGTCTCTCTCCAGGATCCACAATAAATTGACGGTTGAACAACCTGGCGCATCTCTACGGATCAGTCACGGTTAATTCGCCAAAAGTAACTGAGGTCCTGTCATCCCGTCTACCGGGGTTTGAGAGTGACTTAACAGTGGCCCACCGTTTGCCTACACCGGTGCCTAAGTTATATTGCTCCAAGTGTTCCAGCCACAAATTCCGCTTATGTTCGTTGACTACCCTGTTTATTTCTAGATTCAGCTCCCTGATTCTGTGGTTAGCGGGGTCCATAGCACGAATCCCATCACGCTCGTCTGCGAGTACCACTGCTTGCGCCGGGAAATTTCGCCGCACTTGGGGTATTCGACCGGCTGGTATAAAGCGAGCGGCTGCTGCGTTAATGATGTCTCGGAATTTCCTCTCGGCTACAATCACATCAGAGGGGGGTGGCAGTTCACTGAAACGGCGATTGGTATACTCTCTGAAGCCAGTCCAATCGGCCTTCTTATAATTAATAAACCGTCGGCGCTCAGAGGTTATGAAGTCGGGTGGTCGGTCGATGGTGAGAATTATGGGGAGGTGGTCTGACCCAAAAAGAGATGACAGCTTGCCAGGATACGTCAGTCAGGAGATCGGGGGATGCAATTGAGATGTCTGGCGAGCTGCTGCACCTCCTCTTAATCGAAGTGGGGGCATCCCCATTCACCGTGCAAAACGTGGAGCTATCAATCTGCTCTGCCAAAGCTATGCCACGCTGGTCGTTACCGATCTATGGTGGAGCGTATATAAGATTAGGTCCGGCTGAATTTAGCACGCTTTTACTTGTTTTATTTATTGGTTTCTACAAACTGTGGGTGGCAACGCTGATTATCGGTTTTGACATTCTTTCTTTACACAGCAGTTTGACAAAGCCCAAGAACACGGTTCCTACCAAGTTATGTGTTACATTGTCTTTCTTTTCCTGTGATCTCTTGTTGTGATAAGAAGTGAACTTACTCAGACCATAAAATTTGAAGAATACTTTGAAGTCAGTGAAAAATTACCTCTTCAAGTCCTTAAATAAATTTGACCAAGTTTTGTTGAAATGCAAATATTAATCCTTTATACACATGTCAGTGTTAAGATTACCATAATTGAGACGTGGGAAGAAGTCTTTGGTTTATAAGGAATTTTCGAGCCGAGAAGTTATATCAGCTTTATTTTGTTTGTTTGATTTTATTAAAAAGTGAGTCTGTGACAAAAATTATTTGTGTAATGGGAACGAAGCTTAAAGGGAAAGGGACACGAACCCCCCACCCGACTGAAGTTAGCGATAGAAGGCTACCGCAGTGTCAAGCCTTTTAAGGTCATATTGAATATGGTCTGATCCTGCATCTTCTACAGATTTTCATCTGGGTATATAACAGTTTACGATAGAGCTGTCAGTTGGCAGATTTCAACACAAGGGTTGTCCAATCCCCCATTATAAATGGCAACCCTCGTATGTAGCGCCCATTTTTCACTTCAAGAGCCTTTGCTAGCGCATTTATCAAGCCATCTTCTCAAAATTTTGCACAACGCTTTTCTTTTTAACTCCCACAATATCTCCGGGTTTTGGTCGAAATCGGTTCAGTGTTGGATATAGCTCCCAAATGCAAGTTCGTACGATTTGGACTAATAGTGCAATAATATGGTAATTTGTCAAATAGCTTCATCTTCCATAAGCGAGAAAAATTATTTTTAAAATAGAAAAACGCATACTCTGACATGGCATACTCTGTTGCTTTCCTGACTTGGAGCATTTTATAGCAAGTGGGTCATTAATAAACCTTTTAAATAGCTTGTTATAGGGTGCATCTATTGTTTTAATAAATCTCATTCCTTAGGACGTGTTTCGTATTTTTTTTTTCACGCCAAGAAGATTTCATTTTGGACTTTATTCCCATTTGAAGTTATTTCATTGCAATTCCTTGTGTATTTGTTTTTTTGTTTCAATTGAGAGTGCCAACGTGAGTGTGTACATTTTCACGGCATTTTAGGATTTAGTTTGACAGTTGAGGGTAAAATTGCAACTGTCAATTGCATTAAATTCGCTTAAGTTACTGCGTTCTTTCGGTTTGACCTTAAACTGCCAAAAATTCCAAACACATCGTACTTATATAGCATGTGTTCGAGGATGAATGAATAACACACACACACACACACACACGCACATTCATTTGGTCCTGAGAGAAAACACCCGCACACAACAGAAACAATGACCATGCTGATGACGGAATTTATTAATGGAAAAAGTTGTGGCCAAATATAATCCTTGTCATGGTCAGCATTTATGGTCATCGAAATCATTCGAAGGCATGTGAACATTAAAAATTAAATGTATTACGATTGACTTATGGACATATAAATGCGATTATTTTTTAATCGCTTGAATATTGTTGGGGCGTTTTGTCTAGGGTTTTTCGGAAAATGAGTGCCCAAATACTTTTTACTGAAGGTGATCGGTAAGAATGGTGAATGGGTCAAATTGGTCCAGTTTTAGATAGAACACTCGCACAGACCTATTTCCTGATTTGACTTCTTGAGCGTCTAGAAGGACCAACCCTTATCCCATATAACATAAATTTTCAATATTGATACGCAAAATGGTTCTAATCCTTGTAGATCAAAGTGTCAAACAATGGCGGTCTACTCTACTGGTTGGTGTAAAGAAGTGTAGCAGGAGACTCATTAATTATTAGGTGAAACACCGCAGGATTGGGACATCGATAGGAACACACAAAGGCGAGTGGAAAAGGCTCAGAACCAATTCTTTATGGAATTCTACGGCTTCTTGAAAGATATCCCAAGCAATTAGGCTACAGAAGACCCTATCCTTCGCCTCTATGACGGTAAGGTACGTTCAGAAGGTAGACAATCTATTTACAATGTTTAGTGAGAAAACACTAGAACTACTCGCGAATTCACTTAACCAAGACTGCTAGATCTTTTTACATTTGAGCTCTATCAGATTATCAACCGATTTAGACCATACATGGCCCGAAAGTTGAAGGTCATAGTAGAATCCATTGTGCAAAATCGGAAAAGATAAAGAAACTACAATATATCGGTGTATCGGTTTATATGGGACTTTATCTAAATCTTAACAGACATGGTGTATTTGGGTACATTTGTACTTGGCACAGTTGTTGGAAGCCATAACAGAACACTACGTGCAAAATTTTAGTCAAATCGGACAAAATTTGTGGCTTGTAAGGGCTCAAGAAGTCAAATCGGGAGATCGGTTTATATTTAAATCTGAAATAATATGGCCACTTTGCCCGTTATCGTGATTTTGACAGACATACGGACGGAAGGACGAACATGGCTAGATCGACTCAGAACGTCGCTTTAAATAGCTAAACAACTTGCGAATCTCCACATACGCTAAATCCGAAAAAAGGAATGAGAACCTAAAGTGGAACTACTTTTGTCTGCCAGTGCGGGACACACCCACTGCAGTTGTTCCGTAGTTTTCTCTTCCTTGACGTCCTGCCAACCTTTGCCAAAGTCGTTACTTGCAACCTTCAGGCAGTTGGCATGCTTACCGAATCGAGAGGGTCTGTCATGACGGACACAATGACTAAAACGTCTGTTCAGTCATTGTGTTCGTCAGTGACAGCAAAGCGGTAAACCTCTTCAAGTCTTGATAAAGTCACTTAAAGTCCGCCCCCGGAAAACTGAGAACTACTATGAGAAACGAAGTAATAGTAAAAACGGACTCCCCCAACGTTGACGACCCACGCAAATAAAAAAACGACCATGATTTGCGGATCTTCACCTGGAATGTCCGCACTTTTTATAGAGAAGGTGCAGTATACGCGCTGGCGGATGTATTAGAGAAGTACAAGGCAGATATTACCGCCTCAGTACAACACCAAACGGTGACGAACTATACTATAGCTGCCATAACACGGGGCATGAATTTGGCTGTGGATTTGTGGTTAGTCGGAGACTGAAACACCTTGTCTCCAGTTTTACTCCGGTGGAGAGGCTAGCCACAATCCGCATAGAAGTTAAATTCTTCAACATCAGCCTTATTTGTGCAAAAGCCCCGACGGAAGACACAGACGAGCAGACCAAAGATATTTTCTACGAGCGCCTAGAGAGAGAATATGACCGCTGTCCCGCCCATGATATTAAAATCGTTCTGGGAGATTTTAATGCGAATATAGGGAAGGAAGACATTTTTAGTCTATCAGTCGGAAAGTTTAGCCTCCACGAGATAACGTCCAGTAATGGGTTGAGGCTGATAGATTTCGCCGCGGCAAAAAAACATGGTAGTTAGTAGCACCAGATTTCAACATAAAAATATTCACAAAGCCACATGGCTATCACCCGATCAAAAGAAGAGGATACCGCAGAACCAATCCCTGATGATGGTATGGAATGTTTACCTCTTAGTCAGAATGAGGTCCAAGAAGCAGTGAGCCGACTATAGAACAACAAGGCAGCAGGAGCCGACGGGTTACCCCCTGATGTCTTTAAGACCGAAGGCGACACGTTGATAAGGCGTATGCGTCAGCTTATCTGCGCAATCTGGCTAGAAGAACGCATAACCGATGATTGGAACCACAGCACACTATGTCCGATACACAAGAATGAAGACAAGACAGAATGTGCCAACTACAGAGGAATAAGTCTCCTCCCCATCGAATACAAGATACTCTTGAGCGTACTGTGTGAAAGATTGAAACCTAAAGGCAATGAGATAATTGGGCCCTATCAATGCTGCTTTAGACCAGGTAAATCCACCCTAGACCAGATATTCACACTGCGCCAAATCCTGAAAAAGACCCGAGAAGGACAAATCACCACCTACCACCTCTTTGTTGACTACAAAGCCGCCTTCGATACTCCTTTACGTTCAAAGGTATTTCAAGCCATGTATGAGTTTGGTATCCCTGCAAAATTAATAAGACTCTGCAGGATGACACTTGCAGACACGCGTTCCTCAGTAAAAATAGGAAAGAATCTCTGCGAACCATTTAATACCAAACGAGGTTTCAGACAAGGAGGCAGCCTATTGTGTAATCTCCTTAATATCCTTCTGGAGAAGATTATACGAGCTCCAGATGTGAATAGATATGGCACACTAATCCCAAGAGAACACATGCTACTCGCCTATGCCGACGACATCGATATCATAGGTCGGTCACCGGAAGTAGTAACTGCAGCCTTTTAAAGAATTGAAAGAGAGTCAGTGAATATGGGTCTGGCAGTAAATGGAGATTAGACGAAATGAATGGTTTCAACTCCCAAAAGGCCTTGCACAACCGAGCAGATAAAGAAAATGGAGAAAGTTGGGAACCACAACTTTGAGATAGTCAGTAACTTTATCTACCTCGGCACCGCCGTAACCGAAACGAATGAAACCAGTTTTGAGATAAATCGAAGAATAATACTGGCAAACAGATGCTACTTTGGACTAAGTAAGCAGTTTAGAAACAAGGCCATCTCTCGACAGACGAAGACTACACTTTACAAGACACTGATACTTCCCGTGCTGTTATATGGTTCTGAAGCATGGGTACTTCTGAAAGCAGATGAGGCAGTGCTTGGAGTATTTGAGAGAAAGATTCTTTGTAAAAAATATAGACCAGTTTGCGATAATGGAGAATAAAGGCGACGTATGAACTACGTGCTGTATGACGACGATGGCTTAGTTACACGCAAAATGAATGAAGAAGCTCCAGCAAAGAAGTCTTTTGAAGCCAAACACGGTGGTACACGCAAACCGGGAAGACCAAAAGCCCGATGGAAAGATCAAGTGGTGGGAGACACCTCGAAGTTTGGTGTCAGAGATGTTAGAACGAGCGCAGAAGATCGAGGCGCTTGGAACGCTATTCTACGTTCGGCTAGTGGAACAAATATTCTGTCACAGCCAATTAAAGTAAAGGCATACCCACTGATTCTAGTTCCCCTGGAATCTGTATGGCAGTTTGTCATTGTTTCTACTTTCTTTTCAGATCTAGAGGGAATAGTCGTGCAGAATTGGTGCCAAAATTTTTCCCAATCCACCTATCGTCTGTTTAGCCGAGGGATTACTTCTGCAGTATTGTCTCCAAGGCAGAATCTATTTCACGATGATCAGAGAAGCTGTGGTCATCCAACACTTTGCGGTCGCATATTATCCCGCTAATATTCCCTGCTATAAAACCAACATAGTACATCCTGCCTTTATTTCAAATCGTCATATGGCAACTTATATTCGATAAGCATCTCACCCCTTTCGTTGATATCCGAATATCGCAGCATCATTTCCCACAATGAAGTTATTTTCCCTGCAGATGTATCTTCAATCAGCAAATTAAGGCTTGAAGTTGGCATCTCTATATCGTGTGCCGTATATAGGCTAGTCATGAGACTTATTTATTTCGAGGCTGGTCACTACTTTACTATCTTCAGAGCTTAGCGATGGAAGAAGAAAAATTTTTAGAAGACACAAAATTTTTGCATGAAGACACGCTCTGTGACACATATTAGCTTTGCAGCAATTCTAAGTCCTCGAACCATACCTCAACACACACTCATAGTTCCTGGATAAGAAAAATGTTAACTGCCATCAGAAGGACCTTTAGTTCCATCGAAGAGTGCTTACGGTGGTGGAGATTTATCAGCAGAAACCGGACAATAGACAGGATTAAGATTTTCCAGCACTCATTGTCTTTCAAGTCAAGCTTAATGACCAAGCGAATGCAACATCCAAAGGAGAGATTGATGATTGAGTCTTGAAGAAAAGAAATTGCCAGTTCCTCAGACAAGGCAGGACACATCTCACCCCACTGGTGGACGCGTTTCGAAAAATTGGGTTTCATTATCTCATCTGACGTCTGACCGGCCTACAGTTCACAGCCTGTTGTTCGTAGTACTTATAGTTGAGATCATAAGCACAAATCCTATATGAAATCTCAACTACTACTACCAGACTGTAAGCTTTTTCACTGAGCAATATCTCTTCAAACAAACTCCCCTCTAAGCCTTTTGCATTCATTTTATTCGCTTGTCAACGTGGCAAGCTCCGCCTGCCGACGTCAACATGACCACCACACATGTGGGGTATTTTGTTTTGGAGACGAGCTTTTCGTCTTCCATTTAGAAACAACAACATTGAAAGCTGTTTCTCTAAGTTCCGCGTGCTCAGGGTGTACTATCATCTTTTTCATCTGTTTGGCTTTTAACGGCCGGTCATGCGAGTCAATTTCTGTTTCACTGTTAGGTTAGCCTCATCTGAGTGTGTCAGGATTGCAGTCTCACAAGATTCGTTCGATCTTTTCATAATGAATTTCTTTACGCATTCAGGCGCAGCTGAGAAAGCATTGGAATCACTCTCTCTCAGAACACTAGACACTTGCGGTGTGGACGATTCCGATGATTTACTAGCTGCTACTGTCGAAGTTCCTTTTCAGTTCCGTCCTTTCCTACTGAAGCACCCCTTGAGCCCAATCCATCCGAATGACCCGCTCTCACAGGGCTTATTAGGTCCCGTCTTGATGCCTTACCACCCGTTTAAATCGTGGCAGAGGGATTCCCAGTCTACTGCAATTCGTCAGACCTTAGAAATGTGGTTGATAGTTTCTCAAACAAGTTTCAGCTTATACGCCTTTCTCCTGGTTTCATTGTGGTAGGGGGATTTTCGGTTTCTACAATCTGCCAGACTTGAAAGATGTGGTTGGTAGTTCCTTAGACAAGTTTTCGACAACAACTGCTGAGTCGTCTTCTGATTTCCCACTGCCTTTATACAGCTCCAGGATCATCTGGTTGTATCGGTAGGAACCAACATCTTTTGATTTGTTGATGTCTGTGAGATAGCCGGATTTAAGCACGAATGCTACATATCTCACGCATGTCATTTCATTGGTCGAAAATGAATATCTTTGCTGCGCTTGGCCATATCTCTCAAATCTTTTTTTTTCGCGGTGCTTTCATGTCAATCGGGTATTGATCACCGACACCAATTATTTCGTTTCGGCTCCGATACCAGCCTGCATCGTCATAAACTGGAGGACCAGACTTTTCTGCAAGCATGTCGGTTTACTCATATGACAGTCCATTGACTATCGAATTGTTCCTTGGTATGCAGCCTTGTTCTTCTCCCCTGTCGACAACTACCATAACCAAGCTGTCCTTTGCGACATTAGTAAAGGTTCTTGGAGACCCATATTATTATGTTTGCCTTTGTTCTTTTGCAAATAGAATGTCCTCCAAGTGACCCCAGCCTCTCAACTGACTACTGTGCCGTATCCGAATCTAGAATGTAGTTTCTGGGGTAGCCTGTTCCGCGAATCCCCGTGACCAATTAAGGGAGGCGCGCTTAAGTGGGAGTTCTAGGATCATTCGCAATAAGCCTCTCAATAAACCTGAGAGCGATGTCCCTTTTGTTATTAAAAGCCTTCAAAGAGCGTATTGGTTTGCCAGAGAAGGCCGACGGCCTAATCAAATTATAGGGATGCGGCATTGTCCTCAAGACTCAAACTAGGTGTCAAAAAGACTCAAACTAGATGTCGTCAAAAGCCCCTGCAAATCAGTCTCCATCAGTCGAGGTCTCAGTTGCAGACAACATGTTTCGGTCTGATACCTTTACCGCAGCTGTTGGGTCTTTGGAATCCATTCTAATCCTACTCCCGGGCTCTAGATCTACCGCTCTACTGGAAATTGACACAGATCATCAACCTCCTAGTGGATAGCACTACCGTAACAATCCTTGAATGACTTAAAATATTTTTTGAATAATAACTGCCTATTACGAGTAGCAGAATTGCGGAGCGAAACAATAAAACGTCCATTCCCCTCAAGGGGGAATCAAATGAATCCAATTTTAGTAAAAAAAAACAAAAATATTTAAAAATTCTTTCTTGACTGTCTGTCGAACTTTTACGAGTATGTTATCAAATTCAGAAATATTCCCCATAAAATTTCATCGGAAGTTTCCAAATCATTTTGGATATGAATGTGCCACCTATGAACACAAGAAGGTGAATGAAAATAGGTAAGGAATAAATAAATTAATAACTACAAAATTAATAAATAAATTAATAAATTAATAAAACAATAAATAATTAATAAATTAATAAAACAATAAATAATTAATTAAATAAATAAACAAATTAATTAATTAATAATACAAGTATATACTAATTGGCATATTTTTACAATTTACGCACTATTTCGAATTATGTCAATAGGCCTTTTGGGATGACAAAAGACCTTAAACATTTTGTCCTTGCTATGAGCTTTCCTCCTTTTGTTTTCTTTACCGGCCAGTACTGGGTGTGCAGTTAACATTCCAACCAACGTAACGATGTGATATCCAATACCTGAATATCAGTGTGCTACTATGAGTGACATTGTTTTGGGGCATATTCAATTTGAAAACGATGAAAATGTCACCACAAGTGATGGGCAACTAAGAGAATGTTTCATTCATCTTTCTTAGACGCACACACAGCACTTTATATCCATAAACCCTCCTACAGCTTTGCGCAGCCGGACAATAAAAGCTGATGCCATTGAAATGTGCAGACATCAACTCAGATATGCCGAGTAAAGCAGATGGCAGAAATTCCCCATTAAATAGCCGACTACGAATGAGAGGCTTAACACTGTAGTTTTGCAGACAAAAAAGCAAAAACTCATTAAATTCGAGCAAAGACGACATTTAAATTGGCAAGTTGAAAAGGTATTAAATTCGGCCAGGCCGAACTTTGGATGCCCACCACCTTGGATATATAAATTAACCACATTTCGTCATAATATGGTGACGTATGCCTCAGTTATGAACCCATAGCAGATATATCTAAAATATAGTCCGATTTCATCATATTAAGCATTGCTAAGTAAGGGTCTAACACAACTCATTGTACAAAATTTCATCGAAATCGGTTAAAAATTAACCTTTTATGGGCCTAAGAACTTAAATGGGGATATCGGTATTATGTATATGCCAGCTTTATCCAAATACACATCGATGTGAACTGTATAGAGCATGCATGTTGAAGAGCTTAAAGAGGCTCGCTGTGCCAAATTTCAGCGAAATCGGATAATAATTGCGAATTTTATAGGTCCAAGACCTAAAATCGGGAGATCGGCCTATTAGGCAGCTATATCTAAATAAAGACTGATCTGGTCCATATTGAACACGAATATCGAAAAGCCTAACACCGTGAATTAGGTAAATATATTCACTTTTTATGGGCCTAGAATCTAAAATCGGGAGATCGGTATATATGGCAGCTAAATCCACATCAGAATCGATCTAGGCCGTAATGAACAGCCATGTCGAAGTGCTAAGTACAACTCTATTTCCCGTTTCTGCCAAATCGGGAAATAAATAGGCCTATTGTGGACCCAAGAGCTGAAATCGAGAGATAGATCTACATTGCAGCTATATCTAAACCTAAACCTAAGCCATCGATCAAGGGTGTTGAGAGGCCTAACGCAACTCACTGTTCCAATTCTCATCGAAATCGGATAATTAATGTGGATTTAATGGGCCTAAGACCTTAAATCGGCAGATTGGTATAAATGGGGGCTATATCAAGATATAGCCCATCTCCGAACTTAACATGCTTATGGAAAAAGTAAAGATTATGTGCAAAGTTTCAGCTAACTTTCGCTATTTTTAATGACTGTGACGTGAATTCAACAGATAGATGGAGGGACATGTCTAGATCGATGATGAACAAGTAACAAGGCGTTAAGTTCGGCCCGGCCGAACTTTGGATATCCACCACCTCTCGTTATCATCCGGTGAAAAATTAATAATTATACCACCAAATGTATGGACCAAATTCGGCACAGACTTTGATTGGTTTAATAAGTAAAGGGTGATTTTTTTGAGGTTAGGATTTTCATGCATTAGTATTTGACAGATCACGTGGGATTTCAGACATGGTGTCAAAGAGAAAGATGCTCAGTATGCTTTGACATTTCATCATGAATAGACTTACTAACGAGCAACGCTTGCAAATCATTGAATTTTATTACCAAAATCAGTGTTCGGTTCGAAATGTGTTCATTCACCGTAACGTTGCGTCCAACAGCATCTTTGAAAAAATACGGTCCAATGATTCCACCAGCGTACAAACCACACCAAACAGTGCATTTTTCGGGATGCATGGGCAGTTCTTGAACGGCTTCTGGTTGCTCTTCACTCCAAATGCGGCAATTTTGCTTATTTACGTAGCCATTCAACCAGAAATGAGCCTCATCGCTGAACAAAATTTGTCAAAATTTGAACACATTTCGAACCGAACACTGATTTTGGTAATAAAATTCAATGATTTGCAAGCGTTGCTCGTTAGTAAGTCTATTCATGATGAAATGTCAAAGCATACTGAGCATCTTTCTCTTTGACACCATGTCTGAAATCCCACGTGATCTGTCAAATACTAATGCATGAAAATCCTAACCTCAAAAAAATCACCCTTTACAAGGCATTGTTCAATTTTGTAAAACAAAATATAGACCAATCTGAACCATATACGACACTGATGTCGAGAAGCGTCACTGTGTTAAAATTTCAGCGAAATCGGAGTATAAATGCGATTTTATGGGGCCAAAGCTTAAATCGAGAGATCGGTCTATATGGCAGCTATATCCCATGAACCGACATGGGCTAAACCGAAGGGTCTAATACAACTCATTCTCCAAAATTTCGGCGAAATCGGAAAATAAATACGACCTCAAATCGAGAGATCGGTCTGTATGGCAGCTGTATTCAAATTAAGACAGATCTTAATCGAGAGAACTACTATATAGCTATATCCAAATCTGGACCGATTTGAGCCAAACTGAAGTGGGATATCTACGGACCTAACACAACTCACTATCTCAAATTTCGGCGAAATGGGACAACAAATGCGCCTTTTATGGTCCCAAGACTTTAAATTGAGAGATCGGTCTATATAGCAGCTATATTCAAATCTGGACCGATCTGGGTCAAATTGCAGAAAAATAACAAACGGCTTCACAACTCACTGTCTCAAATTTCGATATCGGATAATAAACGCGCCTTATATCGAGAGATGGACCTATATGGCAGCTATATCCAAATCTGGACCGATCTGGGCCCCATTAAAGAAAGATGTCGAAGGGCCTAACATAACTCCCTGTCCCAAATGTCAGCAAAATCGGATAATAAATTTGTCTTTTATGGGCATAAGACCCTAGATCGGCGGATCGGTTTATATGGGGGCTATATTAAAATATAATCCGATGAAGCCCATCTTGGAACTTAATGTGCAAATTTTCAGCTCAACATATCTATTTTTAACGACTGTAGCGTGATTTCAACAAACAGACGGACGGACATGTCTAGATCGTCTTAGATTTTTACCATCCATCGGTGGTAGGAATAAAAAAATCCATGCAAATTGTTTGCGGCAAAATTTGGTTACATTATTACCCCCGAAAATTAGACTGGTTACGCTTAGTTGCAAAAATTTTTTATCATTAGAATTACATATCTCAAAAGAAAACAAGAAAAAAGGCATTAAGTTCGGCCGGGCCAAACTTTGGATACCCACCACCTCGGGTTATATGTTGTCACAATCCGGTGAAAATTGGATAACTTTAGCACCTAAATTTGGCACGGACATAGAGTGGTCTAATATATAAGTTAACAGTTACTACATTTCTGTTTTTATTAATTTGAGTGCTTTTACAGAACTGAATCAAAAATCTTAAACTTAGGTTGAAGTTGGTTGGTGCTGCTGTTGGCGCTGCTGCTGTTGGTTGGTGCTGTTGCTGGTGCTGCTATTGGTTTCTTGCTGATTGACGATTTTGTTATTGTTGTCGTCATGAGGTGTCAGGTTACCCGCTTTGCTGTGTTTGCTGTTGATCTGCGGTACTGGTGGATACGGATTGTTGACCCTTGCGTTAGCTGTAGAAATGCTTACATTTCATTACCATTACCATTTCATATTGTTGCTTACAAATCATGATGGTTCACTGTTTGTTGTTGCAGGCGGACAATGTTGACTGACAGCGGTCAATGAATTAATCAATAGAATCAGCAATTTTTTGGTATCGAAATCCAATATAAAGAATTTTTTGTTTGGCTGACATCCCAGCAAACATATTTGATGTTAACACCTCCCCTCTTAGTTACGAGCGTCCTCGATCGTAATACCGTTAGAAGTAAGGTATCTGAGATAATCTTGGTACGTCTCTTGGAAAGTTTGTTGAATTCGATGTCGGAACTGATAGTTGATTGGGAGGTGCTAGATTAACGGTTTCAATCAATGGGCGCTGCTTTCTTCTTATCAAGGACAATACCAGAATGAGAGCTGCAGCTATTGTGAGTAAATGCACGGCCGCACTCCATTTGTTTTTAATGTTCAACAGTTCTATCGCTTTTGTATTGTTTAGATGGATCCTTTTTACAAATTCCAAAGTGGTTACTTCTTCTATTTTTGATCCAGGAGATCTAGGTTGTAGGATTGCAGGTAATGGTTCGGCATACGTTGTTTGGAAATAGTTGTATGTCTCGTTGTCAATTGTTATGGAAGCGTTTTGAAACTTGATTATGAAGGTTCCCGTAAGATTGTACTGCTCGTCGTTGATGAGAATGGTACCATCGAATTGATTTAGTAGAATCATCCCGGGCAAGACTTCCTCTACTGTAGGGGTGGTGCTATGTCTCAATAAAGTACAGTTTGCTTCTACGCTTTTTAAAAGATTTAACAAACAATTTTCTTTTTCTATTCTTTTGACATTATTTAAATTACAAACAGTCAGATTATTGAAAGATTTACATGGTTTAAGGATCCCATAGGATTCATTTTTACAAACTAGTATTTCATTATAATCAATTTTATTAATAAGATCCCCACTCTTAGTGGGTTTAATCAAGAGTTTACTGCAGGAATCTAAATTCGTAGTCGGTACATTGACAATATAAATAAGTGATTTTTCATTTGATGCAATTTTTACTTCAGAGAATTCGAATATTTCTTCTATGTTTACAAAGGGAATTGAATCTTTCTCGAAAAGCTCTTTTGCAATATTCACTTCAGTGTTCGACAATACAAATGAATTTATTATGCCGGACTTTGCCCAGTGAATGGCATAATTTACATTAACAATTTCTTCCTTTAAAAGGTCAATTTTCATTTTGAGCATGGTTATAAAATTTTCATTGGTTTTTACAATTTTTATAATTTTGTTGGTATTTTCTGTGAGTTCATCTATTTTTTTTAGAGACAGATTATTTATTACAACCTGCCTATTATTGCTTGACAAAACATTGTTAATTTTTTGCTCTATTATCTCGAAATCGTCGTGATCTGGATTTCCGGCGATCCATTTCCAAGTAGATCCAATAAAATTAAGAGATCTCTTTACTCTGGGCTTAATCCTATCTAGGTGACGCTGAAGTTGGGTAAGTTCATGTTGAAGGTATGGATAAAGAGGATGGGATTGGTTTATATTCTGACGTAGGTGTTGCTGCAGGGTATTAATTACATTCTGGTAGTCCTCTGTCTCAATAACATGTATTAATTTCAAATATCCCGTCTGAAGTTTCGCATAACCAGTATTTATAGAAATAATCTGTGAGTTGGAGTAATCTAGAATCTGCACCTCAGCCTTTGCAAAAAGGGATAAAAATCTGGAAAGATGGAATTTACTTTAGTTTCTAATGTTATTCTTATGAACAATGCGACCTGACTCCGTAGTGATTGTGCTATTTTTATTTTCTTTAACAATTTCCTCGGCATAGCTTTTACTCAGCTTTGTTCCTAGCCTCTTGTTAACCTTCACGAAAACTTTATCTCCTGGTTCATAATCCTTATGGTTTGTTCTATTCTTGTTATGGACCCTCATATCACTCGCCTGTTTCTGTTTGAGTTTTTCGACTATCTCCATTTTTTCCCTCTCCAGTTCTTGGGGTGCAGTGAAGACACGTCTTCCAAAGAATGCCTCAACTGGTTTTCGTGCAGTGGTAGAATGAATCGAATTATTATATTCAAACAGAGACTTATGAAGGAGCTCTGAGAAGGAATCAGGGGAATTCTCTGCCTTGATGCACCTCATAATCTCGGTCAGTGTCGAATGGAACCTCTCTATTTGTCCATTGACGTAGCTAGCGTATGGGGGAACTTTAAAGATTTTTACATTATATTGGTTTTCCAACATGAATACTATTGCCGAAGAATTAAATGACCTTTCATTGTCCATAACCACTATCTCGGGCATGCCGAATGCTAGAAGTATTTCCCTTAATGGTTCCTTTATATCCGTAGTAGCCCTCGATTGCAAAACCTTCGCCTGGGCGTATTTAGAGAACTTGTCAATAGCGGTTAGGACTGGTTTCCTCTCTGTTATAAAAATATCTATGTGGACAATTTGTCCCGGGAATTCAGGGATTGGTGTTTCCTGAAGCATAATCTTATTAGGGTGGCGTTCGTATTTGTTCTCTTTACAAATTTTACATAGTTTGGTAACTTTCTTTATTTTAGCACTCATTTTGGGAAAGTAGAATCTCTTCAGCAATTGTACTTTGTTCTCGGAACTGTTTCTATGAGCTCTCTCATGTTCCCTAATAATTTCTTCCTCCTGTTCATCCTCGTTCGTAAGGTCTTGCACCATTGTCCTAGTGTATTTGGCTTTATATCTGCCAAAGTTTGTGCTAAATATCTCTTGAAGTTTTCCTAAAATCTCATCTGAAGTTTTAATACAATTCGTTACTGACGGGTTCAAGCATTTTTTTAGATTGTCCAATAAGTTGCTCTCGGATGTGTCCGATAACTCAAGTGTGTGTCTATGGTATTGTGGAAAAATTGTATCGAATTTGTAGGACGTCATTTCTTCTTGAGATATTATAATTTGATTCTTAAAAGCATTTAATGGGGCGTCCGTATATTGTATTAAGTCCTGGGGTGAACTTTCGTCACTATGCTGTGTCGCCGTCAAGGAGTTTATATGAGACACTCCTTGTGGGATTCTTGATAGGGCGTCAGCCACAACATTAGTGCTCCCTGGTTTATACAGCAGTTCATATTTATAGTCCTCAAGGAAGGCTTTCCATCTTTTAAGTTTATAATTGGAATTCTTATTATTCAAAGAGTATGTCAAGGGAAGGTGGTCCGTAAAGATCTTCATCTTGGCCGATCCATAGAGATAATTCCTTAATGACTTCAAGGCCCATACTATTGCGAGCAATTCTTTCTCATTAGTCGCGTAGTGTTCCTCGGACTTTTGGAGAGTTCTAGAAAGGAATATGATGGGTCTGTCATCCTGCGATAACACTGCTCCAAGGGCATAGTTTGAAGCGTCTGTTGTCAATTGGAATTCCTTGCCGAAATCCGGGTATGCCAATAAAACGTCTTCCGAAATTAATGAATCTTTCAGTTTATTGAATGCTGTTATCGCATTTTCATCCAGATCAACATTAATTTTTTTAGACATGTGTTTCGAGACGCGACCTTTCTCCCCCCTCAAAAGCAAAGTTAGAGGCTTTGCTATTTTAGCGTAGTCTTTTATGAAGCGCCTGTAGAAATTCGAAAGTCCAAGGAAAGATCTTAGGTCTTTGAGGGTTCTCGGAAGTGGAAAATTCTTTATGGCCTCTACTCTTGTTGGATTAGTTCTAATTCCCGAATCGGATATCAGAAATCCTAGGAACTCCACTTCATTTTTTAGAAACTCACACTTATCCAGTTGAACTTTCAGGTTAGCACCCTCTAAGGTCTGGAAAACAGTGTGCAGGTTCTTCAAATGCGTTTCCTCGTCTTCTGCAAAAATGATAATGTCATCTATGTAGACAAAACATATCTTCCCTATATGTTCCCGCAATATGTCATCCAAGGCTCTTTGGAAAATAGAAGGGGCGTTTTTCAACCCAAACGGAAGCCTTGTAAATTCATATTTACCGTTGTTAACCGAAAAGGCGGTTTTTCTCATATCGCTTTCCTTTAATGGTATCTGGTGGAAACCACTTTTTAAGTCGATTACTGAAAACCATTTACTTTTCGAAAGTTGCGGTAAAATTTCATTAATATTGGGTATCGGATATTTGTCTGGAATAGTGATATCGTTCAGTTTACGGTAATCGATAACCAAACGGTACTTCTTTTTTCCCGAAAAATCTGCCTTTTTGGGAACAATCCAAACCGGTGAATTGTAGGGCGACCGGGATGGTCGGATTATGTCATCGTCTAGTAGTTCCTGAATTTGGCTCTCAACTTCGTCCTTCAAATGCATTGGATACGGATAGTAACGTGAATAGACTGGAGAGTCATTCTTTGTTTCTATCTCACCTACAACAGTCGTAGTGAACGTCAATTTTTCATTAGGGTCACTAAATAAACCCTTAAATTGCCTGATAATGACATTAAGTTCGTTTATTTGTCGTTCAGACATGTGCGTATTTCTAATGTCAATGGTGTTAATGGATTGTGAAAGTTGTTGCTTGAGGCGTATTTTTCTCCTATTGTTGAAAACCACATAATTTTCAAACGTATAAATGACAGCTCTCATCTCCCTCAAACTGTCATTACCTATGATGCCATGGAAAGTCTTCAATGTTGGAAGAATAAAGAACGTCAAGGGATTCTCGTCTTCGTTAAAGACGCTTACCAATGTATGGTGAGTGATCTCGGTCCTACCACCAACAGATCTAGCGAAAAAATTTTTTAAATTAGGGGTAGGATTCTTTACTAAATCGGACTGGATATAATTTTTATTTGAACCGGTATCTATCAAAAATTTCAATATACGGCCTGAACTCATCCTGCATTCAATATAGGGCAAGGACGAGTTCGCTAGTCTAAAAAATTCACATCAACAAAGTCGTCCGCTTCGGTGTCGCCCCTATCATAATATTTCTCGAGATAGTCCTCGAAGGGTTGAAGCTTCTCCTCATCTTCATAATTCTCCATTGTCTCTTCGTAAGATACTGCCTGACTACCCTGATGACTATCCTCCTGTTCGGATTCAATATTGAAATTCCTCTGCATCTTTTGAGGTCGATGCACTTGGTAGGACTGACTGAGCGGTCTTTTCTCCATAAACCTATTACCCTGTCCAGGTCTGTTCACGTAATCAACTGTGTTCGTACGCATAGACCGATCTATATCCATCGGTTCTGGCCTGGGTTGTGGCTTCGGTATCGTCGGTCTTTGCGGTATGTTATTGCTGGTGTAAAATTGCCGTGGAGGCATTTGTGGTGGGGAATTACCAGTGTAGAATTGCCGTGGAGGCATTAGTTGTGGGGAATTACCTGCATAAAGTTGCCGTGGAGTCATTTGGTTAGCATATTGCTGCACTTGCCAACGTGCAGGCGAGTAACTCTGGAAGTTATGCGTGGGAAGAGGATGATGTGAAACTTGTGGTTGCCCGTGGTTGCGATACTGCGGATGGGCCATAGCCTTATCCGTTTTCATATGAGCGTTAGCATACTGCGTCCTATATTGCTGATTTTCTAGCTTCAGACACAAATGTAGTGCCTGAGGAAGGTCGGTTGGTTCCCTAATTCCCAGTAATCTTGGTAAATCGCCTTTAAGCCCTCTTATGAAGGTGTCCAGGGCTTTGTCCCGATAAGTCTGGGTCATAATATCCAACGATTCCCTACCCATATCCATGCAAGCCAATTTGTTCATTATCAATGACAAATGCGCATAGACGCTCTGGTAGAAGTCCTGAACTGTGCTCTGTCCCTGAATCAGTGAAGACATTTGGTACTCGAGAGTTGACAAATCCCTTTTGTCTGCATAATGCAGAGTCAAACACCGGGAAATACAACTCCAATCTAATGGGGTATTATATGACTCAAGGGCGGCATCCGCGCTACCAATGATTTTGTTCCTAACCACATTCAATATTCCGAAATATCTAGGGGTCCCTTTTGATGCCTCATAGAGTTGCAAGACCCTATCGACGCTCTTCTTCCACGAACTAAATTCTCCCGGATTACCGGAGAATTCCCTGAGGCATCTGACTATGTCAGGGATCCTATCTAGATCGTCTAGTTCTCCCCTAAAACGTTCTTCTATCTGCTGATCAACACCGGATATGTCTGCGTTAGGGTTTAGTATTTCCCTAACCGTGCGCCTAGACTGTTCTACACATGCCCGCAGTATTCTATCCATGTCAATATTACCATTAGGTAGAGGAGGCGGTGGATTGGGAATGTTAAGGATTGGGGGTCTCAATAAGTCACCATTTGGGTTAGCCATATTTCTAATTATTTTCCAACTTTTCCTAAATCTATTGATTTTTCTATTTCCTGCAGTTAAAATTTCTAAATTCTTTAATTATTCACAAAATTTTTTTTTTTTTTTTTTTTTTTTTTTTTTATCTACCAGAGTTTTCACGTTTTTTTCACTTTCGTACTTAAATTCTTCTTAATTATTAAATCTAACTTTTTCCAACTTTTCTTAATTCTATTGATTTTTCTATTTCCTGAAGTTACAATTTTTAAATTCTTTAATTATTCACCAAAATTTTTTCTCTACCAGAGTTTTCACATTTTTTTCACTTTTGTACTTAAATTCTTCTTAATTATTAAATCTAACTTTTTCCAACTTTTCTTAATTCTATTGATTTTTCTATTTCCTGAAGTTACAATTTTTAAATTCTTTAATTATTCACCAAAATTTTTTTCTCTACCAGAGTTTTCACATTTTTTTCACTTTTGTATTTAAATTCTTCTTAATTATTAAATCTACGATTCACAACTTTTTTTTTTTTTGTTCACTGCCTACTTACAAATGTATCCCTATAAAGATTTTCCATACGTCCATAGAGGCGATTTCGTTGTCCTTTCGTTAAATCTACTTGGAGAATCGTCCGCTTACTTGTTGACGTGTGTTGAGCCGGTAGTTGTAGCTACAGCCTCTGTGGTCTTCTAGGGTGTTTTTTTGGTCCTTGGTCACAGCCTCCGGGTGCGTTGATGGATTGTTGGGCGCCAGTTAACAGTTACTACATTTCTGTTTTTATTAATTTGAGTGCTTTTACAGAACTGAATCAAAAATCTTAAACTTAGGTTGAAGTTGGTTGGTGCTGCTGTTGGCGCTGCTGCTGTTGGTTGGTGCTGTTGCTGGTGCTGCTATTGGTTTCTTGCTGATTGACGATTTTGTTATTGTTGTCGTCATGAGGTGTCAGGTTACCCGCTTTGCTGTGTTTGCTGTTGATCTGCGGTACTGGTGGATACGGATTGTTGACCCTTGCGTTAGCTGTAGAAATGCTTACATTTCATTACCATTACCATTTCATATTGTTGCTTACAAATCATGATGGTTCACTGTTTGTTGTTGCAGGCGGACAATGTTGACTGACAGCGGTCAATGAATTAATCAATAGAATCAGCAATTTTTTGGTATCGAAATCCAATATAAAGAATTTTTTGTTTGGCTGACATCCCAGCAAACATATTTGATGTTAACATATATATCACTATTCAATTTTGTAGAACTAAATATTGTTCTTTTTGGCAGATATATTCAATTATAAACCGATATGAACTATATTAAGGTCGGATATCGTGAGGCTTAGAAAAACCAACTGTTTCAAATTTCAGCGAAATCGGGTAATAAATAAAGCTTTTATGGGCTTCAGTCCCCTTATCGGCAGATCGGTCTACATGGTAGCTATATCTAAATATAGTCCGATCTAAACTTTATTTACGTCAGATGTCGGGAGGCTTAAAATAACCCACTGTTTCAAATTTCAGCGAAATCGGGTAATAAATAAAGCTTTTATGGCCATAAGACCCTTTATCGGGAGATCGGTCTATATGATAGCTATATCTAAACATAGCCCGATCTAAACCATATTTGGATAGGATATTGGGAGGATATTGGGAGGATATTGGGAGGATATTGGGAACAGTACGTAGCTTAAAAACTGCGCACTGTTCGAAATTTCAGCGAAATCAGATAAAAAAATAAAGCTAAAGGGTGATTTTTTTGAGGTTAGGATTTTCATGCATTAGTATTTGATAGATCACGTGGGATTTCAGATATGGTGCCAAAGAGAAAGATGCTCAGTATGCTTTGACATTTCATCATGAATAGACTTACTAACGAGCAACGCTTGCAAATCATTGAATTTTATTACCAAAATCAGTGTTCGGTTCGAAATGTGTTCAAATTTTGACAAATTTTGTTCAGCGATGAGGCTCATTTCTGGTTGAATGGCTACGTAAATAAGCAAAATTGCCGCATTTGGAGTGAAGAGCAACCAGAAGCCGTTCAAGAACTGCCCATGCATCCCGAAAAATGCACTGTTTGGTGTGGTTTGTACGCTGGTGGAATCATTGGACCGTACTTTTTCATAGATGCTGTTGGACGCAACGTTACGGTGAATGAACACATTTCGAACCGAACACTGATTTTGGTAATAAAATTCAATGATTTGCAAGCGTTGCTCGTTAGTAAGTCTATTCATGATGAAATGTCAAAGCATACTGAGCATCTTTCTCTTTGACACCATGTCTGAAATCCCACGTGATCTGTCAAATACTAATGCATGAAAATCCTAACCTCAAAAAAATCACCCTTTATTATGGCCTTCAGACCCTCTATTGGGAGATCGGTCTATATGACAGCTAAATATAGTCCGATGTAAACCATATTTAGGTCAGATATCCGGAGGCTAAAAACACCTCACTGTTTCAAATTTTACCGAAATCGGTTAAAAAATGAAGCTTTTATGGGCTTCAGACCTTAATTCGGCAGATCGATCTATATGACAGCTGTATCTAAATATGGTCCAATCTGTACCATATTTAGATAGGATGTTGGCAGGATTAAAACTGCGTACTATTCCCAATTTTAGCGAAATCGGATAAAAAATATAGTTTTTATGGCCTTCAGACCCTTTATCGGGAGATCAGTCTATATGGTAGCTATATCTTAATATAGTCCGATGTAAACCATATTTGAGTTTGTTGTCGGGGAGCCTTAAACTACTCACTGTTTCAAATTTCAGCAAAATCGGATGAAAATTAAACCATTTATGGACATTATACCCTTTATCGGAAAATCGGTCTATAAAGCAGCTATATCCAAATATGGTCCAATTTGGCCCGTTTAAGAACTTAATCAGCGCGTTTAAAAAAGACGTATCTGTGCCAAATTGCAGCTCAATATCTCAATTTTTGAGTGATGAAATTTTTGAATGACTAAATGAACATACCCCCTATCCTACGGTGGTGGGTATAATAAACAAAATAAAATCTTTGGTATAAAATAAAATATTATGCCGCTTCATAACCACAGTACGTCAATTGACTACAGCTTGTTTCATTACGCAGTTCTCTTGTCATTTGTCACATGTTGATTCCTAAAGTGGCATGTTAACATGTTAAATGTCATTGTAAGCAAACAATATTTAGGAATTGTAATGAAAGCGAAACATCAACATCATCTCAGCAGCAACATGTCTCTCTTACTTTCAAATGCAGGGCCGTATAGAAAATTGCCTTTCGATGAGATCGCCATTGCTATTGTCGGGACTGGTAATAAATGGAGGAATTCATATTAAAAGCTTACATTGCAAATGTCATTCCAAAAACAGTAAGGATATTAAATAAAATTTGTTCTTCCTATCTTGCGAGGACTTATCAATTGGGCAGGCATACAAATTGAGAAATTTTATTTAAATTTTAACAGTGATGTGGTATGGAATTTTTACTTCCCAAAAAACAACTAAGGGAAGGCAAATGACCGGCGATGCCTCCACTTAGCTATAGGCATAAATAAGGCAATATCTTGATCATTAAATACAGGAGTGAGTTTGTGTTGAGTGCTTGACCAGGGAACACCTAGAGGCGATAACAAACTTAAAACTCAAGTTTGGTGACAAATTTTATTCCGAATGAACTCAAACAATCTTATAGTAATGTTGTCTGTATACGTATACATTTCGCGTAAAGCAAGTAAAAAGGCGTTAAGTTCGGCCGGGTCGAAGGCGGTGATACGCCTGATGATCTGTTTATAGATCAGCAACTTCACACGCCTACTGAGACCCCCTGAGGTCCTATAGACCCTCAGGTTGGAGAAGAAGACCCCTTTGACCTTGTCGAGCATATAATCAATATGTCTGACAAAGGTGAACCTCTCCTGGAAAACAATGCCGAGATAATAAATGCTGTCGCGGGTAGCGACGGCCTGACTTCCAATGTCGGTTCGTACGCCCGAGAACGGGGGTACAAGTTCCGCCTCTTGCCCTTGAAGATCATGCCATCGCATTTGTCAACATTAAGCTTCAGCCTCCATCTGTCAAAATAGACAGAGAGCTCTTCCAGGTAGTGGTTCACACTGGCATCCACAACCGTAGCGTCTGGTCCCGATGCCGCAATGAGAATGTCATCGCCATAAACAAGGAGCAGATCGCCAGCGGGAATGTCAGACACAAAGATGTTGTACAAAATCGGGCCCAGGAGAAACCCCTGGGGGACCCCGGTTCGCACGTCTCTACTTCTCGACAAAGTCTCGCCCACTCGGATCCTGAAGGTTCTGTCACTAAGGAAATCTCTGACCAATCCGCAGAAATCTGTGTCAAAACCCAGGATCCTCATCTTGTATATGATAGCATAATGCCAGACGCTATCAAAAGCCCTGGAGAAATCAAGGCTCAAGGCAATTGTGACGTGTCGCTGGTTGAGCCCCCTAGAAACGTCGTTCCCGAATGTAGGCATGGGAGGTGGAGTGACCCTGCCTAAAACCGAACTGGCAGGACCATCGCTTCTAGTTGGGTCCTTCCCCGGCTTAAGGATGGGGACCGTAATGGCCTCCTTCCCAAATTGAAGCAGTGGTTAAATAGGACCGCGATGACACCCCAGGCCCGCCTGTCCGTCCTCTTAAGGACGATGTCAAGAACCCCGTCCACGTTCATCCGAGACGACATACCCATCCACCAGGACATGATCAGGATCTTAGAGTAAACTCTATCGTCCACTCTTATCCCTGCCAGATAGCGAGTATGACACTCCTCATAATACCGTCGTATCTCCTCACGCAAGATCCGGTCTAAACCCCGGATCTCCATCCTAAACAAGTCGTACCGTACGAAAGGATCCGTGGCCCTATGAAGAGCGCGCCTAAGCCCCTTCTTCGTCCGGATCAGTTCCACAACCTCCGGGGGTCCGAGTGAACTCTAAAAGCGAAATGTTAAGCTGCTACTTTGAGAAGTGATATTAGTCACTGGTCCTGGCAAAATCCAAGATTGTTGTGCTGCGGTGCTTCGATTATTTGAGAAGAAAGAGAAGGCAGCAGTGCTGAGCAAAAGTTAGATTGCTTATCCGTATCTTTGAAACCCGCATAGTAGGCGGTAAATTTGAGTCCGGGAAGAATTCTTCAATTTTTCTTCGACGGTATATTTAATGAAGCTGTTGCAGCAGCCGAAATTCCTATAGATCGACTCCCATCTGATCCTGGGTGTAAAGGAAATCAACCTGTTAAACAAAATTTATCAATGGTGCCGAGTGCTTCAGGCTCTTGTGGAAAACCGAACAAGAAATCGGCTAGAAAAAATTCAGAGGAGAAAACTGACCTGAATGAACCCTCCGAATACTAGTTCTATATCTGAGGCAAAGTCGTTCCGAACGAAGAGGGAAAAGAGGAAAAAGCATAAAGGTGGCGTGCCCAATGAATCCGATGACGCTAACGACAACATGAGATTAAAATTGTTCAATGATTACCGATAGCAATGATTACCGGGCCGAATCTTATATACCCTCCACCAAGGATCGCATTTATCGAGTTCTTTTTCCGGTGTATTTTTTTTTAGGCAAACAAAGGAAAGGATAAAAGAAAAGAATTGCTATGCTATTGGAGCTATATCAAGTTATGGTCCTATTCGGACCATAATTGAACGAATGTTGGAGACCACAGTGGAAGTCATTGTATAAAATTTCAGCCAAATCGAATAAGAATTTCGTCCTTTAGTCAAAAATTAAAAAAAAAAGATCGTTTTATAGGGAAGCTGCATTAGGTTATGGCCCAATTCAGACCATATTTGACACGTATGTTGAAGGTCATGGGAAAAGCCGTTGTACAAAATTTCAGCCAAGTAAGATAATAATTGCGCCCTATAGAGGCTCAAAAAGTCAAGATCCCAGATCGGTTTATATGGCAGCTATGTCAGGTTATGAACCAATTTGAACCATACTTTGCACAGTTTTGAAAGTCAAAACGAAACACGTCGTTCAAAATTCTAGCAAGATTGGATAGGATTTCCACCCTCTAAAAGCTCAAGAAGTCCAGACCACGGATCGGATTATATGACAGCTATATCAGGTTATGCATCGATTTCACCCGTACTTAGCGCATTTGTTAGAAATCATAAAAAACACATCATGCAAAAAGTCAACCAAATCGGATAAGAATTGCGTCCTCTAGTGGCTCAAGAAGTCAAGATTTAAGATCGGTTCATATGGTAGCTATATCATCTAGAACCGATTAGAACCATACTTGACACAGTTGTTAGAAATCTGGACGAAACATGTCGTGCACAATTTCAGCCAAATCGGATAAGAATTGCGCCCTCTAGAGGCTCAAGAAGTCAAACCCCCAGATCGGTTTATATGACAGCTATACAATTTATATACCGATGTCAACCATACTTAGCACAGTTGTTGAAAATCATTAAGAAAACACCTCATGCAAAATTTCAGCCAAATCGGATAAAATTTCTGCTTTGTAGTGGCTCAAGAAGTCAAGATCCAAGATCGGTTTATATGGCAGCTATATCAAAACGTGGACCGATATAGCCCATTTACAATACCAACCGACCTACACTAAAAAAAGGATTTTTGGAACATTTCCAGAGGCTAGCTTTACTCCTTCGAAAGTAAGCGTGCTTTCGACAGACAGACAGACGGACGGACATGGCTAGATAGACATAAAATGTCACGGCGATCAAAAATATATATACTTTATGAGATCGGAGACGAATATTTCGAGGAGTTACAAACAGTATGACGAAATTAGTACACCCCCATCCTATGGTGGAGGGTATAAAAAACACTTCCTGTGACGAGTTCTGCTTATTTGGGGCTTTCTTTGAATTTTATTTCTTATAAGCTGACCCGGGCCCACTCCGCTGCGCCTTATTTTACTTTATATGGAACAAAATTTTCCTTAGAATATTTATTTTCGACAATTAAAGAGCTTTTAGTGTAATACCATGCTACGAAAATAGTATATCGCTTGACTAACAGTTTAACAATATAAGTGCCGTTATCTGAATTCCATATGATCTTTATGGGTCTACGAATTTAAGTTTGGATGTAAGGTGTACTCCATTCTTAAAATACTTTATTTCAGCTCAATATTCTCATGATATCTGATTAAGGGGTGTTTTCGGGGGTGAGGTGCTCCGCTAGACACTTGGCCCTGAAGAAATATCAGCATCGTGCTCTTCTTTCAAATACCATTTATTTAAACCCCATATTGCCATTGGTTTAGGGGAGTTTACACGATGAGGGGTCCCCCAAACACATAGCCCAAAACAGGTTATCATATTGGCATGGTCGAAAAATGTTTACCCTTTGGGGAGTGTTTTGGGGAAGGGGCGATGCCCTAAATACATGGTCCTACATTTGGATATGAAATACCTTTATTTGAGCCCCATAATGCGAGAGTCAGTAAAAACTTGCTGTTTGTGGGGTATTTTTGGAAAGGGGTAGATCGCCACAATATTGGTCCCGAAAGTGGGTATCTATTCTTGCTCCACCCCGCAATACCTTTCATTTAAGCTCCACATTGACATGGTCGGTAAATATGCCCGATTTAGGGGTGTTTTGGGAATTGGGCTGCTCCCCAAACACTAAGCCCGAAAAAAAATATCAGCAACGTGCTCTATTCTCATATATCTATATATCATTTATTTGAACCCCATATTACCATTGTCCTCAAAATTGGATATCAAATTCCTCTCCTAATCTCATTTAAACTCCTTATTGCAAAAGTCACAAATATGTCCGGATTGGGGTATTGGCCCGAAAAACTAGAAATATTTTGTTCCACTCTCTTTAAGACCCAAATTGTCTTGGTGACTTAATACGTCTATTTGGTGGTTGTTATGGTGGTGGGACGTCCCCTAGACAGTTGGTCCCTAATGTTGATATCAGATACGTGGTCTACTCCCAAATACCTTTCATTTGAGCCCCATATTTCCATAGTCGGCAAACTTGACCGGTTTGGGGGGTGTTTTGGAGGATGGTGAATTGGCCTTGAAAATATAAATCGGATTCGTGTTCTACTCTAAAACCCCTCTTATTTGAGCCTCATATTGCAGTAGTCAGAAAATACTTACTATTTGGGTGGTGTTGTGGGGGTGCCGTGGCCCCATAGACACTTTTCCTGAATATTGATATCAAATTCGTGCTTTACTCCCAAAGACCTTTCATTTGAGCCCCATATTGCTATAGTCGTAAAATTTTGCCATTTGGGGAATGTTTTTGGTGAGAGGCGGCCCCCCCCAAACACTTTGTCCCATATTTGGATATCAGATTCGTATTCTACATTCAAATAACTTTTATTTAAGCCCCATATTCCCATGGTCAGTAAATAAGTCCAGTTTGGGGGGTGTTTTGGGAAAGGGGTGGATCCCCCGGAACGTGGTCCCACATTTGGATATCAGAATCGTATTCTATTCGCAAATATTTTTCATTTGAGTCCCATATTGCCATGGTCGGTGAATATATCCGATTTAGGGGTGTTTTGGGGCTTGGGGTGGTCCTCCTAGCTCTTGGTCCGACAATTGGATATCAGAGACGTTATCTTATCTAGTCCCATATTGTCGTGATTAGTCTAAATATATGTTTGGTAGGCTTTAGGGTGTGGCGGCCCCCATAGGTACCCCATCCGTAATTTGGATACCAAATTTTTGTTTTTAGGGTACTATTGGGTTGCCCAAAAAGTAATTGCGGATTTTTTAAAAGAAAGTAAATGCATTTTTAATAAAACTTAGAATGAACTTTAATCAAATATACTTTTTTTATACCTTTTTTTCTAAAGCAAGCTAAAAGTTACAGCTGATAACTGACAGAAGAAAGAATCCAATTACAGAGTCACAAGCTATGAAAAATTTGTCAACGCCGACAATATGAAAAATCCGCAATTACTTTTTGGGCAACCCAATATATTCTTGATCAGCGTAAAAATCTAAGACGATCTAGACGTCAGATGGACATCTGTCTGTTGAAATCACGCTACAGTCTTCAAAAAAAAAAGATATTGAGCTGAAACTTTGCAGAGAATCTTTTTTTTTTGTCCATAAGCAGGTTTAGTTTGAAGATGGGCTATATCGGACTATATCTTGATATAGCCCCCATATAGACCGATCCGCAGATTTAGGGTCTTAGGCCAATAAAAGCCACATTTATTATACGGTTTTGCTGAAATTTGGGACAGTGAGTTGTGTTAGGCCCTTCGACATCCTCCGTTATTATGGCTTAGATCGGTTCAGATTTGGATATAGCTGTCATATAGACCGATCCTCCAATTTAAGGTCTTAGGCCCATAAAAGCTACATTTGTTACCCGATTTTGCTGAAATTGTGGACAAAGCGTTGTCTTAGGCCCTCCGATGTCCTTCGTCAATTTGGCCTAGATCAGTCTAGATTTGGGTACAGCTGCCACAGATCGATCCAGATTTGGATATAGCTGCCATATAGACCAATCTCTCGATTTGAGGTTTTGGGGCCATAAAAAGCGCATTTATTGTCCGATGTTGCCGAAATTTGGGACAAAGAGTTAGGTTAGGCCCCTCCACATATTTCTGCCATTTGGTGTAGATCGATCAAGATTTGTATACAGCTGCCGAATAGACCGATCTCTCGATTTAAAGTCTTGGCCCCATATAAGGTGCATTTTTAATCCGATTCCACTGAAATTTGGCACACTGACTTATGTTATGCTTTACAACATCCGTGTCGTATATAGTTCAGATCGGTTTATTTTTAGATATATCTACTAAAAATGCCAATATTTTGTCATATACAACTGAACAATGACGTTTACTTATTAGTATTTGGTCCAAATCGGAACATATATTGATATAGCTGCTATGGGGCATAAGGCATGAATTTTGTCCCGGATTTTGACGAAAGGTGTCTTACATATATACCCGAGGTGGTGGGTATCCAAAGTTCGGCCCGGCCGAACTTAACGCCTTTTTACTTGTTTTTTGTTTCAATTTCACCCATTCCTGGTTCATGTCTCGACTAATTAAATATTGAATTGTTGTTAAAAATTCCAAGAAATGTTTATGATTTCATTAAAAAATTTAAAATTTGTAGTATAAAATATTTAATATTTTGTTGTTGTCTGAAAAATATCATCTCTGAGAATTAAATGTCCACACAGACACTTTAGCAGATCATACAAGATATATACTTCCAACTTAAAGCATGTCTTCAAATCAGCTCCTCATTTGTGTAAAATTAATTTTAACAATTTCACAAGAAGAATCTGTCTATTGCTTCGGCATATTTCAAGCACAAGTTTCCAATAATATCCTCCTTATTGGCAATGACACTTACTGAGCATTAGTTATGCGTAACATATTCTTGATATATATTATTATAATTATTATTTGCATACTTATGAGTGTACTTGTACATTTGAGGTTTATGGAAAATATTCTTGGTTTATAAAATGCATTAACATGAAAGTTATGTGTGATATTTCCAATTGAATTCATTTCTAAATAGTTTTCGAAAGTATTTCCATCTACTTCGTTGCGTTTAGTGTACTCGAGAGTTTTCAATAACATCAATAGCACCATTATTAGCTCCAGGGATCAAGAGCAACAATTTCTGCAAGGAATTTTGCATTAAACTCTTTCCAGTATGCCTTAGCCTTGAGTGAACATTAGACTTAAGTTTGCCATTAAAGTATTTGTTGTGTACATATTGTGTAAAGGAAACTAGCTTTTGAAAACGGAATCGCAAATATTCGAGCTTTGAGGCATTTATTTTGCCTACAGTCTACATAACCACATCCATAATAAATTAATATGGAGACTTTAAACTCCATAGATTAGGTTATTCAATAACAATTTTTTTACATATATTGCCTAATTGTATCATGTATTGAAAATGTTAATAATATGCGACTTAAAGTGGAAATCAAGAATTTGATTTTTCTTGCAAATTGAACATTTAAATCAACTACATTCCATTCCAGCAAAAATTATGTTAGCGACTAAATCCAAATTTTGCAGCAGACGATTTTTATACCCACCACCACAGGATGGGGGTATACTAACCTAATCATTCCGTTTTTAATACCTCGAAATATATTGGGTTGCCCAAAAAGTAATTGCGGATCTTTTAAAAGAAAGTAAATGCATTGTGTACCCATATTAAAATTGACGCCAAACAAACAAATGTAAACAAAATTTCGCGCACTTTTTTTCTAAAGCAAGCTAAAAGTTACAGCTGATAACTGACAGAAGAAAGGATGCAATTACAGAGTCACAAGCCGTTGAAAAAATTTGTCAACGCCGACTATATTACTACTATATTACCGACAATTACTTTTTGGGCAACCCAATATTCTTGAACGTCTCGACATTCTGAATCGATCTTGCCATGTCCGTCCGTCTGTCGAAATCATGATAGCGGTAGAACGCGCAAAGCCAGCCGCTTAAAATTTTGCACAGATACTAAGTATAGATGTAGGTCGTTGGGGATTACAAAAGAGCATTATTGGTTCAGACTTGGATATAGCTCCCATATAAACCGATCTCCCGATTTGGGTTCTTGGGTCCATTGGAAGCTGCAATTTCCGATTTGGCTGAAATTTTGCACATAGAGTTCTGTTATGACATTCTGTTTGATTCCTGGAGCCACTGAAAGCTGCAATTTTTTTGCGGTTTGGCTGAAATTTCGCACATAAGATTCTGTTATGACTTCCAAAAACAGTGTTAAGTGCCGTCTAAATCGGTCAAGAACCTGATATAGTTCCCATATAAACCGAACTCCCGATTTGACTTCTTGAGCCCTTGGAAGCTGGAATTTTTGTCAGATTTGGCTGAAATTTTGCACATAGAATTTCAATAACTGTGCTACGTACGGTCTTAAAACGGGGTTTGTCCTGATGGAGCTCCCATATAAACCGACCTCCCGATTTGATTTCTTGAGCCCCTGGAAGCAGCAATTTTTGTCCGATTTTGCTGAAATTTTGCACATAGTCTTCTGTTATGACTTCCAACAACTGTGCTTAGTACAATCCAAATCGGTTTAGAACCCTATATAGCCTCCATATAATCCGATCTCCCGATTTAACTTATTGAGCCCCTGGAAGCTGAAATTTTTCTTCAATTTGACTAAAATTTTACACATGGGGTTTCGTTATGACTTCCAATAGCTTAAGTAAGTTAAGTACGGTCTAAATCGGTCAAAAACCCGATATAGCTCCCATATCTTCCGAGCTACCGATTTGACTTCTTGAGCGCCTGGAAGATTCAGTTTTCATCCGATTTGGCTAAAATTTTGCACATAGTGTTCTGTTGTGACTTCCAATAATTGTGCCAAGAACGGTTTAAATCGGTCAAGAAATTGATATAGCTCCCATGTAAACCAGTCTCTCGATCATTCTTAAGCGGTCCCTAGAGCTTTAATTTTTTCTGGTTTGACAGAGGTTTGGTATGTAGAATAAAATTATGTCAATTAAATCAACTAAATTTATTATACCCACCACCAAAGGATGGGGGTATATTCATTTTGTCATTCCGTTTGCAACACATCGAAATATCCATTTCCGACCCTATAAAGTATATATATTGCTGATCAGCGTAAAAATCTAAGACGATCTAGACAGGTCCGTCCGTCTGTCTGTTGAAATCACGCTACAGTCTTTTAAAATAGAGATATTGAGCACAGAAATTTGAAATTTTGCACAGATTCTTTTTTTGTCCATAAGCAGGTTAAGTTCGAAGATGGGCTATATCGGACTATATCTTGATATAGCCACCATATGGACCGATCGGCCGATTTGGGGTCTTAGGCCCATAAAAGCCACATTTATTATCCGATTTCGCTAAAATTTGGGACAGTAAGTTGCGTTAGGCCCCTTGACATTCTTTGTCAATTTGGTTCAGATCGGTCCAGATTTGGATATAGCTGCCATGTAGACCGATCCTCCGATTTAGGGTCTAAGGCCCATAAAAGCCACATTTATAAACCGATTTCGCTGAAATTTGGGACAGGAAGTTGTGTTAGGCCCTTCGAACCCCATCGTCAATTTGGCCCAAATCGGTCCAGATTTGGATATAGCTGCCATATAGACCGATCCTCTGATTTAGGCTCTTAGGCCCACAAAAAGCCATATTTATTATCCGATTTTGATGAAATTCAGGACAGTGAATTGTGTTAGGCCCATCGACATTCTTTGTCAATTTGGCCCAGATCGGTCCAGATTTGGATATAGCTGCCATATAGACCGATCCTCTGATTTAGGGTCTTAAGCCCATAAAAGCCACATTTATTATTCGATTTTGCTGAAATTTGGGACAGTGAGTTGTCTTAGGCCCTTAAACATCTTTTTTCTGTTTGGTCCAGATCGGTTCAGATTGTGATATAGCTGCCATATAGACCGATTTCTTGATTTAAGGTTTTGGGCCCAAAAAATGCTCATTTATTGTCCGATCTCGCCAAAATTAGGGACAGTGAGTTAAGTTAAGCCCCTAGACATACTTTTGCAATATCGCACCGATTGGTCCAGATTTGGATATAGCTGCCATATAGACCGATATCTAGGTTTTAGGTTTTAGGGCCATAAAAGACGCATTTATGGTCCAATGTCGCTGAAATTTAATACAGTGAGTTTAGTTAGGCTCTTCGACTTCCTTCTGCAGATCAGTCCAGATTTGAATATAGCTGCCAAATAGACCGAAATCTCGATTTAAGATTTTGGGCCCATAAAAGGGGCATTTATTGTTCGATTTCGCCGAAATTTGGGACAGTGCTTTGTATTATTCTCTTCGACATTTTTCTACAACTTGGCCCAAATCGCTCTAGATTTGGATATAGCTGGCATGTAGACTGATATCTCGATTTAAAGTCTTGGCCCCATAAAAGGGGCATTTATTATCCGATTTCACTGAAATTCGACACAGTGGCTTATATAAGGCTTTTTGACATCCGTGTTGTATACGGTTCAGATCGGTTTATTTTTAGATATAGCTACTGTACTTATTAGTATTTTAAGATATAGCTACTGTACATATTAGTATTTGGTCCAAATCGGAACATATTTTGATACAACTGCTATGCGATATAAGGAATGAAATTTTCACCGAATTTTGATGAAAGGTGGTTTACGTATATACCCGAGGTGGTGGGTATCCAAAGTTCGGCCCGGCCGAACTTAACGCCTTTTAATATTTTTTTTATAAATTTTTAACAGAATCCATGGTGGTAGGTTCCAAAGTTTCGGCCCGTCCGAACTTAGCACGCTATTATTTGTTTCTGTATTTTATTTACCACTTTTCAATTTCATACTAACTCAATTCTTAAGACCGAAATATGCCCATAACAGATTAAAAATGTCAACATAGGCCCTTTATATTAAAATAGCACAATAATGTGCATTCGTCGTACAAAGTCATCCATAAATGATATTTCCGAACTTTTTATTCCCACCACCGAAGGTTGGGGGTATTTTCATTTTGTCATTCCGTTTGCAACACATCGACATATCCATTTTCGACCCTATAAAGTATATATATTATTGATCGTAGTAAAAATCTAATCTAGACATGTCCGTCCGTCTGACCGTCCGTCTAAAGCTTTCATAAGCTTCAGACCCTTTATCGGCAGATCGGTCAATATCGCAGCTATATCTGAATATAGTCCGATCTGAACCATATGTTGGGAGGCGTAAAACTACTCACTGCTTCAAATTTTAGCGAAATGGGTTAAAAAAAAAGCTTTTATGGGCCTCAGACCCTTTACCGGGAGATCGGTCTATATGGTAGCTATATCTAAATATGAACCGATCTATCCATATTTATGTCAGATGTCGGGAGGCTTAAAATAACCCACTGTTGCCAAATCGGGTAATAAATAAAGCTTTTATGGGCTTTAGACCCTTTTTCCGGAGATCGGTCAGTATGGCAGCTACATCTAAATATAGTCCGATTTGAACCATATTTGGGTCAGTTGTTGGGAAGCCTTAAACTACTCACTGTTTCAACAAAATAGGATAAACAAGTAAAAGCGTGCTAAGTTCGGCCGGGCCGAATCTTATATACCCTCCACCATGGATCGCATATGTCGAGTTCTTTTCCCGGCATCTCTTCTTAGGCAAAAAAAAGGATATAAGAAAAGATTTGCTCTGCTATTAGAGCGATATCAAGATATGTTCCGGTTTGGACCACAATTAAATTATATGTTGGAGACCTGTGTAAAATGTCAGCCAATTCGAATAAGAATTGCGCCCTTTGTGGGCTCAAGAAGTTAAATAGAGAGATCGATTTATATGGGAGCTATATCAGGCTATAAACCGATTCAGACCATAATAAACACGTATGTTAATGGTCATGAGAGAATCCGTCGTACAAAATTTCAGGCAAATCGGATAATAATTGCGACCTCTAGAGGCTCAAGAAGTCAAGATCTCAGATCGGTTTATATGGCAGCTATATCAGGTTATGAACCGATTTGAACCATATTTGGCACAGTTGTTGGATATCATAACAAAATACTACGTGCCAAAATTCATTCAAATTGGATAAGAATTGCGCCCTATAGAGGCTCAAGAAGTCAAGACCCAAGATCGGTTTATATGACAGCTATATCAGGTTATGGACCGATTTGAACCATACTTGGCATAGTTGTTGGATATCGTAACAAAACACGTCGTGCAAAATTTCATTCCAATCGGATAAGAATTGCGCACTCTAGAGGCTCAAGAAGTCAAGACCCAAGATCGGTTTATATGGCAGCTGTATCAGGTTATGGACCGATTTGAACCATACTTGGTACAGTTGTTGGATGTCATAACAAAACACGTCGTGCAAAATTTCATCCCAATCGGATAAGAAATGCGCAGAGGCTCAAGAAGTCAAGACCCAAGATCGGTTTATATGGCAGCTATATCAAAACATTGACCGATATGGCCCATTTACAATACCAACCGACCTACACTAATAAGAAGTATTTGTGCAAAATTTCAAGCGGCTAGCTTTACTCCTTCGGAAGTTAGCGTGCTTTCGACAGACAGACGGACGGACGGACGGACGGACAGACGGACGGACATGGCTAGATCGACATAAAATTTCACGACGATCAAGAATATATATACTTTATGGGGTCTCAGACGAATATTTCGAGTAGTTACAAACAGAATGACGAAATTAGTATACCCCCCATCTTATGGTGGAGGGTATAAAAATAATGTTTTTATGGGCATTAGACTCTTTATCGGAAAATCGGTCTTAAAGCAGCTATATCCAAATATGGTCCGATTTGGCCCGGTCAAGAACTTAACCAGCGTGCTTCAAAAGCACGTATCTGTGCCAAATTTCAGCTCAATATCTCAATTTTTGAAGTCTCTGGAGATATTACAACAGACGGACGGACTGACGGATAGACGGACTGACGGATAGACGGACAGACGGATTGACGGATAGACGGACAGACACACGGACATCGTTAAATCGTCTTAAAATTTTTCGACGACTAGGGTCTGAAATGGATATTTCGATGTGTTGCAAACGGAATGACAAAATTAATATACCCCATCCTTCGGTGATGGGTATAAAAACGAAATTCAGACGGTTCCTAGAGACCGCATTGTGTAAAGAAGAGTTATTGGAAAGTTTGTGGGTAATTTTGCAATTTAAATATGTTACGCTAGTTAATTATAAGTATGATACACCTAGGTCCATTTTTCACTTTCGCCCTTTAAATATCTTTCACTTATTCTTGTTAACATTTAGTTTACTTTCGCAGTATTAGCTAAGAGATTAGTTAAAGCTCATAGTAAGATTTTCAAAGCTAACTAACTGGTTGATTGTCCAACAAGAATAGAATGATGCCAGTTCATTTATTGAATACGGACAGAAATATCAGAAATTGATAAAAGCTTCTCTGCCTGCAAAGAAACTTCAACAGAACCCCAAAGCATTCACATTTACTATTGCAAAAACAATGAGACTTACATCTTGCTTACATTATACAACCCACACAGAAGGCAAACAGTTTAAGAAAGCAGTGATACTGGTTACGACGTATGAAACACTAACGCCAACTAGTGACGAAATCGAGGATTAAATTAACAGCACATATTTGTATGTATGTGGTCAAACACTTATACATGCATCTGTGGCCAAAGACATTAAAAGCCCCGAGAGAATTCTGTAAAAGCTGAGAGAGATAGATGTCAATGCAGAGCTAATGGAAAGGCGACATAATATTGGTGCTAACCTTGAGGTGTTACAGCATCAGAGGACAAACACATCCGCTTGATTACTATGTTAAGCGTACAGTAGGAGAATATAAAGGGTGAATATGTTGTTTGCAGAAAATTTAACTTGTTCTACAGATTTCTTTTGTTAAGAGCATAATTGACTATAAAAAACCAAAATAAAATTGATTGTTTATATAAACCGATATTATTAAAGTATTATTTGATAATCAAACATGAGTTAATATCAAAAGTCGGGAGGTGCCGACTGCCCAATTTAGAGGACAAGGACATAACGAAGTTTAAAAATCTTAGACCAATTAGTCTTTTGCCTAACATTAGTAAGATATTTTAAAATCCTTTTGACAATTTGTTACAAAGACAGTTTCAGCAATACAATCTGTTATGCGATAAACAGTTTAGGTTCAATTATCAGCAGTCCACTATTTAAGAAATACATATTTTGGTATCCAATATTCAATGGAATTGAAATAATAATAATTGCACACGATCCTGTTTAATAGATTTCGAAAAAGTCTTTGATAATGTTTGGATTCCAGGATTAATAAAAACAAGTAAAAAGGCGTAAAGATTGGCCGGGGCAAACTTTGAATACCTACCACCTCGGGTATATGTATAAACCCCCGTTCATCAAAATCCGGTAAAAATTGCATACATTATGTCCCATAGTAGTCTTATCGACATATGATCCGATTTAGACCAAATACTAATAAGTACAGGTCATTGTTCAATTGTGTATAACAAAATATTGGTCTTTTTAGTAGCTATATCTATAAATAAACCGATCTGAATCATAAACAACAAGGATGTCGAAAAGTCTAACATAAGTCACGGTGTCAAATTTTTTAGTAAAATCGGATTATAATTGCGCCTTTCTATGGCGCCAAGACTTCAAATCGAGATATCGGTCTACATGGCAGCTAAATCCAATTCTGAACCGATTTGGGCCAAGTTGCAGAAAAATGTCGAAGAGCCTAACACTATGAATTGTCCCACATTTCAGCAAAATCGGACAATAAATGCGCCTATTAAAGACTCAAAACCTTAAATCGAGAGATTGGTCTATATGGCAGCTATATTCAAATCTGGACCGATCTGAACTAAATTAAAGAAGGGCGTCGAAGAGCCTAACACAACTCACTGTCTCAAATTTCAGCGACATCGGACAATAAATGCGCTTTTTATGGCCCCAAAACCTTAAATCGAGAGATCGGTCTATAAGGCAACTATATCCAAATCTGAACCGATCAGGGCCAAATGGAAGAAAGATGTCGAGGGCCTAACACAACTCGCTGTCTCAAATTTTAGCAAAATCGGTATATATGGCAGCTATATCCAAATCTGAACCGATCTCAGCCAAATTGACGAAGGATGTCGAAGGGTCTAATACAACTCACTGTCCCAAATTTCAGCAAAATCGGATAATAAATGTGGCTTTTATTGGCCTAAGACCATAAAATAGGCAAACGTTGCACAGGGCGGATGGATAGAGGTAGAATTTTAAAAGACATCTGGTGCAAAAGGATGAGGGGGAAAAGAAAAAATGGAAAAATAGTACCGGTAACTGGAGATAAGGTACGTTTATGTAGCGTAGTTGGTGCCATTTGGTACTTTTTTTACAAATGAATGGTGACAAAATATGATTCGTACATTTTGGTATCAAAATTGGTACCATTTGGTACTTTCTTTACGGATAAAGCTAGAGCGCTGAAATTTGGCATTCATGACCATTCTATTAAAAAACAAGTATTGTAAAAAGGCGTTAAGTTCGTCCGAGCCAAACTTTGGATTCTTACCACTTCGGGTATATATGTAAACCACCTTTTGTCATAATCCGGTAAAAAATGCATAATTTATGCCCCCATAGCAGCTATTTCGAAATAAGGTCCGATTTGGTCCGAAATTGGAAATCCGCCTTTTAGGGGGCCAATAATATAAATCGAGAAATTGGTCTATATAGAATCTATATCTAAATCTGAACCGAGCTGGGCTAAATTAAAGAGGGATGTCTAAGGGCCCAACAGAACTCACTGTCCACAATTTTGGCGACATCGGACAATAAATGCGTCTTTTGTGGGCCCAAAACCTTAAATCGAGTGATCGGTCCATAGGCAGCTATATCTAAATCTGGTCTAAATCAAATGAAGTCATCCCAAAGTACTTGGAAGTGGGGATCTCTTTTTTTTTTTCTTTAGCGTCTTACCAGTGTTTTACTCTGATTCTCTGATTTTCCTCCCAGCTTCCGTCGAAATGATTGAGATGTCGGTTCCATTCCATCCAGCATCCTGCGTTTTGGCCCGATTGCACTACCGGCGCATACTTCTCTGTCTCCTTCGTCGTCCCCCTGACCGCTTTCTCGGTCTACTTCCGTTAAAGTGCTTGGGAAGTCAATTCCATTCCATCCAGCTTCCTGTGCGTTCGCCCGATTGCACTACCGATGCATCTCCTCCGTCTTTTTCATCGTACCTCGAATCGCTTTCTCGGTCTTCTTGTGAGCGTAGCAGAGCAAACTCTCACTTCTGCCGTCATCCCGCTGTCGTCATCTCTCGATTCTTCTCCGATGACGGTTTCATTGACACTTTCTCTATCGGAATCTGAAACGGAAACACTACCCTCATATAGGGGCGAACAACATGCTACGGTCTGATGCCACCACCTGAGCTGTAGAGTCTTTGCAGTTCATTTTGAGCCTACTCGTGAAAGGCTTTAAAATTTTCTTTAATAGGAAGCTATTCCGAGATACGGATTTTTGTTTTCTTCGAGGAGCAAAATGACAAAACCTTCACATCACTCAACGGTTACCATTAAATATGAAGGATATATAGCTGCCCTGTTTAAATATTTTAAAAATCAATTATTTTGTACCTTTACTCTTTGCAAATTCTCATTAATCTGATCTTCACAATCAGCAAATGAAATTCAATATCTCTTTAGTGATTGTTAATGGGATTTTTTTATGGTTTCTTTTGTTCAGTTTGTTTCTCCACTTAAAACAAAAAAAAAAATCTTTCAGATGATGTCCGCTAATATTCGATTGTCATTTGAAAGAGATTTCAAAGGAAATCGTTTTACTTTGCTTACAAAATAATAGCTATCCTTTGGCAGAAATATCAAGTTTTTCGGAACGACAACATAAATTGGAATTGAAAGATAACAAAAAAAAAAAAAAAGCCTGAACGGACTTTACTTTGAAGTTATTGTCATATAACTTTGTTGTTTGCATATTTATTTATTTATTAATTTTCTTTTTCGCGGATGTGGTATGACAAATGCCAAAATGTTTTCTTTTTCTTCCACTTAGTCGTTCGCCTTTTTGGCGGTTTCCAGAATAAAAAGAAAAAATAAATCGCAAGATGAAAAGGCAACGATTGCAAACAATAACGGGAAGAAGTTACCCAAGGACATGGAATTAAATTACACAAGCTTTTGTTCTCATAATTATGCTGCAGAAACGTATGGCCAGAGGATAAGTTGACAATGTTGAGGTAATTTCGTTGAAATTACATTTAAAATGTCAGCGAAGGGATGAGTAAGCATTCCGAGCAGACTTACGAAGACAATTAAGAATAAGGTAAAATGCCAAATATCAGGGTTTTAAACTGGATTAGTGCCGGAACGGGCTAAGAAAAGAAACTCTGGGAAAATGGCGAAAAGCAGACAATGCAAAATATAAGTGCTAAGACCCTTCTGATAGAATTGAGGACGACGGCCAAGTAATATTCATTGAGTATGAACCTTTTGAGAAGATCGCTTGATAAATGCGCTTGTAAAGGACCTAAATGTGAAAATAGGGAGATACATATTGACTATCGGCCAAAACTTAAGCATCCCCTCAGTATATTTTTATACCCACCACCGTAGGATAGAGTTTATATTCATTTAGTCATGGCTTTTGCAACAAATCGAAAAATCAATTTCCGACCCTATAAAGTATATATAATTCGGATCGTCGTAAAAATCTAAGACGATTTAACGATGTCCGCGTGTCTGTTCGTCCGTCTGTTGTAATCACTCTAGAGCCTTCAGAAATTTAAATATTGAGCTAAAATTTTGCACTGATACGTCTTTTTGATGCACGCTCGTTAAGTTCTTAAAAGGGCCAAATCGGACCATATTTGAATTTAGGTGCTATATAGACCGATTTTCAGATAAAGGGTCCAATGCCCATAAAAAAGTTATTTTTCATACGATTTCGCTGAAATTTGAAACAGTGAGTAGTTTTAGGTCTCCCGACATCTGACCCAAATAAGGTACAGGTCGGACTTTATTAAGATATAGCTGCCATATAGACCGATCTGCCGATAAAGGGTCTGAAGCCCATAAAAGCTTTATTTTTTAACCGATATCTCTAAAATTTTAAACAGTGAGTAGTTTTAGGCGTCCCTATATAGGACCCAAAAATGGTTCAGATCGGACTATATTTAGATATAGCTGCCATATAGACCGATCTCACGATAAAGGGGCCATAAAAGCTTCATTTTTCATCCGATTTTGATGAAATTTGAAACTGTGGGTTATTTTATGCCTCTCGACATCTGATCTATGTATGGTTCATATCGGACTATATTGAGATATAGCTGCCATATAGACCGATCTCTCGTTAGAGGGTCTGAAGGCCATAAAAGCTTTATTTTTTAATCGATTTTGCTGAAATTTGAAACAGTGAGTAGTTTCGGGCCTGTCAACTTTCAACCTAAATATGATTGAGATCGGACTATATTTAGACATAGCTGCTATATAGACCGATCTCCCGATAAAGGGTCTGAAGCCCATAACAGCTTTATTTTTTATCTGATTTTACTGAAATTTAAAACAGTAAATTATTTTAGGCTTGCCAACATCTGACCCAAATATAGTTCAGATCGGACTATATTAAGATAAAGCTGCCATATAGACCGATCTGCCGATAAGGGTCTGAAGCCCATAAAAGCTTTATTTTTGGCCCAATTTCACTTAAATTTGAAACAGTGGGTTATTTTAAGCCTCCCAAAATCTGACATAAGTATGGTTCAGATCGAAATATATTTAGACATAGCTGCCATATAGACCGATCTCCCGATAAAGGGTCTGAAGCCCATAAAAGCTTTCTTATTTAACCGATTTCGATTAAATTTTAAACAATGAGTAGTTTTAGGCCTCCTAACATAGAACCCGAATATGGTTTAGATCGGACTACATTTTGATAAAGCTGCCATATAGACCGATTTGCCGATATAGGGTCTGAAGCCGATAAAAGTTTTATTTTTTATCCGATTTTGCTGAAATTTAAAACAGTGAGTAATTTTAGGCCTACCAACATCTGACACAAATATAGTTCAGATCGGACTATATTTAGATATAGCTGCCCTATAGACCGGTCTCCCGATAAAAGGTCTGAAGCCCATAAAAACCCTATTTATTTTCCGATTTCGCTGAAATTTGAAACAGTGGGTAGTTTTAGGTCTCCTTATATTCGCCCAGATATGGCTAAGATCGGACTGTATTTAGATATAGCCGCCATATAGGCCGATCTCCTGATAAAGGGTCTGAAGCCCATAAAAGCATTACTTTTATCCAATTTCACTGAAATTTGAAACAATGAGCAGTTCTAGGCCATCCGGAATCCGACCCAAATATGGTGTAGTAGTTATAGCTGTATTTAGATATAGCTGTCACATAGACCGATATGCCGGTTAAAGTTCTGAAGCTCATAAAAGATTTATTTATTACCCGATTTTGTTGAAATTTAAAATACAAAATTCAACAGTGACCTATATTTATAAGACCACTCAATGTCCATACCGAATTTAGGAGCATAAGTTATCCAATTTTCAGCGGATTGTGGCGAACGGGGGTTTAAATATACACCCGAGATGGTGGGTATCCAAAGTTCGGCCCGGCCGAACTTAATGCCATTTTACTTGTTATAGGCTGTAGCGTGATTTCAACAGACACACGGACAGACATGGCTAGATCGTCTTAGATTTTTACGCTGATCAGGAATATATATACTTTATAGGGTCGGAAATGGATATTTCGATGTGTTGCAAACGGAATGACAAAATGAGTATGCCCCCATTCGTCGGTGGTGGGTAAAAAGTTAAAACAAAAAAAAAAAAAAAAAAAAAAAACAGATAAGACCAATTATATGAAATTATTGTAAATCGAAGATTTTGACTGTCTTTCATTTGTATTATTTGTTTACCTCTTGTCGAGTTGGCAAAACACAATACAGAAGCCTGATATGACGATTCATTGGTGTAAATAATTTTGTAGATCATTTGCTATGACCGTATCTGGAGCTACGAATCAAATGATGTTCTCACCCGGATTCGAGCCCAGGCGTTCAGCGTCATAGCACATTGAGTGCCAAGCGGTTTAGACGAAAACCTTCCCATGAGGCGGTGGTTCACATTAAAAAACCTCAACAAATCATCATTGACCCATTCATGATTTTGCAAAGGTATTCAGTAAAGGATTCTTTACTCCTAAATCGCAACAAATTGCCCTCAGTGTTGTATTAAAAGAACTGAATGCTCTAAGTAAAACCCCACGACAGGTTAGGTGTCGTACGGCACTCTATGTGATAGACCGACGTGCTAACCTCAGCGCTACAGTGGCCTCCATAATTCCACCATCTGTTTAAATTTCAATCACACTTTACAATCGCTTACGACCAAAAAGTTCCTTTTCAAAAAAAGGTTTTTATGTACTCGAATAGTTCCAAATATCGGCAACGATTTACTGCATTGCGAAAATACCTTTGTGAACTCATTCATCTATGGATAAACCAGAAACTTCTCATCTTTCGACTTTGATTAATTGTGCGACATTTTAATGATATTTATTATATTTCCTCATACATTGTCCTTATTTTTTTGCTTTGCTTTACGTATTCTATCAAAAAGTGTTATTCGCCCGCCCACTTTTATATATATTTTTATACCCTCCACCATAGGATGGGGGGTATACTAATTTCGTCATTCTGTTTGTAACTACTCGAAATATTCGTCTGAGACCCTATAAAGTATATATATTCTTGATCGTCGCGACATTTTAAGTCGAACTAGCCATGTCCGTCGGCCTGTCCGTCCGTCCGTCTGTCCGTCCGTCTGCCCGTCCGTCCGTCTGCCCGTCCGTCCGTCTGTCCGTCCGTCTGTTCGTCCGTCTGTCCGTCCGTCCGTCTGTCCGTCTGTCCGTCTGTCCGTCTGTCCGTCTGTCCGTCTGTCCGTCCGTCCGTCTGTCCGTCCGTCTGTCCGTCCGTCTGTCCGTCCGTCTGTCCGTCCGTCTGTCCGTCCGTCTGTCCATCCGTCTGTCCGTCCATCCGTCCGTCTGTCCGTCCGTCCATCTGTCAGTCCGTCCGTCCGACAGTCCGTCTGACGAAAGCACGTTAACTTTCGAAGGGGAAAAACTAGCCGCTTGAGATTTTGCACAAACACTTCTTATAAGTGTAGTTCGGTTGGGATTGTAAATGGGCAATATCGGTCTATGTTTTGATATAGCTGCCATATAAACCGAACTGGGGTCTTGACTTCTTGAGACTCAAGAATGCGCAATTCTTATCCGATTGAAATGAAATTTGCACAACGTGTTTCGCTATGACTCCAAAAAAAGTGCTAAATTAGGTTCAAATCGGTCCATAACCTGATATAGCTGCCATATAAACCGATCATGGATCTTGACTTCTTGAGCCTCTAGAGGGCGCAATTCTTTTCCGATTGAAGTGAAATTTTGCACAACGTGACTTCCAACAAATGTGCTAAATTAGGTTGAAATCGGTCAATGTTTTGATATAGCTGACATATAAACCGATCTTGCGTCTTGACTTCTTGAGCCTCTAGAGGACGCAATTCTTATTCGAATTTGCTGACAGATCTCCAACATATAATTTAATTGTGGTCCGAACCGGACCATATCTTGATATCGCTCTAAACGCAGAGCAAATCTTTTATTTTATCCTTTTTTTGGCTAAGAAGAGATGCCGGGAAAAGAACTCGACCCGTTGATAAGTAAACCGAGAGACTCAGAATCACTTTCTGGTTTGATTTAGCTATGTCCATGTGTCTGTCAGTCTGTCTGTCCATGTTAAATTGTGTACAAACTACAGGTCACAATTTTTATCCGATCGTCTAACAATTTGGTACAGGCATGTTTTTTGGCCTAGAGACGAAGCCTATTGAAACTGGAAAAAATCGGTTCAGATTTGGATCTAGCTCCCATATATATGTTCGTCCGATTTAAAGTAATACTGCAAGAAAATGGTAATTTCTTAACCGATTCTCTCGAATTTCGGCGGAAAGGATTTTGTTGTGACTCTGGACGTTATTGGTGAATTTCGTAGAAATTGGTTCAGATTTAGATATAGCTCCCATATATATGTTCGTTTGATTTTCCTAATAATGCCATGAAATGGTCATTTGTTAACCGATTTTCTCGAAATTTGGCAGGAAGGATTTTTTTTTTTTGATTCCCGACATTACACGCGAATCTAATAGAAATCGGTTCAGATTTGGATATAGCTCCCATATATATGTTCGTCCGATTTGAAGTAATACTGCAATAAAATGGTCATTTGTTAACCGATTCTCTCGAATTTCGGCGGAAAGGACTATCTTGTGACTCTGGGCGTTATTGATGAATTTCGTAGTAATCGGTTCAGATTTATATATAGCTCCCATATATATGTTATTCCGATTTTCAATAATAATGCAATAAAATGGTCATTTGTTAACCGATTCTCTCGAAATTTGGAAGAAAGGATTTTCTTATGACTCCCGACACTAAACGTGAATCTAGTAGAAATCGGTTCAGATTTGGACATAGCTCCCATATATATGTACGTCCGATTTGCAGTTATAATGCAATAAAATGGTCATTTGTTGACCGATTCTCTCGAAATTTGGAAGGAAGGAAGGTTTTTATGACTCTCGACATTACTGGTGAATTTCGTAGGAATCGATTCCGATTTAGATATAGCTTTCATATATTTATATCGCCCGATTTTCACTTCTAGGGGCTCTAGAAGCTCAGTTTTTGATCAATCAATCTTTGGTCAAAATTTTGCACAACGCTTTTCTCGATAAGTACCACATTATCTGAGAAGTTTGCTCGAAATCGGTCTAGAATTAGATATAGCTTCTATATATATGTTCGCCGGATTTTGGGTAATTTGCAATAATGTTGTCATTTGTGAACCGTAGTTACTACAGTTTGAACATATTTGCTCGAAATATGATACGTATTGTTTAATAATCCATCTGAAACCATCCGGCGAGGTCCATCAAAATTGTTTCAGAATTAGACATTGCTCCCACTTTGTACCAGTAGGGTAGGTGTAGGGTATTATAAAGCCGGCACCGCCCGATTTTTGCCTTTCCTTACTGGTTTTTCTATAATTTTGGATTCGTGTGTGGCTCCATGCAGACAGAGACATAAATGAAGGAACGACTTTCCCCTTCAGTGGGGTGTTGTTCATAAACTTTGAAAGGCTTTCTTTTGCTCATTCAATTCATTCATATATCTAAAATGTACACTTAACAATGTCACAACTATAACGAAGAAGTGCCTCTTTAATATACCATATTCCCTTTGTAAAACTGATGGATACAACTTATATGACTACTACTATTATGGGGAAGTATATGAGAAATTTAATAATAAATTGGAATGTCCATAAGAAATGATTTATAGTAATCCGATTTTACTGATATTTGGCATGGTGGATTTTATTCGAAATTTTGATTCCACATGGGACTTTATATGGATACAGCTGGCTTATCTCCGATTTAGAAGCTTGGACCATAGAGCGAATATTCCTTACCCGTTTTCGCTAAAATTTGATACAAAGAGTTGTGAATATTGACTAGATCGGGCCATGTAGGGATATATCTGTCATATAAATCGATCTTCCGTTTTAAAGCATTGGGCCCATAAGAGATGGATGCGTTTCTTGCCGATTTGGTCCCAATCGGACCATAATTTGATGACTCCGAGATATTAGACAACTTTAAAGTAAGATATATATGCGAACTTATTGCGCTTATACTTGTTTCCTTTTCCCGGATGTACCTCTACCTCTATAGGTAATGTAACAATTTAAGGGTAACACTTTTGACCTGGGCCAAATCTTTAATGTCTTTCTCAAGGAGTCTATTTTCCCAAATTTTTGTGATCAGTTATCCAATTTAAAGTGGAATTAGTCCTATGTATGTTTCCGTTTTTACAAAAGTGTAAAAATGTGTGGTGGGGTGTGTGTGTGTGTGTGCGTGTATTTGAGATTTGCTGTCCTCTCTTTTTTCATTCGCCTTTGAGGAATAAATAAAAACATTCATAAAGCCAGGGAGTAGCAACAAAAAACTGCAATAAGTGACAAAAAATCAGACTGTATCTTTGAAAGACAGGCGAATGGGCGACAGGATAAATACACGACTGAATAGTTTGTGAGTGAATATGAAATATGAATTCACTTATGAAGTATTGTGCCCCAAGGTCATTTAGACAGTACACTAATGTATTTGATTATGTGCGTTTTTTCAGCAGATACATAGTTCTGTATCTCACAGCAATGTCATCGAAGCTAAAGTTACGTATTTACTGTTTTGGCTCAAATTCATGCACCAGGTTTTGGAAGTTCCTATAACACATAGTTTCATTACTGGTAGATAACTTACTTTGATTTCACACCGGAAAAAATATGTTAAGATTTTCTTGTTTGACAAGTAGCGAAAAGTCGGTACTTGTCTAAATGAGAAAACACTTTTGCTCATAACTTCGAAGAAAGCTGTTATGAGCAATAGTGTTTTCTCTGTTTAGATTGTTTTTGTCTAAGCACATACAATTGATGACTGACTGGGTATTGTGTCGAAGAATATCGCAGACCAAAAATTAAAATTTTTTTTTTGATTTAAAACCAAATAGCCATTTTATTAATAAATACAATCACCAACGGGTGTCAACTTATATTGGGTTGCCTAAAAAGTAATTGCGGATTTTTTAAAAGAAAGTAAATGCATTTTTTATAAAACTTAGAATGAACTTTAATTAAATATATAATAGCCATTTTGTTCGATAACCTTTTGCCATCTTCCTGGCAAATCTGCTAAAAACTGAACCAAGTGCGATTTTATAGCCTCATCATTGCCGAAAGTTTTACCATTTAAGGAGTTCTGCAAATATCGAAATAAATGGTAGTCTAATGGTGAAAGGTCTGGGCTATATGGTGGATGCATCAAAAGTTCCTAGCCAAGCTCACTCAGTTTTTGGCGAGTGACCAAAGATGTGTGCGGTCTAGCGTTGTCCTGGTGGAATATGACACCTTTACGATTGACCAATTCTGGTCGCTTCTCCTTGATGGCTGTATTCAATTTGTCCAATTGTTGACAGTAAACATCCGAATTAATCGTTTGGTCCCTTGGAAGTAGCTCAAACTATACCACACCCTTCCAATTCCACCAAACAGACAGCATAACTCTCTTTTGGTGGATATCAGCCTTTGAAGTGGTTTGAGCTGGTTCACCATGCTTGGACCATGATCGTTTTCGACTAATGTTGTTGTACACAATCCATTTTTCATCTCCAGTTATGATTCGTTTTAAAAACGGATCGAATTCATTGCGTTTAAGGTGCATATCACAAGCGTTGATTCGGTTTGTTAAATGAATTTCTTTCAATACATGTGGTACCCATATTAAAACTGACGCCAAACAAACCAATGTAAACAAAATTTCGCGCACTTTTTTTCTTAAGCAAGCTAAAAGTAACAGCTGATAACTGACAGAAGAAAATATGCAATTACAGAGTCACAAGCCGTTGAAAAACGCCGACTATATTACTACTATATTACCGACAATTACTTTTTGGGCAACCCAATAAGTGATTTGGACAAACATTGGTTTGCAAGTTAACCTTGTGGATAATTCCAGCCAAAAATAACTGATCTTGAGCGCATAGACTACAAAAAGAACTATGAGAAAAACAGATCAACAACAAGTTAGAGCGTGCTAAGTTCGGTCGGGCCGAATCTTATATACCCTACACCATGGATCGAATTTGTCGAGTTCTATGCGCGGTATCACTTTTTGGGCAAACAAAGAATATTGAATAAGAACAGTAATGCTATTGGAGCTATATCAAGTAATAGTCCGATTCGGACCATAAGTGAATGCTGAACATTGTAGAAGTCATTATGTAATATTTCAGTTCATTCGGATAAGAATTGCTCCTTGTTGGGGATCAAGAAGCAAAATCGGGAGATAGGTTTATATAGGAGCTGTATCAAGCTATTGATCAATTCAGACCATATTAAACACGTATGTTGAAGGTCGCGAGAGAAGCCGTTGTACAAAATTTTTGCCAAATCGGATAATAATTGCGCCCTCTAGTCGCTCAAGAATTCAAGACCCCAGATTGGTTTATATGGCAGCTATATCAGGTTATGGACTGATTTGAACCATCCTCAGCACAGTTGTTGGAAGTCATAATAAAATACCTCATGCAAAATTTCAGCCAAATCTAATAAGAACTGTGCCCTCTAGAGGCTCAAGAAGTCAAGATCCCAGATTGGTTTATATGACAGCTATATCAAAACGTGGACCGATATAGCCCATTTACAATCCCAACCGACCTACACTAATAACAAGTATTTTTGCAACATTTCAAGAGGCTATCTTTACTCCTTCGAAAGTTAGCGTGCTTTCGACAGACAGACGGGCAGACGGACGGCATGGCTAGATCCACTTAAAATGTCATGACGATCAAGATTATATATACTTTATGGGGTCGTAGAGGAATATTTCGAGTAGTTACAAACAGAATGACGCAATTAGTATACCCCCATCCTATGGTGGAGGGTATAAAAATTGCTGAATTTTCATTTCAATAGGAATTATGTGAGCTACAGTTAAATACTTGTTACCCTTTCTTATTAGATAGAAAAGTAAGCACATATCTACAAAATACACATATGTGCTTTAGATCCAAAATATTTGTATACCCTACACCACTACTATGGTACAGGGTATTATAACTTAGTGCATTTGTTTGTAACACCCAAAAGAAAAGAATAGACCCCTTGATAAGTATACCGATCGACTCAGAATAACTTTCTGATTCGATTTAGCAATGTCCGTCTGTCTGTCTGTCCGTTCGTCTGTCTGTCCGTCTGTTCATGTTAATTTGTGTACAAGCTACAGGTCGCAATTTTTATCCGAAAGTCTTCAAATTTGGTGCAGGCATGTTTTTCGGCCTAGAGACGAAGCCTATTGAAATTGGAAAAAATCGATTCAGATTTGGATATAGCTCCCATAGCAGTAAAAATGCAATAAACTGGTCATTTGGTTGGAAGGATTTCCTTATGACTTACGACATTACTGGTGAATTTCATAGAAATCAGTTCAGATTTAGATAGAACTCTCATATATATACATCGCTCGATTTTCACTCGTAGAGCCACTGCAAGCGCATTTATTGACCAATTCTGCCAACATTTTGTACAACGCTTTCCTCGACGACTTTCAAAATATTCGTATAGTTTAGTCTAAAACGGTTCAGATTAAGATATAGCTCCCATGTATATGTTCGTCCGATTTGAAGGTATATTGCAATTAAGTGTTTATTTGTTAACCGATTTTCTCGAAATTTGCCAGGAAGGATGTTCATATGACTTTTACTATAACTGCTGAATTTAATAGAAACCGGTTCCGATATAGATTTAGCTGCCATATATATATGTTGCCCGATTTTCACTCCTAGGACCACTGCAAGCGCATTTATTGACCAATCTTTCCAAAGCTTTGTACAACGATTTCTTCAACAACTACCACAATATCTGAGAAGTTTGCTCGAAATCGGTTCAGATTTTGATATAGCTCCCATATATATGTTCGTCCGATTTTGAGAAATATTGCGAAATATTGCAATAAAGTGCTCATTTGTTAACCGAAATTTAGCGGGAAGGATTTTCTTATGATCTTCACTCCAAGAGCCACTGCAAGCGCATTTTCTGACCAATCTTGCCAAAAATTTGCACAACGTTTTCCACGACGACTACCACAACATCTGAGAAGTTTGCTCGAAATCGGTTCAGATTTAGATGTAGCTCGCATATATGTTCGTCAGATTTTTGCTAATTTGCAATTACATTGTAATTTGTCAACCGTACTTATTACAGTTTGAATATATTTGCTCGATATTAGATACGGAATGCTTAATAACCCATTTGAAAACATCCGCCAAGTTCCATAAAAATTGGTTCAGAATTAGATATAGCTCTCACTTATACAGAGTAGATGTAGGGTATTATAAAGTCGGTACCGCCCGAATTTTGCCTTTCCTTACTGGGTTTTAAATGCATATTGGACCATTCTTTTCCACATTCATGCCTGTAAAATGTCCAAAACTTCTATCCTGTTGATTTATAAACATTGGCGAGTGTATACACAGATAAAAAAATAATTTTGCGAAGCAAACAATTTTTTCAAACAAATAAAAAGGCGTTAAGTTCGGCCGGGCCGATACCAAACACCTCGGGTATATATGTAAACCACCTTTCCTCATAATCCGGTGAACATGCACACCTTATGTCCCATAGCAGCTATATCGAAATATGTTCCGATTTGGACCAAATACTAATAAGTACAAGTCATTATTCAATTGTGTATAACAAAATATTGATCTTTTTAGTAGCAATATCTAAAAATAAACTGATCTGAACGATATATTACACGAATGTCGAAGAGCCTAACATTAGTCACTGTGTCAAATTTAAGTTAAATCGGATTATAAATGCGCCTTTTAAGGGGCCAGAATTTTAAATCGAGATATCGTTCTATATGGCAGCTATATCCAAATTCGGACCGTTTTGGGCCAAGATGCAGAAAAATATCGAAAAGCCTAACACAACTCGAAAAAATCGAGAGATCGGTCTACATGGCAGCTAAATCCAAATCTGGATCGATCTAAGCCAAATTGAAGAAGAATGTCGAAGAGCCTAACACAACTCACTGTCCCAAATTTTGGCGATATCGGACAATAAATGCGCCTTTTATGGCTTCAAAACCTTGAAATCGGTCTATATGGCAGCTATATCCAAATCTGGACCGATCTGTGCCATATTGCAGAAGTATGTCGAGGAGCTTAACTTAACTCACTGTCCCAAATCTCGACGATATCGGACAATAAATGCGCCTTTTATGGGTCCAAAGCCTTAAATCGAGAGATCGTTCTATCTGCGCCAAATTGAAGAAGGATGTCGAAGAGCCTTACAGAACTCACTGTCCCAAATTTTAGCGATATCGGAAGATAAATTCATCTTTTATGGGCGCAAGACCTTAAGTCGAGAGATCGGTCTATATGGCAGCTATATGCAAATCTGGACCGATCTTGGCCTTATTAAAGAAATATGTCGAGTGGCCAAATACAATTCACTGTCGCAAATTCCAGCAAATCAGATAATAAATGCAGCTTCTATGGGCCTTAAACCCTAATCGGCGGATCGGTCTATATGGGGTCTATATGTATATATAATTCGATATAGACCATCTTCGAACTTATCCTGCTTATGTTCGTCCGGCTGTCTGTCGAAAGCACGCTAACTTTCGAAGGAGTAAAGCTAGCCGCTTGAAATTTTGCACAAATACTTCTAATTAGTGTAGGTCGTTTGGGATTGTAAATGGGCCATATCGGTCCATGCTTTGGTATAGCTGCCATATAAACCGATCTTGGGTCTTGACTTCTTGAGCCTCTAGAGGGTGCAATTCTTGTCCGATTTGACTGAATTTTTGCACGCAGTGTTTTAGTATCACTTCCAATAACTGTGCTAAGTATGATTCAAATCGGTATATGTTTTGATATAGCTGCCATAAGATCCGATCTTGGGTCTTGATTTCTTGAGCCTCTAGAGGGCGCAATTCTAGTCCGATTTGACTGAAATTTTGCACGTGGTGTTTTGGTATCACTTCCAATAACTGTTCTAAGTATGATTCAAATCGGTTCATTATCTGGTATAGCTGTCATATAAACCGATCTTGGATCTTGACTTCTTGAGCCTCTAGAGGGCGCAATTCTCATCCGATTTGACTGAAATTTTTAACGTGGTGTTTTGGTATCACTGCCAACAACAGTGCTAAGTATAGCGCAAATCGGTACATAGCCTCATATAGCTGCCATATTAACCAATCTGGGATCTAGACTTCTTGAGCCTCTATAGGACGAAACTCATCCGATGTGGAAGAAATTCTGTACAACGGCTACTCTTATGACCTTGAAAATACGTATCTCATGTGGTCTGAATCGATCAATAGCTTAATACAGGTCCCGTATAAACCGATCTCCCGATTTTGCTTCTTGAGCCCCTACAAGGCGCAATTCTTATCCGAATGAACTGAAATATTACACTATGACTTCTACGATGATATAGCTCCTAAAAAGAGATAACGCGCATAGAACTCGACGAATGCGGTCCATGGTGGAGGGTATATAAGATTCAGCCCGGCCAAACTTAGCTCGCTCTTACTTGTTTAAGACTGTAACGTTATTTCAACAGACAGACGGACGGACATGGCTAGATGGTCTTAGATTTTTACGCTGATCAAGAATATGTATACCTTATAGATTCGAAAATGAATATTTTGACTCTGTGCAAGCCTACATATAGCAACAACAACAAAATTATTCATAAGCAGCAAAACAAAACCATTAAACCACCACATGTGCTTTGATGTTGTAGTAGCGGTGACAATCTTTATAATGTTTTTCTGTCCCCTGTCCTCAAATTTCGAAACTTTTGTTCCCAAAAATTCCCAATTGCAAGTAAATTACAAAAAACAAGTAAAAAGGCGTTAAGTTCGGTCGGGCCGAACTTTGGATACCCACCACCTCGGTGAAAACCACCTTTCATCAAAATTCGGTGAAAACTGCATATCTCATGTCACATAGCAGTTATATCGAAATATAATCCAATTTGGACCAAATACTAATAAGTACAAGTCATTATTTAATTGTGTATAACAAAATATTGGTCAACAAATACGACGCGGATGTCGGGAAGCCTTACATAAGTCACTGTGTCAAATTTCAGCGCAATCGGATTAAAAATGCGCCTTTTATGGGGCCAAGACTTTAAATCGAGCGAACGGTCTATATGGCAGCTATATGCAAATCTTGATCGATCTAGACCAAATTGCAGAAATATGTGGAGGGGCTTAACATAACTCTTTGTCCCAAATTTCGGCAACATCGGACAATAAATGCGCTTTTTATGGCCTCAAAAAACCTAAAACCGAGAGATCGGTCTATATGGCAGCTATATCCAAATCTAAACCGATCTGAACCATATTGACGGAGGATATCGAAGGGCCTAACACAACTCAGTGTCCCAAATTTCAGCAAAATCGGATAAGAAATGTGGCTTTTATGGGCCGAAGACCCTTAATTGGAGGATCGGTCTATATGGCAGCTATATCCAAATCTGAACCGATCTGAGCCATATTGACGGAAGATGTCGAAGGGCCTAACACAACTCACTGTCCTAAATTTCAGCAAAATCGGATAATAAATTTAGCTTTTATGGGCCTATGACCCTAAATCGGAGGATCGGTCTATATGGCAGCTATATCCAAATCTGGACCGATTTGGGTCATATTGACGGAGGATGTCGAAGGGCCTAACACAACTCACTGTCCCAAGTTTCAGCAAAATCGGATGATAAATGTGGCTTTTATTGGCCTAAGACCCTAAATCGGAGGATCGGTCTATATGGGGGCTTATATCAAGATATAGTCCGATTTAGCCCATCTTCGAACTTAACCTGCGTATGGACAAAAAAAGAGTCTGTGCAAAGTTTCAGCTCAATATCTCTATTTTTGAAGACTGTAGCGTGATTTCAACAGAAAGATGGACAGACGAAAAGACGGACGGACATGTCTAGATCGTCTTAGATTTTTACGCTGATCAAGAATATATATACTTTATAGGGTCGGATATGGATATTTCGATGTGTTGCAAACGGAATGACAAAATGAATATACCCCCATCCGTCGGAGGTGGGTATAAAAAAACCCAGCAATTTTTAATCGTATTTTTTAGAAGAACATCAAACAATTTGTTGTTTGTTTATTTCTGGGACAAAAATATTCGACATATAATTTTTTTCTGATGGTCAAATCCACTAACGATGTGTGTCTCGTGAAGTCATAGATATAAGACTTTTAAGGTTACAAGCAAGTAAGTTCATCCGGGCAGAATCTTATACACCTTCCACCATGGATCGCATTTGTCAAGTTCTTTGCAAAATTTAGCCAAATCGGTTAAGAATTGCGCCCTCTAGAGGCTTCAGTAATATAATCGGGAGATCGGTTTATATGGGAGCTGCATCAGGTTTTAAGCCGATTTTGAACATACATGGCACTGTTGTTGGAAGTTAGAACAAAACATTTAATGCTAAATTTCAGCCAAAATAGAATATGTTGGCGGCCTTTAGCGGCTCATGAAATCAAGATCCGAGATCGGTTTATATGGGAGATATACCAGGTAACAAACCGATTCAGACCATACTTTGTACAGTTTTATACCCACCACCGAATGATGGGGGTATATTCATTTTGTCATTCCGTTTGCAACACATCGAAATATCCATTTCCGATCCAATAAAGAATACATATTCTTGATCAGCGCAAAAATCTAACACGATCTAGACATGTCCGCCAGTCTGTCCGTCTGTCTGTCTGTCTGTTTGTCCGTCTGTCTGTTGAAATCACGCTACAGTCTTCAAAAATGGAGATATTGACCTGAAACTTTGCACAGATTCTTTTTTTTTATCCATAAGCCGGTTAAGTTCGAAGATGGATTATATCGGACTATATCTTGATATAGCCCCCATATAGACCGATCGGCCGATTTAGGGTCTAAGGCTCATAAAAGCCACATTTATTTTCCGGCTTTGCTGAAATTTGGGACAGTGAGTTGTGTTAGGCCCTTCGATATCCTTCGTTAATTTGGCCCATATCGGTAAAGATTTGGATATAGCTGTCATATGGACCGATCCTCCGGTTTAGGGTCTTAGGCCCACAAAAGCCACGTTTATTATCCGATTTGGTTGAAATTCGGGACAATGAATTGTTTAAGGCCAACGATATCCTTCGTTAATTTGGCTCAGATCGGTCCAGATTTGGATATAGCTGCCATATAGACCGATCCTCCGGTTTAGGGTCTTAGGCCCACAAAAGCCACGTTTATTATCCGATTTGGTTGAAATTCGGGACAATGAATTGTGTTAGGCCCTTTGACATATCTCTTCAATAAGGTCCAGATCGGTTCAGATTTGGATATAGCTGCCATATAGACCGATTTCTTGATTTATGGTTTTGGGCCCATAAAATACTCATTTATTGTCCGATGTCGCCGAAATTTGGAACAGAGAGTTAAGTTAACCCCCTTGACATACTTCTGCAATATCGCACAGATCGGTCTAGATTTGGATATAGCTGCCATATAGACCGATATCTAGGTTTTAGGTTTTGGGGCCATAAAAGACGCATTTATTGTCCGATGTCGCTGAAATTTGGGATAGAGTGCTGTCATAGGCCCTTCCACATATTTCTTTAATTAGGCCCTGATTGGTTCAGATGTGGATATAGCTGCCATATAGACCGATCTCTCGATTTAAAGTCTTGGCCCCATAAAAGGCGCATTTATAATCCGATGTCACTGAAATTTGACACAGTGACTTATGTTCGACTTTTCGACATCCGTGTCGTATATAGTTCAGATCGGTATGAGGTATATGAGTATAAGGTATGATACTTTAACCGAATTTTGATGAAAGGTGGTTTACATATATACCCGAGGTGGTGTGTATCCAAAGTTCGGCCCGGCCGATCTTAACGCCTTTTTACTTGTTATTTATTGGAAGTTAGAAAAAAACATTTCATGCAAGATTTCAGCCAAACTGGAAAATAGTTGCGCCCCCTAGAGGCTCAAGAAGTCAAGATCCAGAATTGGTTTATATGGCAGCTATATCAAATCATGAATCGAAGTATGAAATACTTGTGATACTGATGATTTATTGCTTCGAAAGTAAGCGTGCTTTCAACAGACTGACGGGCATGGCTAAATCGACTAGACTGTCAAGAAGATCAAGAATATTTGTTGGGTCTCAGATCAATATTATTATTATTAGTATACCTTCCATCATATCGTGGAGGGTATGAAAATAAGTAAAAGCGTGCTAAGTTCGGCCGGGTCGAATCTTGGGAACCCACCACCATGGATTCTGCTAAGAATGTATACAAAATATATTTAGTTGAAGGGCATAATTTTATTCTTCTCTCAAACCAGCAAACATTAAAGCTTCTATGAGCCAAACAAGAATGATCGAGAGACCGGTTTACACGGGAGCAATATCAGGTTATAGACTGATTTGTTCGGGAGCTATACCAGATTATAGACTTTATGGGGTCTTAGACGAATATTTCGAGGTTTTATAATTGGAATGACTAGATTAGCATTCCCCTAATCCTGTGCAAAATATGTATTTTTATTCCCACCACCATAGGAATTTTCTATTGTAAGTGGGTTATTTCTAACAAATAGAATTTTCTTTTTGTTGGTGGGTTATTTTTTTAGAGTTTTTTCTGTGTATTCTTCTATCCGTTACAGACATGTCTTGTCCCAATCTTGTTGATAATCGAATCCCTATACGATTGCTGTTTTTGGTTTATGTTCCTTTCTCAATCACCACCATGTTGAAAGTCTCTACATTATTTATGTTGCACTTAAGTCAAAACGTCTCTTTTTGTCCAAAAGAAAATACTAGTCCTTTGTTTTTTGCCTTAGCGCTACAGTTTATTAAAAGAAGTAGTTGGCTTGTCAATGCATTTGAAACTAAAGAATTGGTAGATGATTAAGTAGAAAACTTCGTTACTTAAGATTATATCCCATTAATGTTTAAAAGTTGCTTATCATGATAGGCCTCATTGTAATTTGAAAACATGCTGAGAGAATTGCATGTGACGATTTCTGAAGAATTTACGCTCTCAGGTTTGTTCGATAAGAGAAATAAAGGGTGATTTTTTTGAGGTTAGGATTTTCATGCATTAGTATTTGACAGATCACGTGGGATTTCAGACATGGTGTCAAAGAGAAAGATGCTCAGTATGCTTTGACATTTCATCATGAATAGACTTACTAACGAGCAACGCTTGCAAATCATTGAATTTTATTACCAAAATCAGTGTTCGGTTCGAAATGTGTTCATTCACCGTAACGTTGCGTCCAACAGCATCTTTGAAAAAATACGGTCCAATGATTCCACCAGCGTACAAACCACACCAAACAGTGCATTTTTCGGGATGCATGAGCAGTTCTTGAACGGCTTCTGGTTGCTCTTCACTCCAAATGCGGCAATTTTGCTTATTTACGTAGCCATTCAACCAGAAATGAGCCTCATCGCTGAACAAAATTTGTCAAAATTTGAACACATTTCGAACCGAACACTGATTTTGGTAATAAAATTCAATGATTTGCAAGCGTTGCTCGTTAGTAAGTCTATTCATGATGAAATGTCAAAGCATACTGAGCATCTTTCTCTTTGACACCATGTCTGAAATCCCACGTGATCTGTCAAATACTAATGCATGAAAATCCTAACCTTAAAAAAATCACCCTTTATAATGTACAACATGGTGCATATTATAATAACCTAAAACATTGCTACAGTTTGTAGGCAATGTAAGATATAAACCCGACGTATAGCTCAATACCACAATAACTTCCAGGAGGGCCACTTCTTGCAGCGCAGAGGAAAGCATGTCCATATATGACCCTGAACACCTGGGTTGGAATCTTGGCTATAACATAAAAAAAAAGTTCAGCGGTGCGCTTTGCCTTCTAGTGATGGCGACATTTGTGAGGTACCATGCCATGTAAAAGATTCTCGCCAAAGAGGTGTCGCACTGCGAGCCGTTCGAACTCGGCTATAAGTAGAAAATCCCGTATCATTGAGCCTAAATTTGAACCCGGCCACCTCTTGCAGCGCAGAGGTTAGCATGTCCGTATATGACTCTGAACACCTGGGTTGGAATCCTGGCGATAGCATCAGAAAAAATTGTTTAGCGGTGGTTTTCGCCTCCTAGTGATGGCGACATTTGTGAGAACTATGCCATTTAAAAATTTCTCGCCAAAGAGGTGTCGCACTGCGAGCCGTTCGAACTCGGCTATAAATAGAAAGTCCCATATCATTGGGCTTAAATTTGAACCGGATGGCACTCATTGCCCAGTTCCTTAGGGGAATGTTCATGCGAAATTTTCTAATGTGTATGGCATATTAAGACATCATATTAGCTATTGTTTTCAAGTATAAAGTGTGTGTTTAAACAGTTTCTCTAAACTCATCATCATTCGGGTTACACATATATGAGATTTCTTTAATTTAGAAATTCGGGTTTTTATTTGATTTTTATGACACTTGGCTTGTTGTACTTGTAGCTCTTCATGTTGTTGGGTGTTTCTAATTCGTTCCGGTCAAACATTGACTTATTTTGACTTCATTTGTCCCATAGATATGTATGTGTTGTTAACCAAAAGGTTTCTTATGTTCGCCTTAGCAAACCTTTGCTCAAAATTTTTCCTATTTATTTAATGTATGAGGGATTTGCCTGGAATTATACACCATGACATAGCTTTTTAATGGAATATGGATATGACCATTAGTTTATTTATTTTATCACAGACTTCCTCTTTTATGGCAATATTCAGATTGCAATATCCATATCCATATCAATATCATATTGTTCTTTGTACAGAAATAACATTATCCTTTCATGCCATCCATTTGCTTTGAAAAGTAATAAATAATAGTTGGTGTTAGAAGTTTGCAAGGATAGAGAACACTAGACAATTGTGGGTAATCCCATTCTTGCTAGAATTTTTTTTTTCACATTTCTTAATGTGTTTTACTCACACAAGAGTTTGAGTTTAAAATTTTGTTTTAGACCATATGGGAAGTTAAGCAAATAAACTAATCTTTATAGTTGTACAAAACATAATGAGAACCAAACATTGACGTTAGGTATCGTCCTAGTGCATGTAATTTATTTTTCATATATTATTTATTTTTATATGCTTCTATTAATTTTTCAATTTTAATTATTTCCATTCGAAGAACCTTTTATCCTGTAGCTTTTTTAATAACAAAATCTGCTATCGTTTCAGATCACCCACATGCACCATAATCAGATAAGGATTTTGCGGTTTCTAATTTTAATAGAAAACATTTACGAATAAATTGGATTTATCACCATATGCTTAAGGGGTTTTCATAAATAAAGAAATTTTATTAGTTGCACAAACACATCATTAATTACTCCCCGAAAATTCTTCAAAACGAATGGTGATAATTTATCTGCTCAACCCTAATTACATAATATTGCTATACACTTTGTACGCTTAATGAACACGCACTTAAAACAATCAATCAGAATTGACTTTAATTTAATTACTCTAATTATTTAGCGACTAATAAGGATCCTGTTTATCATAGGTGTATTGTGAATGACAGCTGGCAATCTATTTTTTAATAAATTAAATTGCATATGTATTCATTACATTTGCCAATAGTCATACGAGGCTCGGCTAATGTTTCTATATGGAAAGGTTCCAAAGGATGATTAACAACCATAAGCGTGCTAAGTTCGGCTGGACCGAATCTAAAATAACCTCCACCTTGGATCGCATTTGTCGAGTTCTTTGCGCGGTATTTCTTTTTAAGCAAACAAAAAATAATGAATAAGAACTGTTATGCTATTGGAGCTACATCTAGTTATAGTCCGATGCGGAATTTCAGCCAAATATAGTAAGAATTGCGCACTTTAGGGGCTGAAGAAGTAAAATAGGGAGATCGGTGTATAGAGGAGGTGCATTAGGCTATAAACCGATTCATGCCATTTTCGACACGTATATTAAAGGTCATAAGAGAAGCCGTTGCACAAAATGTCAGCTAAATCGGATAATAATTGCGCCTTCTAGTAGCTCAAGAATTCAAGACCCCAGATTTATATGGCAGCTATATCAGGTTATGAACCGATTTGAACTATTCTTAGCACAGTAGTTGAAAAGTCATAACGAAACACCTCATGCAAAATTTCAGCCAAATCGGATAATAATTGCGCCCTCTACAGGCTCAAGATGTTAAGACCCCAGATAGGTTTATATGGCAGCTATATCAAGTTATGAACCGATTTGAACCATAAATAGCACAGTTGTTGAAAGGCACAACAAAATACGTCATGCAGTATTTCAGCCAAATCAGATAGGAATTGCTCCCAGTAGAGGCTCAAGAAGTCAAGACCCCAGATCGGTATATATGGCAGTTATATCAAGTTATGAACCGATTTAAACTATTCTTAGCACAGTTGTTAAAAGTCATAACGAAACACCTCATGCAAAATTTCAGCCAAATCGGATAATAGTTTCGTCCTCTAGTGACTCAAGAAGTCAAGACCCCAGATTGGTTTATATGGCAGCAATATCAGGTTATGGACCGATTTCAACCATACTCAGCACATTTGTTGGAAGCCATAATAAAATACCTTATGCAAAATTTCAGGAAAATGGAATCATATTTGTGCCCTCTAGCGGCTCAAGAAATCAAGATCCCAGATCAGTTTATATGACAGCTATATCAAAACATTGACCGATATAGCCCATTTATAAATCCCAACCGACCTACACTAATAAGAAGTATTTGTGCCAAATTTCAAGCGGCTAGCTTTACCCCTTCGAAAGTTAGCGTGCTTTCGACAGACAGACGAGAGATCGGTCTATATTGCAGCAATATCCAACTCTGGACAGATCTGGGCCAAATTGATGAAGTATTTCGAGGAGCCTAACATAACTCATTGTCCCAAATTTCAGCAAAATCGGACAATAAATGCGCCTTTTATAGATCTAAGACCCTAAATCGGAGGATCGGTCTATATGACAGCTATAACCAAATCTGGACCGATCCGGGCCAAATTGACGAAGGATTTCGAAGGGCCTAACACAACTCTCTGTCCCAAATTTCAGCATTATCAGATAATAAATGTGGCTTTTATGGGCCTGAGACTCTAAATCGGAGGATCGGTCTATATGGCAGCTATATGCAAATCTGGACCGATCTAGACCAAATTGACGAAGGATGTCTCGAAGGAATCTTATATACCCTCCACCATGGACCGCATTTGTCGAGTTCTATGCGTTATCTCTTTTTAGGCAAACAAAGAATATTGAATTAGAACTCTTTCGCTACTGGAGCTATATCAAGCTATAGTCTAATTCGGCCCATAAATGTATGCTGAACATTGTTGAAGTCATTGTGTAGTATTTCAGTCCATTCGGATAAGAATTGCGCTTTGTATGGGCTCAAGAAGCAAAATCGGGAGATCGTTTTATATGGGAGCTTTATCAAGCTTTAAATCGATTCAGACCATATTGAACATGTATATTGAAAGTCATAAGAGAAGCCGTTGTACAAAGTTTCAACAAAATCGGTTGAGATATGCACCCTCCAGCGGCTCAAGAAGTCAATGTCTATGATAGGTTTATATGGTAGCTATACCAGGTTATGAATCGATTTGAATCATACTTAGCACAGTTGTTGAAAGTATAACAAAACACCGCGTGTATAATTACCGTCAAATCTGATTCGAATATCGCTCTTTAAAAGCTTAAGAAGTCAAAACCCATGATCGGTTTATATGGTGGCTATATCAGGTTATGAAGCGATTTCGACAATACTTAGCACAGTTGTTGGAAGTGATACCAAATCACCACTTGCAAAATTTCAGTCAAATCGGACGAGAATTGCGCCCTCTAGAGGCTCAAGAAGTCAAGACCCAAGATCGGTTTATATGGCAGCTATACCATAACATGGACCGATTTGGCCCATTTACAATCCCAACTGACCTACACTAGTAAAAAGTTTTTGTGCATAGCATTACTCCTTCGAAAGTAAGCGTGCTTTCGACAGACAGACTGATGGACAGACGGACGGACATGGCCAGATCGACGCAAAATGACATGACGATCAAGAATATATATACTATGATGTGTTTCGTTATGACTTCTAACAACTGTGCTGAGTATGGTTGAAATCGGTCCATAACCTGATATTGATTCCATATAAACCGATCTTAAATCATGATTTCTTGAGTCACTAGAGGGCGCAATTTTTATCCGATTTGGCTGAAATTTTGAATGACATATTTTTTTAAGACTTTCATTATCATAACCCTATATAGCTGCCATATGAACCGATCTGGGGTCTTGACTTCTTCAGCCTCTACAGGGCGCAAAACCTATGCCATTTGGCTGAAATTCGGCACGACGTGTTTTGTTATAACTTCCATCAACTTTACTGAGTATGGTTGAAAACGGTCCATAACCTGATATAGCTGCAATATAAACCGATCTAGGATCTCCACTTCTTGAGCCTCTAGAGGGCGCAATTGTCATCCGATTTGGCAGAAATTTTTTATAACCGCTTCTCTCATGACCTTCAACATACGTGTCTAATGTGGTCTGAATCGATGAATAGCTTAATACAGCTCCCATATAAGCCGATCTTTCGATTTTGCTTCTTGAGACTCTATAAGGCGCAATTCTTATCCGAATGAACTGAAATATTACACAATGACTTCTACAGTGTTCAGCATTCATTTATGGTCCAAATCGGACTATAACTTGTTAAAGCTCTAATAGCATAACAGTATTTTTCAATATTTTTTGTTTGCCTAAAAAAAGATACCGCACTTAGAACTCGACAAATGCGATCCATGGTGGAGTCTATATAAGATTCGGCCCGGCACGCTCTTACTTGTTTTTATACCCACCACCGTAGGACAGGGGGTATATTAATTTAGTCATTCCGAATCGAAATCAATTTCCGACCCTGCAAAGCATATATATTTCGGATCGTCGTAAAATTCTAAGACGATTTAACGATGTCCGTCCGTCTGATGTAACCACTATAGAGATTTCAAAAATTGAGATATTGAGCTGAAATTTGGCATAAATACGTCTTGTTTATGCATGCTGGTTAAGTGGTTGAACGGGCCAAATCGGACCATATTTGAATACAGCTGCTATATAGACCGATTTTCCGATAAAGGGTCTAATGCCCATAAAAACATTATTTTTCATCCGATTTTGCTAAAATTTGCAACAGTGAGTAGCTTAAAGCTACCCGACAACTGACCCAAATATGGTTCAGATTGGACTATATTTAGATATAGCTACCATATTGACCGATCTCCCGATAAAATGTCTGAAGACCATAAAAGCTTTATTTATTACCTGATTTCGCTGAAATTTGCAAAAATAGGTTACTTTAATCCTCCCGCCATCTGACTTAAACATGGATTAGATCGGTCCATATTTGGATATAGTTGCCATAAAGACCCATCTCCCGATAAAGGGTCTGAAGCCCATTAAAGCTTTGTTTATTACCCGATGTCGTTGAAATTTAAAACAGTGTGTTATTTTAGGTCTGCCGATATCTGGTGTTAATATGGTTCAGAACGGCTTATATTTAGATATAGCTGCCATATAGACCGATAAAGGGTCTGAAAGCCACTAAAGCTTTTTTTTCAACCGATTTCGCTGAAATTTGAAACAATGAGTTGCTTTAGGCCACCCAACATAGGACCCAAATATGCTACAGATCGGACTATAATAAAATATAGCTGCCACATTGACCGATCTGCCAATAAAGGGTCTGAAGCCCATAAAAGCTCTATTTATTACCCGATTTCGTTGAAATTTGAAACAGTGGGTAGTTTTAGGTCTCCCGACGTCCGTCCCAAATATGGTTTGTTTCGGACTATAGTTAGATATAGCTTCCATACAGATCAATCTGCCGATAAAGGGTCTGAAGCCCATAAAAATTTTATTTTTTATCCAATTTCGCTGAAATTTGAAATAGTGAGTAGTTTAAGTCCACCCGCTATCCGACCGATTTTACACAAAATCAATAGCGTTCGTCCTTGGATCGAAAAAGTGACTTGCGCAAAAATTTCATGACAATCGGACAACAAATGAGACCTGTACCTTGAAATAAATCGAATCAGGAAGTCATTCTATGCCGATCAGTATAATAAACATTGGGTATTTGCTCTTTTCCTTCTAAGCATTACAAACAAATGCTGTTTAACTAACCATTAAGAAACAGAGGACACTTCTCTCATATCAATGAGAGGTCCTTCTTTTTATAGCCGAGTCCGAACGCTGAAAAATTTTCCGCTGGATTTGAAGCCAGTCGTTCAGCGTCATAGGCGGACATGCTAACCTCCGCGCCACGGTGTAATACCCTGTTCAGCAGTTGTGATGTGGTAAATAAAAAGAAATTCTGTAGCAAAAATGACATTTTGAGTTTCTTGAGTTTTGCTGAGAGAGGTCGGAGCAATTAATGAATTTTGTATTGATAAAATATGCAATTATTTTTCTTTTTCGTTATATAAGTATCTGGGTGAAAGGGATATCTGAATTGCCCTTCTGCGAAATGTATGGCACAAATATCAAAACTGAGAAACCCTTGTATTTGTTCAATGGATGTCTTGGCCCTGTTGCTTCTCATACCCATAAAATTGTTGATGTTGTTGTGCTGTTGCCATCGTTGCCCTTGGCGTTGAGCTGAATACTTCAGCTGTCCATTCTGCTCGTTTATCTGACAGGGATACCTTACATATCTGATAAATTTATTCTGATTAAGGACAAGCTCAAAACAAAAACTGCAACAACAAAATCAAGTCTGTACATTGTTGTACAAAATTTGTGGATGTTAAAGAAAAACTGGACATGTTTGGAAAAAATCTGAGGCAAAAAGGTAACAAGTTTTCTCATCTGCAAAAGAAAATCTGTCTCAACAGGAAAAAAAAAACGAAAAAAGACAACTCACCAAAAAAAATGGCATAAACGAATTTGTCGAAAACAAACAACATCAACCTTCTTCTATAGCGTTCTTTTGTGAAACAGTGGAAAATCCTGAAGCGTCGATGGCGTACTCTGTGTTTCTGTTTGTGTGTTCATGCGAGTGTATGTGTGCGACATACTCTAGATTGCAAATATAAAAATTCATAAGTTTTCCGCGGGCAAAGTTTGTGTTGATGACAATATCGTTGATGTTGCTTTTAGTGAATCTTCTCGTTCGCCACGCTTCCAGAGAAACGAGACGTCAAACAACGCCATGTGCAAAAGGTACCCCTTAAGTCAGATGGGAATTTTAATTAAAAAACAAATATTTTTGATTACAATGTTAACATTTCAGTGGTCAGTCAATTCCTCGCCACCAGGGGGACAATAAATGTATATCTGCGAGATAAAAGTGTGTTCTAAGGTAAATATTTACTTTACATTGAGCTTTTAAGACAGCAAAAGGTCAAGAATTATTTTATACTAGCCTCCGTGATATACATTTTTGTTCTATGCAAATATCTAAAACGATTTAGCTATGTCAGTGTGTACGCCCCTTATGATGATTTGGTAACCATATCGTAAATAAGTGATATTTGGATGGGAAACTAAATTTAAACAAGTAAAAGCGTGATAAGTTCGACCGGGTCCAACCACAATGAATTCTACCAAAAATTTATTCAAACTACATTTAGTTGAAGGGCATAATTTTATTTTACATACCAAACTCTGTAAACCGAATAAGGATAATCGAGAGACCGGTTTATATGGAAGCTATATCAGGTTATAGACTGATTTGTATCGTACTTGGCACAGTTGTTGGAAGCCTTCCAGAGGCTCAAGAAGTCAAATCGGGAGATCGGTTATATATCCAAATCTGAACCGATATAGCCCAATTGCAATCCCCAACGACCTACAGCAATATCCGTCGACAGACGGACTTGCTAAGATCGAATCAGAATGTAGATCGAAACTCGGCTATAAAACAGGTCCCTTATCGTTGATAAACTCAACTTGAATCGGAAAGCACTCATTGATGCATAACAAGTAAAAGCGTGCTAAGTTCGGCCGGGCCGAATCTTATATACCCTCCACCATGGATCGCATTTGTCGAGTTATTTTCCTGGCATCTCTTCTTAGGCAAAACAGGATATAAGAAAAGATTTGCTCTGCTATTAGAGCGATATCAAGATATGGTCCGGTTTGGACCACAAATAAGTTATATGTTGGAGACCTGTGTAAAATGTCAGCCAATTCGAATAAGAATTGCGCCTTTTGGGGGCTCAAGATGTAAATTAGAGAGATCGATTTATATGGGAGCTGTATCGGGCTATAGACCGATTCAGACCATAATAAATACGTATGTTGACGGTCATGAGGGAATCCGTCGTACAAAATTTCAGGCAAATCAGATAATAATTGCGACCTCTACAGGCTGAAGAAATCAAGACCCAAGATCGGTTTATATGACAGCTATATCAGGTTATGAACCGATTTGAACCATACTTGGCACAGTTGTTGGATATCACGACAAAACACGTCGTGCACAATTTCATTCCAATCGGATAATAATTGCGCACTCTAGAGGCTCAAGAAGTCAAGAACCAAGGTCGGTTTATATGGCAGCTATATCAGGTTATGGACCGATTTGAACTGTACTTGGCATAGTTGTTGGATATTACAGCGAAACACGTCGTGCAAAATTTCATTCAAATCGGACAAGAATTGCACACTCTAGAGGCTCAAATTGTCAAGACCCAAGATCGATTTATATGACAGCTATATCAAAACATGGACCGATATGGCCCATTTACAATACCAACTGACCAACACTAATAAGAAGTATTTGTGCAAAATTTCAAGTGGCTAGCTTTACTCCTTCGGAAGTTAGCGTGCTTTTGACAGACAGACGGACGGACGGACAGACGGACGGACGGACAGACGGACGGACGGACAGACGGACGGACATGGCTAGATCGGCATAAAATTTCGCGACGATCTAGAATATATATACTTTATGGGGTCTCAGACGAATATTTCGAGTAGTTACAAACAGAATGACGAAATTAGTATACCCCCCATCTTATGGTGGAGGGTATAAAAAGTTTGCCCTGCACGGTTCCTGGGAAAATTTTTACTTTACTCCCAAATGCTTTTATTATGAGCCCCATATTACTGTATTGGTAAATATTTCGGGGGTGGTCACTAGGTCATTTATGTAAATGTAAGATTCGTGCTCTACTTTCAGAAGCATTTCGTATGAGTCCCATAATGGCATGATCGGTACATAAGTTGTGTTTAACTGTGGGGTCTTCGTCCCGATAATAAATATACATTCCCGAAAATTAATAAATTTCCACACCAAATAGCTTTTATATAATAGGGAGGTATTATGGGGTGGTGCGGCTCCCCAAACACATGGCTCTATATTGTCGTGATTGGTCTATATATCCATTTGGAGGTTTTGGGCGGCACCCGCTACATCCGTCCCCAACAACTGAAAACCATGTTTTTTCTTCGGAGACTGTTAGAGTGCAAAAAATTTCGAATGAATCGCATTACCAATCTCCGAGATCTGGTATTTTTGAAATTAGGGTAATGAGAAGTGCTTTTTAGGGGAAACATTTCGATTCATATCATGGATATCAAATTCGTGTCCACTCCCATATCCCTTTACTTTGAACCCCATATTGTTGTGGCCTGTAAGTATGAACCGTTTGGAGGCTGTTTTGGGGCTGGGGCAACCTCCAGAACTTTGCCATGAAAATAGAAAGGTGGGCCAATCTGACGCACCACGTTTCCTCAATAAAACGATTTCGATATCTGGCAAGGTCAAATACTTAGGAGTGATCTTGGATAGGAAACTCAATTGGAAGTATCACATTCAGGTGCGTACTGAGAAGACTCACAGATGTTGAACACTATGTAGACGGGCCGTAGGCTCGACATGGGGCCGAGTCCACTGGCTATACAGGAGCACGATTAAAGCAATACTTACTTACGCCTCTCTAGTTTGGTGGACTGCTGTGGAGAAAAAGTGCAATATAAGGAGCATACAACAAGTTCAGAGAACATGTTGTCTTGGCATAGACGGAGCGATTAAGGCCATGCCCACTAGGGCACTGGAGACTTTTCTCGATATCCGACCCATTGTCATACAGAATAAATTTGAGGCTGCCACTACGGCTATGAGACTTAAGGCGATGGAAGAATGGATTGAGGAAACCAGGAAGGTATGGAAAAGGTTTCCGATCGGATACCTGAGACGACACTTGAGGTCGAGTGGGAGGCACTGCTGCCAGCGGCACACTCTTGGATTGACGGTACCCCAGTATTGCCATCTGGAAAATCATGTTACACGGACGTCAAGTGTGAACATCTCTACGGATAGTAAAATTGCCATAAGGGCAATAGCAACCAGGACGGTAAGTTCACGAACAATCTTGCAGTGTAAGAAGGAGATTAACGCCTTCTCTGAGGATGGCAAAATCCGCATCGTTTGGGTGCCGGTCCATAACGGAGTAAGGGAGAATGAAATGGCAGACGATATGGCAGTGAAGGCCACATAACTGCCGTCAATAAACTTGGTTTGATACATTTGTTCGAAGTCGCAACAGAACGCATGCCAAATTTCTGCAAATCTGACAAAAATTGCGGCTTGTATGAACTCGAGGAATCAAATCGTGTGATCGGTTTATATGGGAGCTATATCAGGTTATAGACCGATTTGAACCGTACTCGGCTCCGATGTTGGGAATCATAACAGAATACTATGTGCAAAGTTTCAGCCAAATCGGATGAAAATTGAGGCTTCCAGGGGTCAAGAAGTCAAATCGGGATATCGGTTGATATGGTAATAGACCAATTTGAACTGTATTTGGCACATTTGTTGGAAGTTATAACAGAAGGCTATGTGCCAAATCGACAAAATCGGCTTAAATGGACCCATGAAGTCATTTTGGAGCTATATCCAAATCTGAACCGATATCGCCCATTTGCAATCCTCAACGACTTACATCAATTTAAAGTATCTGTACAAAATTTCAAGCGTTTAGCTCTACGGGTTCGACCACTATCGTGATTTCAACAGACGGGCGGACTGACGGACGGACTACGGACGGAATACGGACATATCTATTGGGTTGCCCAAAAAGTAATTGCGGGTTTTTTTTAAAGAAAGTAAATGCATTTTTAATAAAACTTAGAATGAACTTTAATCAAATATACTTTTTTACACTTTTCTTCTAAAGCAAGCTAAAAGTAACAGCTGATAACTGACAGAAGAAAGAATACAATTACAGAGTCACAAGCTGTGAAAAAATTTGTCTACGCCAACTACATGAAAAATCAGCAATTACTTTTTGGGCAACCCAATATTTCGAATCAGAATTTCGAGACGATAAAGGATATATAAAATTTATGGGATCCTAGATTAACATTTCGAGGCATACCCCTATCCTATGGATGTGGGTTTTCGAGGTGTTACAAACGGAATGACTAGATTGGTATAGCCCCATCTTATGAAGATGGGTAAACAAATTTATGTATTGAAGCAAGTTTTTTCAATAAAGACTAATCAATGAAGTGAACTTGTTTGTACGGATTTATGAGCACTATCCATTAAAAAAAATGCAAATCAGACTATAAATGAAGATTTAGCAACTCTAAACATTTTTTTGCTCTTCACCATAGGATAGGGGGTGTACTTATTTTGTTATTCTGTTTGTAACACTTCGAAATATGCGTCTAAGACCCCATAAAGTATATATATATATATATATATATATATATATATATATATATATATATATATATATATATATATATATATATATATATATATATATATATATATATATATATATATATATATATATATATATATATATATATATATATATATATATATATATATATATATATATATATATATATATATATATATATATATATATATATATATATATATATTCTTGATCGTTATGACATTTTAAGTCGATCTAGTCATGTCCGTCCGTCTGTCCATTCGTCCGTCCATTTGTCTATCGAAAGTACGCTTACTTTCGAAGAAGTAAAGCTAAGGGCTTGAAATTTTGTACAAATAGTTTTTATTAGTGTTGGTCGGTTGAGATTATAAATGGGCCAAATCGGTCCATGTTTTGATATAGCTGCCATATGATCCGATTTTGGGTCGTGACTTCTTGAGCCTCTAGAGGGCGCAATTCTCGTCCTATTGGACTGAAATTTTACGTCTGCTGTTTTTGTATCACTTTTAAAACTGTGCTTAGTATGGGTCAAATCGCTCCATAACCTGATATAGCTGCCATATAAAGCGATCACGGGTCTTGACTTCTTGAGCCTCTAGAGGGCGCAATCCTCGTCCTATTGGACTGAAATTTTCACTTGGTGTTTTGGTATCACTTCCAACAACTGTGCTAAGTATGGTTCAAATTGGTTCATAACCTGATATAGCTGCCATATAGACCGATCATGGGTCTTGACTTCTTCAGCTTTTAGAGGGCGGAATTCTCATCAGGTTTGGCTTAGATTTTACATGTAGTGTTTCGATATCACTTCCAACTACTATTCTAGGTATGGTTCAAATCGGTTCATTACCTACTATAGCTGCCATATAAACCGATCTGGGATTTTGACTTCTTGAGCCTCTAGAGTGCGCAATTCGCATCTGATTTGGCAGAAAATTTGTACAACAACTTCTCCGATGGCCTTCAACATACATGTTCAATATGGTCTGAATCGATATATAGCTTCTATATAACCCGTTCTCCCGATTTTGCTTCTTGAGACCTTACAAAGCGCAATTCTTATCTGAATGGACAGAAATATTACACAATGACTTCTACAATATTCAGCATTCAATTCCTTTATGGTCCGAATCGAACTATAACTTGATATAGTTCCAATATCATAACAATTCTTATTCATTATTCTTTGTTTGACTAAAAAGAGACACAGCGCGAAGAACTCGACAAATGCTATCCATGGATGAGTGTATATAAGATTCGGCCCGGCCGAACTTAGCACGCTCTTACTTGTTCGAAATACCGAGGTGCCCAACTTTAGGGGCCTGCCAAAAAGTCTCCCTCACAACCTGGTGGAATTTTGCACACAACTTCGTTAACACCTCAGCTCTGACCATTTTCAAAGAGATATCTCTTCCCGTTCTCAAATGTCATAGTTTTTTTGATTTTCTTCCACTATGCGCTGTTAAATCATTGCAAACCGAATGACCAAATGAATATACCTCCACCGTAGCAGCAAAGGTTAGCATGTCCGCCTATGACGCTGAACGCCTAGGTTCAAATCCTGGCGAGACCAGAAAAGATTTTCAACGATGGTTTTCCCCTCCTAATGCTCATTTGTGAGGTACTATGCCATGTAAAACTTCTCTCCAAAGAAGTGACGCACTGCGCCACGCCGTTCGGACTCGGCTATAAAAAGGAGGGCCCCTTATCATTGAGCTTAAAACTTGAATCGGACTGCACTCATTGATATGTGAGAAGTTTGCCCTTGTTCTTTAGTGGAAAGTTCATGGGCAAAATTTGCAAATTTTCCTATTGTGGTGGACATAAAAATCCATGGAGTTTTTTGCTTGATCCTTTTTACTTTCTATCTATAAAAAGAACTTGACAAATGCGATCAATGGGGGATGGTATACAATATTCGGCCCTACCGCACTTAGCTCGTTTTCACTTGTTTTGACTTTAAGGCCAAACTTTTTAAAATTGGTACAACTACAATAGTTCTCCATTATGCTTTAGATAACGATTTAACGAAAGAAAAGTTTCTCATAATAATGTAATAACTTTAAATTCTTGTTTTAATTCGCCAAACTAACAAGTTCGTAAACCAAAAAAATTGTATTTTAAAGATTTTATTATGTCGGAGCGGAGCGCTCCGCTCCCTCTCCGTTATGGGTAAAAAAAAATTCTCTTTTTTTTTTTGAATTACCTTTTGTACGTGTTTTGTTAATGACGATAGAATATTCGCTTGAGCTTCCTCCTCGTTCAATATTTCGGAATTGGCCATATTTATTCTAGAAATACCCATTTGCGTATCTTGTATTGAATCTTGGCTTTCGTTAATCTCCCGGTGGTTTTCGCCCTTATCTGTAGCGTCGGATATTCCGACATTTATTTTTGACATGGCGGGTGCATAGGAAGTATGACAAGATTTTTGTTCCAGGGATGACTGATATAAGGCAAGGTGCGAAGATGCAGTGGTTCGAACATTTTCTAAGACACCCCTAGTTGTCTTACTTGGTGAAGCCTTAGCTTGTGCGAAAGCATTTTCCTCCTTCATTTCAATTTTAATCTTTCCCTCACTAGGAGGTGGCGGAGGTGGTTTGTTTAATAACGCATTAATGTCGGGGCTTAGCTTCGCAGTAGCAGAGGGTGTACGGCCGTTTTCTTCATACTGTAAATTCATATCTTTATCCATTGCCTCAGATTGTTTGGGAGCCACATGTATTAAAGCCTCTGGAGGGGGTAAAGGGGGCGGCAGTGGTGGTGGCAATGGTGGCACATAAGCCATTACCCCCAGTTGTCTATTACAGTAACAGGTTGCACTTGCTTGAGGGACCATCATGCTACAAATATGTTGATGTTGTTGTTGTCCACAAAGGTGCTGAAGAATGTATCTGCATCCCCAACAATAATCTGTCTTATTTAGTGGGTAAGGTGACGATCTTATGCGTGTGCCGGAATGCTTGGAGCTACACTGACAGGAGCATGAACCCACAGAAGCCATTGTAACAACTTTGCTATATTGTTTTTGTTGTCGTTCTTCAACGAATTCAAACTTGAAACATACTTTTGAATCTGTAATGAAAGGTATTAAAAATTGTTTCATGAGAAATTCATAAGTCATAATAAAATATTCATAAGTTTTTATATACGACCATGTGTTTGTCTGCAATATAGCACATAATCAGCCATTGAAGTCAGTGTCTTTTGAGTTAAAGACAAAAGGGAAACCAATCTTTCATATCAAAGCATTTAAAGTTCCAAGAATGTCAAACTCTCTGGAATTTTTATAACCTCCACCATAGGATGGGGGTTTACTAATTTCATCATTCTGTTTGTAACTCCTCGAAATATTCGTCTAAGAACCCATAAAGTATACATATTCTTGACCGTCATGACATTTTAAGTCGAAATAGCCATGTCCGTCCGCCAGTCAATCGTTCTGTCTGCCGAAAGCAAGCTCACTTTCGAAGGAATATAGCTAGCCGCTTGAAATTTTGCATAAATGCTTCTTATAAGTGCAGGTTGGTTGGGATTGTAAATGGGCCATATCGGTTCATGTTTGGATATAGGTGGTTCTTGAATTCTTGAGCCCCTAGAGGACATGAGGTGTTTTTTAATGACTTCCAACACCAGTGCTAAATACGGTTTAAATCGGTCTATAATCGGATATAGCTGTCATATAAACCGATCTGGGATCATGATTTATTGAGCCATTATAGGGCGCAATTTTCTTCCGATTTGGCTGAAATTTTGCCTAAGGTATTTTTTATGACTTTCAACATCTTTGCTAGATATGGTTCAAATCCGTCCGTCCGTCTGGCGAAAGCACGTTAATTTTTGAAGGAGAAGAGCTAGCCGCATGAAATTTTGCACAAATACTTCTCATTGGTGTAGATCGGTTGAGATTGTAAATGGGCCAAATCGGTCCATGTTTCGATATAGCTGCCATATAAACCGATCTTGGGTCTTCACTTCTTGAGCCTTTAGAGGGCGCAATTATCGTCCGATTTAACTGAAATTTTGCACGTAGTGTTTTGGTGGTACTTCCAACAACTACAATAAGTATGGTTTTAATCGGTCCATGTTTTGATATAGCTGCCATATAAACCGATCTTGGGTCTTGATTTCTTGAGTCTATAGAGGGCGCAATTATCGTCCGTTTTAACTGAAATTTTGAACGTAGTGTTTTGGTATCACTTTCAACAACTGTGTTTAGTATGATTCAAATCGGTTCATGTTTTATAAACCGATCTTGGGTCTTGATTTTTGAGCCTTTAGAGTGCGCAATTATTTTCCGATAGGAATGAAATTTTGCACGACGTGTTTTGTTATGATATCCAACAACTGTGCCAAGTATGGTTCAAATCGGTCAATAACCTGATATAGCTGCCATATAAATCGATCTTGGGTCTTGACTTCTTGAACCTCTAGAGTGCGCAATTCGTATCCGATTGGAATGAAATTTAGCACGACGTGTTTTGTCATGATATCCAACAACTGTGTCAAGTATGGTTCAAATCGGTCCATAACCTGATATAGCTGTCATATAAACCGATCTTGGGTCTTGACTTCTTGAGCCTCTAAAGGGCGCAATTCTTATTCGATTTGAATGAATTTTGGCACGACGTGTTTTGTTATGATATCCAAAAACTGTGCCAAGTATTTTTCAAAGCGGTTCATAACCTGATATAGCTGTCATATAAACCGATCTGGGATCTTGACTTCTTGAGCGTGTAGAGGTCGCAATTATTATCCGATTTGCCTGAAACTTTGTACGACATATTCTCCCATGACCATCAACATACGTTTTTATTATATTCTGAATCGGTCTATAGCCCGATACAGCTTCCATTTAAATCGATCTCTCTATTTTACTTCTTAAGCCCCCAAAAGGCGCAATTCATATTCGAATTGCGCCCTTTGGCTGACATTTTACATAGGTCTCCAACATATAATTTAATTGTGGTCCAAACCGGACCATATCTTGATATCGCTCTAATAGCAGAGCAAATCTTTTCTTATATCCTGTTTTGCCTAAGAAGAGATGACGGGAAAAGAACTCGACAAATGCGATCAATGGTGGAGGGTATATAAGATTCGGCCCGGCCGAACTTAGCACGCTCCTACTTGTTTTTTAAATAATTTTTTAAATAAATATATATTTGATGCAAAGTAAAAAAGTATGAATGATGCAAAGCTTAAGCTACAAGCAAAAAAAAAATTAATGAAGTAAAAACCAGCTAAGATCAAAGCCGATTCTTGATAGCCCATCACCATGGATTTTGCTGAATATTTCATTTCATCTTAGTTTATTGGAAAATAATTCTGTAAATTTTTGTCAAATCAGATCAGGGACTGTAGAAAACTACATACGTAAGCCACCGAAGCTCAGAGGTTGGCATTTCCGCTTATGACGAAGAACGTATGTGTTCGAATGGTGGTGAGAACACAATCAAATAATTTTTAGCGGTAGTTATGCCATGTAAAAATTTCTCTCGAAAGAGGGTGGGAGACGGAATAGAACCGAAAAAAAAAACACTAGAAAACAAGTAAAAAGGCGTTAAGTTCGGCCGGGCCAAACTTTGGATACCCACCACCTCAGGTATATATGTAAACCAACTTTCATCAAAATTCGGTGAAAATTTCATACCTTATACTCATATACCTCATACCGATTTGAGCTATATACGACACGGATGTCGAAAAGCCGAACATAAGTCACTGTGTCAAATTTCAGTGAAATCGGATTATAAATGCGCCTTTTATGGGGCCAAGACTTTAAATCGAGATATCGGTCTACATGGCAGCTATATCCAAATCTGGACCGATTTGGGCCAAGTTGCATAAACATGTCGAAAAGCCTAACACTAAGCACTGTCCCAAATTTCGGCGAAATCGGACAATAAATGCCTCTTTTATTGGCCTTAAACCTTAAATCCAGAGATCGGTCTATATGGCAGCTATATTAAAATCTGGACCGATCTGGGGAAAAATGAAGAAGGACGTCGAAGAGCCTAACCAAACTCACTGTCTCAAATTTCAGCGACATCGGACAATAAATGCGTCTTTTATGGCCCCAAAACCTAAAACCTAGATATCGGTCTATATGGCAGCTATATCCAAATTTGGACCAATCTGTGCGATATTGCAGAAGTATGTCAGGGGGTTAACTTTACTCACTGTTCCAAATTTCGGGGACATCGGGCAATAAATGAGCATTTTATGGGCCCAAAACCATAAATCAAGAAATCGGTCTATATGGCAGCTATATCCAAATTTGAACCGATCTGGACCAAATTGAAGAAATATGTCAAAGGGCCTAACACATCTCACTGTCCCAAATTTCAGCAAAATCGGATAATGAATATGGCTATTATGGGCCTTGCACCATAAATCGGAGGATCGATCTATATGGCAGCTATATCCAAATCTGGACCGATCTGAGCCAAATTGACGAAGGATATTGAAGGGCCTAACACAACTCACTGTCCCAAATTTCAACAAAATCGGATAATAAATGTGGCTTTTGTGGGCCCAAGACCATAAACCGAAGGATCGGTCTATATGGCAGCTATATCCAAATCTGAACCGATCTGAGCCAAATTAAAGAAACATTTCAAAGGGCCTAAGACAACTCACTGTCCCAAATTTCAGCGAAATCGGACCATAAATGTGGCTTTTATGAGCCTTAGACCCTAAATCGGAGGATCGGTCTATATGGCAGCTATATCCAAATCTGGACCGATCTGAGCCAAATTGACAAAGGATATTGAAGGGCCTAACACAACTCACTGTCCCAAATTTCAACAAAATCGGATAATAAATGTGGCTTTTATGGGCCTAAGACCCTAAATCGGCGGATCGGTCTATATGGGGGCTATATGAAGATATAGTCCGATATAGCCCATCTTCGAACTTAACCGGCTTATGGACAAAAAAAGAATCTGTGCAAAATTTCAGCTCAATATCTCTATTTTTAAAGACTGTAGCGTGATTTCAACAGACAGACGGACAGACGGACGGACATGGCTAGATCGTCTTAGATTTTTACGCTGATCAAGAATATATATACTTTATAGGGTCAGAAATGGATATTTAGATGTGTTGCAAACGGAATGACAAAATGAATATACCCCCATCCTTCGGTGGTGGGTATAAAAATGTCGTGTGCGAACGGGTCTTTGAAATTGAATGTCCGGGTACCTTTTGGCAGTCCCCTAAGATGGCAGCGAGGAACTGCTGACATCAGGTCGCAATGACTGGTCGGCCTAATCCGCGGGGTCATAGGGGGAGACACTCTGAAGAACAAGAACGTCATCAGAAGGAAAACTATCAAGAGAACTCCATAGTACATGAATGCCGGCGCTCACCACCCGAGTAACCAGACTTATCAACCTATCCGGTACCAACAAAATCAAATAGGATGCAGCGGCCGTAGACGCATTAATCAAATCAGGCTGTCCCGACATGGAAACGGCTGTGTTGGCACGAATATCCCGAACATCAGGAGTGGCGGTGTGTTAACTGAGGCGTAATCGAAAACCAAAGGCGCGGGCCTCCTTCCCTTAGAAGACTTGTTCTCAGGTCATTTGAACTTGTCGAAAAACTGCTCAAGCCACTTAAACAAAAACTATCATAAGCAGAGTTTTTCCAAAACAAAGCAAATTAAAAACAAGTAAAAAGACATAAAGTTCGGCTGGGCCGAACTTTGGATACCCACCACCGCGGGTATGTAAGAAAACGCCCTTTCGACATAATCCGGTGAAAATTGGATAACTTATGCACCCAAATTCGACACAGATGTTGAGTGGTCTACAAAATCGGGTAATAAATAAAGCTATTATGAGCTTCAGACCCTTAATCGGCACATCGGTCCCAATACTCAATTTTTGAAGGCTGTAGAGTGATTACAACAGAGGGACGGACAGACATACGTACATTGTTAAATCGTCTTAGAATTTTACGACGATCCGAAATATATATACTTTGTAGGGTCAGAAATTGATACTTGTGAGATACTTTGCCAGGTAAAAAATTCTCTCTAAAGAGGATTCGCTCAGTGGCACGCCGTTCAAGCTCTTCTATAAAAACGGGCCCTTTCCATTAATCGTAAGCTTGAATTGAACAGCACTCGGTGGCATGTTAGAAACTTTCCCCTGTTTCTTAACGGAATCTTCATGGGCAAAATTACATTTTTACCTAATCAAATGGTGCTGCACCTCCCAAATGTCGCCAGCATTAAGGGGGGATAACCACCGCTGAAATTTTTTCCCAATGTTCTCTCCAGGATTCGAACCCAAGCGTTCACCGCCATAGGCTGACATGGTAAGTGATTAACTCATTAACTCAGACAGCATTCATTAACGATAAAAAAAGTCTGCCTTCATGATGATTATAAGAAAATTTCCATTTTTACTTGCATTTGCACGGATTCTACCTTCGCATACATGTTTTTATATCGACTATATGGACATTTTGAGAAAGATCAAAGATATATATATTTATCTTGCCTGTTCCATATGTTTACTCACTGCTATTTCTGAAGCTTTCATGAATGTTCCGAAATCCGAGTCATGACCACATGTGTGTGTGTGAGAGAGAGAGAGCCACTCTAAGCTCCTGCATAAAAATCTACATGACATCTACAACAGCGAACAGGACAAGACCTAGCGTAAATTGTTAAACTCTGATGAGGAACCATGTACGTGTTCTCGGAGCAACTATGGCCAGAATGCCAGGTTGTAATCAACATTTCTACTTCCTATCATCTGTGGAGAACAACTTGTTATTTTTTCAGCTGTTGGTGGGGGAGTGCGTTGGCCGGTTTGTCCGTTGGCCTTAATTAAATTTAAATATTTCATCACCGAAAAATTGCTTGTTTCAAACAACAACAACTACACCAACGACAAAGAGAGAGAGAGAGAGAGAGAGAGAGAGAGAGAGAGAAGGTAACTCCCACCGCCTTGTGCTAAAAAAATAACAACGAAAAACAACATCCATCCAACATTCAACTATGAGAAACACACAAAAAAAAAACAACATATGAAACGAAAAGCAAATACGGTCCATGCCGCATCATGGTCTCGAAAAGTACCCAACTCTGCGAGGATTGTGTCTGTTTTGTGGAGCTTCGGAGGGTTTTCGTTTACTTTAGGAAACCGTTGTTGTTCACTTACCACACTTCACATTCAATTGAGTTGAATAATTGCCACATGCTTTATGGCCAACAGTTTTTGACACTTTTTTGTTCCGGCCAGCGGCAGCAGCTCCAGCATCCGGATAGCTGGCCATGGCAGGCTGTTGTGTGGTCGAGTTACACCCCAGCTTCTCTCTGACAAAGGTTAATAATATTTAATTCTATTTAAATGTTTTATACAACGAACATCCTAACAAAGAGACGATTAAAGTTTTCTGCACCAAAAACACAGAAAAGGAATTATGGGAACAATGCGGCATTGCTAGCGCAACAAAACAATACCACAGTATTGTGAGCTTTTGAGGGAGCAGAAAATGAAAATTAAAGGTATTGGGCCAAAGAGGTTTCATCATGAAAAAAAAAAAACACTTTTTAAGGGTTTAAAGACAAATGTTGCCCATGCCATGCTCTTATGTAGGTGTTGAAAACAAATACAAATGTATTTGAAATTTTCAATTTGGTTTGCAATAACTTTACATGAAGAATTTAGTATGAGCCTTGAAACGAGATTTGTTTTTTTATCCTCGAAGAATATGTTTATTAGTCTATTGAAAAATTTATTATGAATGTCCATTTGGTATATTCTAGAAAAGACTTCAAATAAAGAAAACTTCTTGTGAAATAGGTCCAATAATACAAATGCTTGAAGCAGACTGTTTATTATCCTTCACCACTGAATGCAAAATGCAAATTCTGCCCTTGAACATTCCACTAAGGATCTGGGGCAAACTTCTCACATACCACTGAAAGAACCTTCCACTACTTAATTATAAATAAAATTGCCTATAATATGAGACAGCAAATGTTACCTGTCCAATGGTTACAAACCTAAATAGACAGACAGATGGACATGATTAATCGAATCAGGAACTGATTTAGCGACGATCACTAAACTAAAGGAATGCATACAGTGCCACAGTAGTGTTGAAGTCACTGTAATTCTTCAAGTCATTGTACAGGTCTTGAATTTAGTCTCTCTGCTTCAGTTGGAATGGTATTCGGGAGTACAGTAGGGCTGGCCGTCCTGAGCCCAAAACCTCCTCAAGAGTACCGACCAAAATCAAGAGGACCGACTGAGACAATATGAGACTCAAATACATGATATTTGGGAGTAGAGTACGAATATGATAGAAAAAATTGGGTCCAAGTCCCCAAACCGCCACTCATAGTCATATTGGACGATCATGCCAATACGGGGCTCAAATGAAAAGTATTGGGGAGTAGATAACGAGTAATATATTAAAAATGATGTCCTAGTGATAATCATGGGGTCAACTGAAAAGTAGTTGGGAGTAGATTACGAATATGAAATTAAAATTGTATTCAAGTATCTAGGTGACCCTTTACCTCCAAATAGGTTAAAAGACACATCACGACAATGTTGGGATCAAGAAATTTTTAAGTACAGTGCGAACTGTCTTGCTAGTCTACCAAAGTGCAGAGGTTAGTATGTCCACGTATGACGCTGAACGCTTGTGTTCGAATATTGGTGAGAACATCAGAAAACATTTTTAAGCTGGCAATGCTGGCGCCATTTGTGAGGTACTTTGCCATATAAAAGCTTCCCTCAAAGAGGTGTCGCACTGCGGCACGCTGTACGGACTCGGCTATAAAGAGGAGGCCCCTTATCATTGAGTTTAATCTTGAATCGGACTGCACTCATTGATTCATTAGCCGATTATTCAGGGTTAAAACTTGCAACTTACGAATCTGAAATCCAAGTCAGTACTTAAGGTCAGATAGGGAGCAGCAACAAATGTACACAAAATTAGAGCTATTGAAGTGTATCTTACAATATATAAGCCAAACTTTCCCTTCGATTGGAGAGTGAAAGCGTAGTGTTCTATTATGTCAAAATGGCAATGATTTTATGTATAGAAGTCGTCGAGGAAAGTGTTGTACAAAGTTCTGGGAACATTGGTCAATAAATGTGCTTGCAGTGGCTCTAAAAGAAAAGCGGCGGAACCGATTTTCTCGAAATTTTCGCATACTGTGTAGGTTGGTCTGGAAGAAACATAGGCTGTATAATTTTTCGGTATCGGAAAGGAGATGGACCCTCCCCCTTATGCAAAAAACACAACCCAAAATCAAAAGTGGACCGATCGGGAAAATACAGGTATCAAATAAAAGGTATTGGAGAGTAGAATACGAGTATGGTATTAAAATTTGAGTCTAAGTACCCATCGGGCCGCCCCAACCCCAAAGCTCCCCCAAACAGACATATTGGGCGTTCATTTCAATATGGGGCTTAAATGAAAGGTATTCGGGTGTAGATTTCGAATCTGACATTCAAAATCAGATCGAGGTATAGGGGGTCACGCCACCCCCCAAAAACGCCATTAGACCCATTATGACTATATGATACTTGGCTGAACCGATTTTCATTGATTGTGTAAGTTTGTCTGGAAGGAAACATAGGCTATATAATTTTTGGATATCGGGTGGAGGCGGAACCTCCCCCTTATCCCAAAAATGTCACCCATATCCGAAAGTGGTCTGATGGGCACGCTAAGGGTATCAAATGAAATGTATTGGAGACCAGATTACGAATATGACATTGAAATTTGCGCTCAAGTCTATGTGGCGCTTTTCCTCCTTAAGATACGTCAAATGGGTTATTATGGGACTCAAATAAAAGGTTTTTGAGACTAATGAATTTGTTATCCAATTTTGGAGCCAAGTATTTTGGGGGTACGCCCTAAAGCCCACCTAAACTGAACTTAATTTCCGTTGGGAATAAAGAACGAATTTGATATCTATTTTCAGTGCAAAGTGCCGTTGGCCACTCCAGCGCCAAAACACCCTCCAAACGGTTCATATTTACCGGTCATGGCAATATGTGGCTCGAATTAAAGCAATTTGGAAGCGCAGCACGAATTTGATATTCATATTTGAGTCGAAATGTCCTACTGAGAACATTACCCTAAGGATGGGGCAAACTGGGGCAAACCAAAACACCCTCAACAACTCTCACACATCAATGAAAGCTCTCCGATTCAAGTTTAAACTCAATGATAACGGACCTTTTTTATAACCGAGTCCAGAACGGCATTCCGCAGTGCGACACCTCTGTGGGGAAAATTTTTAAATGGCCATGCATGGCATTGTACCTCTAAAATGTCGCCAACATTAAGAGGGGATAAACAAAGCTTTGTCCGATGTTCTCTTCAGGATTCAAACGCGTCAGCGTCATAGGCTGCAATGGCACGAATTCAATATCCGCATTCAGGGCGAAATGTCCCCACCCTTAAAAGATATTGGAGGGTTAAAGAAGGCGCAGCGGAGCGGGCCCGGTTCGACTAATGTTCAATTAAAAACTAGTAAAAGGCGTTACTTTGGATACCCACCACCTCGGCTATATATATGTAAACCACCTTTCGTAATAATCCGGTAAATAATACATAATTTATGCCCCATAGCAGCTATATCGAAATGTGGTCCGATTAGGACCAAATTCGGCACGCACTTTGAGTGTTCAAGTAAGTACAAGTCACTGTTCAATTTTGTAGAAAAATATTGGTCTTTTTGGTAGCTATATCCAAATAAAGACTGATCTGAACCATTTAAGACACGGATGTCGAAAAGCCTAACATTAGTCACTGTGTCAAATTTCAGCGTATTCGGATCATAGATGTTCCTTTTATGAACTATATGGTAGCTATATCCTTTCTGAAGCGATCTGAAGGGATGACGAAAGGCTCAACACAACTCACTGTCCTAAATTTCGGCGAAATCGGACAATAAATGCGTTTTGTAGTGGCCCAAGACCCTAAATCGAGAGATCGGTCTATATGGCAGCTATATTCAAATCTGGAGCGATCTTGGCCAAATTTACGAAGGTTATTGAAGGCCCTAACACAACTCGCTGTCACAATTTCAACGACATTGGGCAATAAATGCGCATTTATGGGCCTAAAAACTTAAATCTAGAGAACGGTAGCTATATCCAAAACAGAACCGATCTTAGTCAAATTGCAGAAAAAGTCGAAGAGTCTAAAACAACTCATTATTCAAAATGTTGGCTCAATCGGACAATAAATGTGCCTTTTAGAAGACAAAAACCCTAAATCGACAGATTGGTTTATATGGATTGGTCTATATAGTTCAGCTTTATCCAAATCAGGACCGATCTGAGCTCAATTAAAGAAGGATGCAGAGGAGCCTAACTCAGCTCACTGTCCTAAATTTCAGCGACATTGGACAATAAATATGCCTTTTATTGGCCCGACTCCCTAAACCGAGAGATCGGTCTATATGGCTGCTATATCCAAATCAAGACCGATCTGAGCCAAACTAAAGAATGATGTTGAAGGGCCTAGCACAACTCACTGTCCCAAATTTTTACAAAATCGGTCAATAAATGTGCCTTTTATGGTCCTAAGGCCATAAATAGAGAGATCAAGAGAGCTATATCCAAATCTGGACTGATCAGGACCAAATTGAAGAAGGATGTCGAGTGGCCTATCACAACTCCCTTTAAAAAATTTCAGCAAAATCGGATAATAAATATGGCTTTTATGGGCCAAACTTTATATCGAGAGATCGGTCTATATGGCAGCTATATTCATATCGGAACCGATCTGTACTAAATTGTCAAGGGGTCTAATTCAACTCACTGTCCCAAACTTTCGGCGACATTGGGCTCAAAACCCTAAATCGAGTAATCGATATATATGGCAGCTATATTTAAATGTGGACCGATCTGAGCCAAACTGAACAAAAATATTGAAGGGCCTAGCACAACTTACTGTAAAATCGGACAATAAATGCGTCATTTATGGTCCCAAGACCTTAAATCGAGAGATCAGACTATATGGCAGCAATATCCAAAATCTTAACTAATCGGGCCAAATTTAAGAAGGTTCTCGAGTGGCCTAACACAACTCCGAGTCAAAAGTTTCAGCAAAATCGGATAATAAATGTGACTTTGATAGGGTCAAGACTTTAAATCGAGAGATCAGTCTATATGGCAGCTATATCTAAACCTGAACCGATCAGGGCCAAATTGGATTGAGATGTCAAAGAGGCAAACATAACTAACTCTCCCAAATTTCGGCGACATCGGACAATAAATGCCAATGTGGCTTTTATGGGTATAAAACCTTAAATCGGCGGATCGGTCTATATTGGAGCTTAATCCAAGTCTGGGCCGATCTGGGCCAAGATGAAAAAAAAGGATGTCGGGAGGCTTCGCTCAACTTGTTGTCCCAATTCTCAGCGAACTTGGATAATAAATGTGGCTTCTATGGGTCTTAGACCTTAAAGCGGCGTACCGGTCTATTTTGGGGCAATATCAATTTATAGTCCGATATAGCCCATCTTCGAACTTAACCTGCCTATGGGCAACGTAAGAATGTGTGGAATGTTTCTATTTTTGAAGTAGCGTGATTTCAACAGACGGACGGACATGGCTAGATCGTCTTAGATTTTTACGCTGATCCACAATATATGTACTTTATAGGGTCGGAAGTGGATATTTCGATGTGTTGCAAACGGAATGACAAAATGAATATACACCCATCCTTCGGTGGTAGATATAAAAACCTGCAGTCTCTTCTATGCTAAATTTATAAGAAGCCATCGCATTGCAAATTTGTTCATGAAATTTCATAGAGTGCTATTAGATTTATAGTTAAGATCAATGATAGGAGACGTCCTTCATTTTCCGAGTGCAAACTGCTTGCCACAGACATAAGTGAAACCAGTCGATCTTTCCGGAGGGTGGGCTAAAAATTTGCAAATTTTTTCGAAAACTTTGTAAGTTAAAAAATTCTGGAGTTCTGTTCTGTTGTTCTCGCCACAATTTGAACTCAGGCGTTCAGCACCATAAGCATACTAACTCCTTCACTCCGGTGCCCCAATCACATATTTTTATGCTCTTCACAACCATTGTGTTACATGGTATTACAAATGCAAATGCAAATTTTGCCCATGAACATTCCACTAAGGAGCAGGTGCAAAGTTTAAGCTCAATGATAAGGGGCCACCGAGTCCGAACGGCGTGCCACAATGCGACACCTCTCTGGAGAGAAGTTTTACATGGCATAGTACCTCACAAATGTTGCCAGCATTAGGAGGGGAAAGCCAGCGTTGAAAATGTCTTCTGATAATCTCGCCAGGATTCGAACCCAGGCGTTCAGCGTCATTGGCGGACATGCTAACCTCTGCGTTACGGTGGCCTCCATGGTATTACAACTTAGTGCAATTGTTTGTAACACCCAGAAGAAGAGAGATAGGAATAGGGAAGATGATAAGTATACCGATCGACTCAATCATTTTCTGACTCGATTTAGACATTTCTGTCAGTCCATGTATTCTTGTAATCAAACTGCAGTTCGTATTTGTGGTCCGATTGTCACGAAATTTTGCACATGTTACTTTTTTGGCCCAAGGACAAACGCTATTGATTTTGAAAAAAATCGGTTCAGATTTAGATATAGCTCCCATATATATCGGGTATTGGCAAATCCACTTTGAAAATTTCAAAAAAATATGAAAATATTGATGTTAAAAGCGAAAATATCGAAATTTGTTCAGTGAGTCCAAACCGCATCAAAATCGGACAGAATTGATCAGAATATAAGAAAAATAACCAAAATGGTCCCCCGGTTGGGTATTGGTAAAGCGAAGGTAAAGGAACAACGAGAAGTCTTTTACCATATCAATGAGTGCAGTCAGATACTTATTTTAGCTCAATGATAAGGGACCAACTCACTATATACCGGACTATGTACCGTATTGCTGCTAGTCGAGGTTTTTTGCAGAGGCTTTCGAAGTTTGAGGACCTCTCAAATATCTCCAGAATCAATGAGAATGAGAGGATAACCAAGCACTGAAATATTGGTTCTAACAGTCTCTGCGGTATTTAAATCCAGGCTTTAAGCCTCATAGTATAACATGCCAAAATCCCCACCAAACTAAAACCAAACTTCAGAACATCTTCAATATATATGCACTAGAAATGATAATTGAAACATTTAAGCGATATTTCAAACTATTTTTAAAAAAAAAAAAAATTTTTAGTAATTGCTTTATCGTGTAATTTTGCAATGGTACCAAAGTACCTTGGTTGAAAATTTTTAAACTGTGGTTATTATTATATTACACTATTTTAAAAGCACTTTCAATATATGCAGGAAATACATTTTCGAAAAATGAAGACCTTAGAAATGCAATTTTTCCGTTGCCTGGTGGCCTTTTCACAAATGTCAAATTTTATATGACACAATTTCGGATCTGAATTAAGAAGAAGTCACACATGCGCCAAGATTTTAAAATATTCTCCATAATATGTCACATTAGCAGGCGAACTGTATGAATTGGTGTAACCACTCTCATTTCTGTAACAGTATGCTCTTTTCCAAACTAGGCCACTAAATAACAACAATTTTCACAGGGCACAACATTTTGATAACCCCACCACTATTGAGGCTGTGGTACTCACACTATTTCTCTCAGCGAGTGCACAGCACAACAAATTGTATCGACTTTTATTTCCCTTTCTCACATTATGACAGCGCCCACCGGAAGTAGTGCAAGCAGTAGCAAAGTTGATTGTCTCTGCACACAGTCAGCAGCGGTGATTGTAAACATCAAAACAAAACAACAACAAACACTTGGTGCTCACGTAAACAATAATTTTCGCAACGATATGTTCCATCTTTTCGCCAAAAAGAAATTATTTTAAGATTTCAACAAGGAGTTACTTCAATTGCTTTTCCCCGAAACGCGTGTTGGAAGAGAAAACGCCGCCTTGAATAGCCGGTTTAACACTAACAGCGAATTGAATGATAACTCGTTATGTGTTGAAAAGTATGCGAGGGCTTTACAGTACCATTTCACACACAATCGCCGCCACTTATGTTGGGCCATTGCATGCTTTGCTGTCATACTCACAGAAACACACATAGACATATTGTGTGTGCAGAGCCATCTATGTGAAGGCGACACACAGAGGCACTCTACAAATCTCTGTCACACTGATCCATCCACCAGTAACCCCAGCGCAAATTGGCTATACCCCTCCGGCCAAAAAGAAAATGAAAAACCACCACAATGATGCCACACAAAATGCAGCAATTTAAGGCTGCATAAGGTTGACATTAGTGTGCGACCGCCACATGCTACACTCCGACATGCTTACTTGATGTTTACATTACAGGCTGCCACAATATGACATACAGATCCACCCACTCACTAGCATCGCTTTGCTATACCACCCAACAATGCCAATAACAACAAAAGGTTCTAAAGACAATGCTGTGAATAGCACCAACAAGTCTTTGCTGCAACTACAAATGGTGGAATAGCTTAGATTTGTGTGGCACAGAGTTGCCAAACAGCTTTTTCAAATTGTGTAATTTTAGTGACTGAAAGGGAAAATAATAGTCAATGTTGAATACGAATTTAGGCTTGGAATATTTGAACAGTACTTTTTATACCCTCCACCATAGGATGGGGGTAGACTAAATTCGTCATTATGTTTGTAACTACTCGAAATATTCGTCTGAGACCCCATAAAGTATACATATTCTAGGTCGTCGTGACATTTTATGTCGATCTAGCCTGTCTGTCTGTCGAAAGCACGCTAACTTTCGAAGGAGTAAAGCTAACCGCTTGAAATTTTGCACAAATTCTTCTTATTAGTGTAGGTCTGTTGGGATTGTAAATGGGCCAAATCGGTCCACGTTTTGATATAGCTTAAATTTTGCACGTAGTGTTTTGATATATTTTCCAATAACTGTGCAAAGTATGGTCAAAATCGGTTCATAGTCTGATATAGCGGCCATATAAACCGATCTTGGGTCTTGACTTCTTGAGCTTTTGGAATAGGCAATTCTTAACCGATTTGGTTGTAATTTAGCATGATGTGTTTTTTTATGACTTCCAACAACTGTGCTGAGTATGGCCAAAATCGGCCACCATATAAACCGATCATGGGTCTTTACTTCTTTAGCTTTTGGAAGGCACAATTCTTATCCAATTTGGCTGTAATTGTGCATGAGGTGTTTTGGTGCCACTTCCACCATTTGTGCGAAGTATGGTCCATAATCTGGTATAGGTGCTATATAAACCGATATTGGATATTGACTTCTTGAGCCACTTGAGGGCGCAATTCTTGTTGGTGTTTTATTATGACTTGCAACAACTGTGCTGAGTATGGTCAAAATCGGTTCATAACCTGATATAGCTCCCATATAAACCGATCATGGGTCTTGACGTTTTGAGCTTCTAGAAGGCAAAATTCTTATCCAGTTTGAGTGTAATTTTGCACGTGGTGTGCAAAAAGTGGTCCCAATCGGTCCATAACCTGGTATAGGTGCTATATAAACCCATCTTGGATCTTGACTCCTTGAGCCGCTAGAGGACGCAATTAACATCCGATTTGGCAAAAATTTTGCGTGAGGTGTTTTGATATGCATAGTTACACGCATCAAAATACAACGGCTGCATTGGCTAGGTCATGTTGTCAGAATGGATGAAGAAGCTCCAGCAAAGAAGTCTTTTGGAGACAAACATGGTGGTACACGCAAACCGGGAAGACCAAAAGCCCGATGGAAAGATCAAGTTGTGGGAGACACCTCAAAACTTGGTGTCAGAGATTTTAGAATGAGCGCAGAAGATTGAGGCGCTTTGAACGCTATTCTACGTTCGGCTTGTGGAACAAATATTCTGTCATAGCCAATTAAAGTAAAGTAGTTTTGATATGACTTCCAAAAACTGTGATGAATATGGCGCAAATTGGTACACAACCTGATATAGCTGCCAATTGCTCTAGAGAGAGAGCAATTCTCGTCCGATGGCACAAGTTGTGTACAACGGCTTCTCCCATGGCCTTCAATATACGTGTGCAATATGGTCTTAATCGATCTATAGCTCGATACAGCTCTCGATTTTGCATCTCGAGCCCCTACAAGGCGCAATTCTTATCCGAATGGACTGAAATATTACATGTTCTGCTTTCAATTCATTTCTGGTTCGAATCAGACTATAACTTGATATAGCTCCAATAGCATAACAGTCCTTATTCATTATTCTTTGTTTGCCTAAAAAGAGATACTGCGCAAAGAACTCGACAAATGGGATCTGTGGTGGAGGGTATATAAGATTCGGCCCGGCCGAACTTAGCACGCTCTTACTTGTTTTATTTGGCCTAGATCGGTCCAGAGTTATATATGTATATAAAAGCCCAGTTTTTTGTACGCTTTCGCTGAAATTTAGGACAGTGGGTTTGTTAGGCCTCTCGATATCGCTGTTTTATTTAGCCCAGATCGGTCCAGATTTGGATATAGCTGGCGTATAGACCAATCTCTCGATTTAAGGTCTTGGTATTGTAGGATTGCGCTGAAAATAGGGCCATTGGGTTGTGTTAGGCCTTCGACATCCTTGTCTTTTTTTTGGCCTATATCGGTTCAGATTTGAATAAAGCTGCTATATAGACCGATCGCTCGATTTAAGGTTCTAAGCCAATAATAAGAGCAATTATTGTCAGATTTCGCAGAAAGTTGTTATAGCGAGTTGTGTTAGGCTCCTAGACAATACGCCCCATATCGGTCCAGATTTGGATATATCTGCCGTATAGACTGATCTCCTGATTTACGGGTTTCGGCCCATAAAAGGTGAATTTATTAACAGATTTCACTTAAATTAGGCACAATGAGTTGGGTTGGGCCTCTCGATATTCATACCAAGATTGATTAAGATCCGTCTGTATTTCGACTTAACTGCCATATAGACCGATCTCTCAATTTAAGCTCTTAGGTTCGATATACCTGTTCAATACGGCCCAGGCTGTATATACCGATCTCGCGATTTAATGTTTTAGGCTCATAAAAGATACAAAGAGTTCTGTAAGACCCCTCGACATTTGTACCGAATATGATCTAGATCGGGCTATATTTGAATATAGCTGCCATATATACCGATCTCACCATTTAAGTTCTTGGGTGTATAAAAGCACATTTAATACTCGATTTTGCTGAAATTTAACAGAGTGGACTATTTTAATACGGTTCAAATTGGTCTATATTTGAATATAGCTGGCATATACATATACCGATTTCCCGATTTAGGTTCTAAGGCGCATTAAAGGTGCGTTTTTTAACGGATGAATTCGGTACACTAGGTTGTGTATGTATATTGAATATGTATTCGGAATATGCTGGATATCGGTCTTTTTTAATATATATAGATGCAATGTGTTCATAAGTGATGCATTTTTCCCCGTATTATGACGAAAGGTGATTCATGTATAAATGGTGGTTTTTTAGAAGCGATTGGAAAGTTTTTCAAAAAAAAAACACATAAAATTCAGCAAATAACATTAAATCTTTATTTTAATCGATAGTACGGTCTATATAATTTAATATTTAAAGATTATTTCATGCAAATGTTGTCTGTGACTGCGCCTCAAATGGTCCATCCGATTAGTCCTAATTTGGCATACTCTTTCCAACATTTCGGCCGGTATCTCACAAATAAATGCTTCAATGTTATCTTCCAATACGTCAATTGAAGCAGGCTTGTCTGTATAGACATGAGCTTTAACATAGCCTCACACACAATAGTCTAAATGCTTTAAATCGCACGATCTAAGCGGCCAATTGACCGGTCCCGAACGTGAAATAAAATGTTGACCATACTCGCCTCTCAATAAGTCCATTGTTACTCGTGCTGTGTGGCATGTGACAACGTCATGTTGAAATCACATGTCATGCAAGTCAAGCTCTTGCATTTTGGGCAAAAAAAAAAGTTGGATGTCATCTTACAATAGCGCCCGCCATTCACAGTTATGTTACGATTAGATCATCTTTGAAGAAGTACGGTCCAATGATGCCACCAGCCCACAAACCGTACCAAACCGTGACTTTTTCTTGGTGCATTGGTAGCTCTGGCAATGCTTCTGGCTAATCTTCACTCCATAATCTACAATTCTGCTTATTTACGTACCCATTAAGCCAAAAAAGAGCTTCGTCGTAAAATGCAAGAAGCGCGCTATGAACTTACAGAATACGCATATTGATAATAAATTCAATAATTTGAAAGCGTCTTCGTTTGTAAGACGATTCATTATAAAATTGTAGACCAAATTGAAGATGTTTTACAGTAAAACAAAACACGAAATGTATGTGAGCAGTTTCAACCATTGATGCCAAAGATATAATAGCTGAAAATCACCCTTTATGTAAAGCACCTTTCGTGTTAATAGCAGCTATACCCAAACATGGTCCGTTTTGGTCCAAATTCGACACGGACGTTAAGTGGTCTAGAAATAAAAGTCACTGTTATACTACTACTGTGGTACGGGGTATTTTAACTTAATGCATTTGTTTGTAGCACACAGAAGGAAGAGAGATAGACCCATTGATAAGTATACCGATCGACTCAGAATCACTTTCTGATTCGATTTAGCTATGTCCGTCTGTCTGTCTGTCCGTATGTCCATGTTAATGTGTGTACCAACTACAGGTCGCAATTTTCATCCGATCGTCTTCAGTTTTGGTACAGGCATGTATTTCGGCCTAGAGACGAAGTCTATTGAAATTGAAAAAAATTGATGCAGATTTAGATATAGCTCCCATATATATGTTTGTCCGATTTGCAGTAGTTATGCAATAAAATGATCATTTGTCAACCGATTCTCTCGAAATTTTGCAAGAAGGAATTTTATAAAAATCAGTCTAGATTTGTGTACAGCTTTCATATTTGCAAGAGCAGTTATTGACCAATCTTCCCAAAATTTTTTAAAGCGCTTTTCCGACGACTTCCACAATATCTAAAAAGTTTGGTCAAAATCGGTTCAGATTTAGATGTAGCTCCCATACAGATGTTTGTCAGATTTTGGATAATTTACTATAATGTTGTAATTTGTCAACCGTATGAACATATTTGCTCGAAATTCGATACGGATTGTTTAATAACATTTGCCGAGATCCATCAAAATTAGCTCAGAATTAGATATAGATCCCAATTTATATCTATGGTATAGGGTATTATGCAGTCGGCCCAGCCCTTTCCTTCCTGGTTTTAATTTAATTAATTGATACACTTATTATTGTACAGCAGTACTTATTGATTCATTTCATCATAAAGAAGATGATGTCGGTAGTATAGTGCGTGGATGCGTACCAGACTACCAAACATGAGATCATTTGTTCAATCCTCTGCGGCACCCAAATTACTAAAATTTGTGTTTAAGGGTAATAGTAGAGAGAGTGGAAGAAAAAACTCCAAGAACAGTAGCAGTAAAATGAAGGAGACAAAGCAACGCGAGGTGAACAAAGAAAAAAAAAACACCAACACCCGAAGCAAAGCATATGCGGCAGGTTAGTAGATGGTTTTTGTCTTGCTTATGGATGTATTGTTGTTGTTGATAATGTTGGCTTGCAAAGAGTGCCTTTCAACAACAAATTTGTACTTTGGGTCGTTGAGATTCAAAATAAATTGTTGCAGGAAAATTAACAATTTCCGCGGTTGTTTTTTCAACCAAAGTTGTTGTTTTTCAACATTATTTTAATCTGTGTACCGAGTAGACTAACGCAACTCACTGTCTTATATTTCATCTAAATCCGATAATAAATGTGGCTTTTATGGGCGTAAGACCATTAATCGTCAGATCGGTCTATATGGAGGCAATACCAAAATATAGCCTGAAATAGCCCATCTTCGAACTTAGCTTGCCTATGGACAAAAATGAATCCGTGCAATGTTTCAGCTCAATATCTCTACCTTTAAAAACTGTAGCGAGATTTCAACAACAGACGGATGGAAATTTCTAGAACGTCTTAGATTTTTACGACTATAAAAAATATATATACTTCATAGGTTTGGAAATGGATATTTCGATATGTTGCAAACGGAATGGCAAAATGAAGATACCCCCATCCTTCGCTGGTGGATAAAAAAAACAATCGTATAAACGGTCATTATCAAATCAATTTGGTAACTCTTTATCTTATGCACATTTAATAGTATATACCACATATAGTTTCTTTTGTGTTTGGTTGTGTGTGTTCAGTTTGCCAAATACCGCCTCTTCAGAAAACGAGTATTGTCTCAGATTTCCCTTATCTGGACCACAATTATATGAATGAAAAACAATTGTTATAACCAAGGGCCTCACTCTGACTCTGTGAGTGTATGTGTATATGAAAACAAAACCTTTGTATTCATGGTAATATGAGCGGACAAGAGTATTCATGGGACAGAACCCTCTCTCGTACATTAGTTGAAGTATTTTTTTAATATGCTAATTTTCACAAGATTTCTGTGGAATATTATTCACATGAGAGCAATAGCAGTTACTTCAAATGCATGCCATAGCCTCTCCATCCATACATTCATTCAACCTTTTTTAGAATCTCTTGAGCAATGTTTGTCCTTTGCTTTCGAACGATGAAACAATCCAATTGTTCCCTCCAGCATGAGTAGATGCATTCGTTCATCTTCACATTGTTGGTCATGCCATGTCATTGGTGTCAAGCTTGGAACAATTGAGAAGAGCAATCAAATCTGCACAAAACACTCTCAGCAGTATTGAGTGTAGGTTTTAAGAGATGATTACAGAACTTAAACAACTCATACATTGACTAGTTGATGAAATAGGTGTACATTAAGGTGGTTAAAATACTGTATTTCGTTATACGTAAATAGTTGACATTCATATGGATGTAAGAGATGTAGGCTTAATTGGGTCCGACTGTCCGACATTCCTTCTGTGTGTCCCTGAATAGTTATCACGCTAGAGCCTTCAAGAATTGAGAAATCGACCTGAAACAATTATTCTGAACAATTATTGTTCCAATTCACTGAAACTTGAAATAATGAGTTTCACTAGAGTCCCCGTTATACGAACTGAGAACGGTCCAGAACGGAACGTATTTAGATATACCTGTTATATAGACGATCCCTCAATTTAGGGTCTAAATAACATAAATGGTGCATTTATCGCCGAATTTGACGCATTTATCACACTGTACCAAATTTCTCGAAATCGGACAAAAAATGCGCCTTTACCCTAAATCGACATATATAGCCCATCATCGAACTGAACATGCCTATCGACGAAATACAATAGACACGAGCGGCGAACATCGATTCGGACCTTGTACCAGCAAAGGTTCGCAACGGTCTTGGTATAGAGAAGCTGCCAACGCAACAGGTGGCAACGGCATAATCCACTCGGCTGACCCAATTACTTAAAACAAGTAAAAGCGTGCTAAGTTCGGCCGGGCCGAATCTTATATACCCTCCACCATGGATCGCATTTGTCGAGTTCTTGTCCCGGCATCTCTTCTGAGGCAAAAAAAGGATAAAATAAAAGATTTGCTCTGTTATTAGACCGTTATCAAGATATGGTCCGGTTTGGACCACAATTAAATTATATGTTGTAGACCTGTGTAAAATGTCAGCCAATTCGAATAAGAATTGCGCCCTTTGGGGGCTCAAGAAGTAAAATAGAGAGATGGATTTATATGGGTGATGTATCGGGCTATAGACCGATTCAGACCATAATAAACACGTATGTTGATGGTCATGGGAGAATCCGTCGTACAAAATTTCAGGCAAATCGGATAATAATTGCGCACTCTAGAGGCTCAAGAAGTCAAGACCCAAGATCGGTTTATATAGCAGCTATATCAGGTTATGGACCGATTTGAACCATACTTGGTACAGTTGTTGGATATCATAACAAAACACGTCTTGCAAAGTTTCATTCTGATCGGATAATAATTGCGCACGCTAGAGGCTCAAGAAGTCAAGACCCAAGATCGGTTTATATGGCAGCTATATCAGGTTATGAACCGATTTGAACCATACTTAGCGCAGTTGTAGGATATCATAACAAAACACGTCTTGCAAAGTTTCATTCTGATCGGATAATAATTGCGGACTCTAGAGGCTCAAGAAGTCAAGACCCAAGATCAGTTTATATGGCAGCTATATCAGGTTATGGACCGATTTGAACCATACTTGGTACAGTTGTTGGATATCATAACAAAACACGTCTTGCAAAGTTTCATTCTGATCGGATAATAATTGCGCACTCTAGAGGCTCAAGAAGTCAAGACCCTAGATCGGTTTATATGGCAGCTATATCAAAACATGGACCTATATGGACCATTTACAATACCAACCGACCTACACTAATAAGAAGTATTTGTGCAAAATTTCAAGCGGCTAGCTTTACTCCTTTGGAAGTTAGCGTGCTTTCGACAGACAGACGGACGGACGGACATGGCTAGATCGACATAAAATGTCGCGACGATCAAGAATATATATACTTTATGGGGTCTCAGACGAATATTTCGAGTAGTTACAAACACAATGACGAAATTAGTATACCCCCTATCTTATGGTGGAGGGTATAAAAATGTACTCACTGTCCCGATAGAATAGCAGCGTAATGGCAAACCATTGCCCACTTCATGCAAAGAGCCGCAACTTCCGTACTTGGGTACCAAAAGCCTTCCCCAAGCAACCCATGGTACGACCAGGAGTGTCAAAAAGCTACTGAAGTCAAGACTAAGCCATACAGGGCAACATTACAGTCAGCAGCAACGTCCCCGGCGAAGAATAGGTATCGGGAGAAAAGGAGAGAGGAGAAACGTTTATTTCGCAGGAAGAAGGGGGAAATGGAAAGACGTTAGTAGGTTGTTCAGGAGCCAGAATGAAGTCCGAAAATTCTACCAAGGAATCAGACATCAAACCGATGACTTTGGTACAAGCACATCCTCCTGCAAAAGGAAATCGGGTAACTGATAAAAATAGTAAGCCAATGATATGGAAAGCGCACTCTTCCAAGCTTCAGGTATCCGATGATGGTGGCCATGAGTATACCGCAAAACCAATCCTTGATAATGGTATATAATGTGCACCTAGTCACAACGAGGTCACCGTAGCAGTAACACGTCTAAAAACAATAAGACAGCAGAAGCCGATGGGTTGCCGGCTGAACTGTTTAAGACCGGAGGTGACATGCTGACAAGGCGTATGCATAAGCTTGTCTGTGCAATTTGGCTAGAAGAACGCATAATCGATGATAGGAACCTCAGCATACCATGAACCGTGCACAAGAAAGAGGACAAAACGGTATGTGCCAGCTATAGGGGATTAAGTCCCCTCCGCATACCACACGAGATACTATCGTGCGAACTGTGTGAAAGATTAAATTAATTGGGCCCTATCGGTGTGGCTTTAGTTGTGATAACTCTACCATAAACCGGAAAAGTCCTGGAAAAGACCCAAGAAGAACAAATCAACACTTACTATCTTTCTGTTAACCACAAAGGCGCCTTCGAAAGCCCTATACGTTCAAATTCATGCATGAGTTTGGTAAACTTACAAATTTCGCCCATGAATATTCCACAAAAGTACAGGCGCAAACCTCTCGCATATCAATGAGTGCAATCTGATTCAAGTTTTAAGGAGTGCCGCAGTGTGACACCTCTTTGTAGCAAAGGTTTTACGTGACTTGTATTATAGGTCGGCCACCATAGGAAGCAATTGGAGCCTTTGAGCGCATCGAAAAAGAATCAAAGAAAATGGGTTTGGCAGTAAATGTAGATTAGACAAAGTGGATGATATCAACTCCCACAAAGCCCTGAAAACCCTAGTAGATACAGACAAGTAAAGAGGCGTTAAGTTTGGCCGGGCTGAACTTTGGATACCCACCACCTCGGGTGTATGTGTAAACCACTTTTCGTCAAAATCCGGTGAAAAATGCATACCTTATTCCCCATAGCGGCTATATCGAAATATGTTCCGATTTGGACCAAATACTAATAAGTGCAGGTCATTGTTCAATTGTGTATAACCAAATATAGATCTCTTTAGCAGCCATATCTATAAATAAACCGATCTGAACCATATACGACACGGATGTCGAAAAACCGAAAAGCATAAGTCACCGTGTCATATTTCAGTGAAATTGGATTATAAATGTGCCTTTTATGTGGGCAGATTTTAAATCGAGATATCGGTCTATATGGCAGCAATATCCAAATCTGGATCGATTTGGGCCAAGTTGCAGAAAAATATCGAAAAGCCTTACACTGCTCACTGTCCCGAATTTCGGCGAAAACGGACAATAAAAGCGAATTTTATGGGCCAAAAACCTTTCATCGAGAGATCGGTCTATATGGCAGCTATATCCAAATCTGAACCGATCGGAGCCAAACTGAAGAATAATATCGAAGGGCCTAATACAACTTACGGTCCGAAATTTTGGCAAAATGGGACAATAAATTCGCCTTTTATAGGCGCAAGTCCTTAAATCTAGAGATCGGTGTATATGGCAGCTACATCCAAATCTGGACCGATCTAGGCCAAATTGCAGAAGGATGTCGAAGGGCCTAACGCAACTCACTGTCCAAAATTTCAGTAAAATCTGATAATAAATGTGGATTTTATGGGCCTAAGGCCCTAAATCGGCGGATAGGTCTATATGGCAGCTATATCCAAATCTGGAGCGATCTGTGCCATATTGCAAAAGAATGTCGGACATAAAATAACATTATCATAACTCACTCTCCCAAATTTCGACGACATCGGACAATAAATGTGCCTTTTATGGGCACAAAGCCTTGGATCGAGAGATCGGTCTATATGGCAGCTATATCCAAATCTGGACCGATCTAGGCCAAATTGCAGAAGGATGTCGAACGTACTAATACAACACACTGTCCCAAATTTCAGTAAAATTTGATAATAAATGTGGATTTTATGGGCCTAAGGCCCTAAATCGGCGGATCGGTCTATATGACAGCTATATCCAAATCTGGACCGATCTGTGCCAAATTGGGGACGAATGTCGAAGGGCTTAACAAAACTCACTGTCCGAAATTTTGGCAAAATCGGGCAATAAATGCGCCTTTTATGGGCCCAATGCCTTAAATCGGAGGATCGATCTATATGACAGCTATATCCAAATCTGGACCGATCTGTGCCATATTGCAAAAGTATGTCGAAGGGCTTAATATAACTCACTCTCCCAAATTTCGACGACATCGGACAATAAATGTGCCTTTTATGGGCACATAGCCTTGAATCGAGAGATCGGTCTATATGGCAGCTATATCTAAATCTGGACCGATCGTGGCCAAATTGGGGACGAATGTTGAAGGGCCTAACACAACTCACTGGCCCAAATTTTGGCAAAATCGGATAATAAATGTGGGCCTGTGGCCCATAAAAGCTTTTATGGGCTTTTATTGGCGGATCGGTCTTTATGGGGGCTATAAGAAGATATAGTCCGATATAGCCCATCTTCGAAGTTAAACTGCTTATGCACAAAAAAAAAATCTGTGCAAAGTTTCAGCTCAATATCTCAATTTTTAAAGACTGTAGCGTGATTTCAACAGACAAACGGACGAACATGGCTAGATCGTCTTAGATTTTTACGCCGATCAAGAATATACACCACTATTGTAGTACAGGTTATTATAACTTAGTGAATTTGTTTGTAGCACCCACAAAGAAGAGAGATAGACCCATTGATAAGTATTCCGATCGACTCAGAATTATTTTCTGATTCGATTAAGGTATATCAGTCTGACCATCTGTAAGTCCGTCTATCTGTCTGTCTGTTTGTCTGTCCGTCTGTCTGTCCATCTATCTTTATGTCCATCTGTCTGTATGTTTGTCTGTCTGTCTGTCTGTCCTTCTGTAGGTCTGTCTGTCCGTCTGTTTGTCCGTCTGTCTGTATGTCTGTCTGTCTGCCTGTCCGCTTGTCCGTTCGCCTGTCTGTCCATCTGTCTGTCCGTCCGTCTGTCTGTTCGTCTGTCTGTCCGTCTGAATGTTTGTCTGTCCGCCTGTCTGTCCACCTGTCTGTCCGCCTGTCTGTCCGTCCATCTGTCTGTCCGTCTATCTGTCTGTCCGTCTGTCTGTCCGTCTGTCTTTCCGTCTGTCTGTCTGTCTGACTGTCTGTCTGTCCGTCTGTCTGTCCCTCCGTCCGTCTGTCTGTCTGTCCGTCTGTCTGTCCCTCCGTCCATCTGTCTGTCTATCCGTCTATCTGTCGGTCCGTCCGTCGGTACATCTATCTGTCCGTCTGCCTGTCTGTCCATGTTTATTTGTGTACAAAGTACAGGTCGCAAATTTAATCCCATCGTCTTCAAATTTTACACATTTATTTTCTTCGGCCTATTGTCATTTATAAACCGATTCTCACGTAATTTTACATCAGGAATTCTCTTGCAAGTTTCAACATTTTTGGTGAATTTCATACAAATCAGCTCAGATTTAGATATAGCTCTCATATATATGTTCGTCCGATTTGGACTAAAATTGCTGTTATATCGTCATTTGTAAACCGATAATTTTCGATATTATTTGTTACTTTCATAGAAATCGGTTCAGATTTAGAGCTATACCTAATATATATGTTCGTCCGATTTAGACTAGTATTGGAATAATTTGGTTATTTGTTAACCGGTTCACATGAAAACTTGCACAAAGGATTTCCTTATGACTCCCGGTGTTGCTATTGAATTTAATAGAAGTCTGTTCAATTTTAGATATAGCTCCCATATATATGCACCTCCCGATTTTCATTTTTAAGGCCTTTGCGAAAACATTCATCAATCGATCTTCTCTAAACTTTGCACAACGATTTACTTTATGGCTCCTACAATATCTACGGATTGTGATCGAAATTCATAAAAATTCATTCAAATTCATTCACATATCAAATTTAATCAAATTTTAAATTCGAAGACTTAGCCCGACTTTAGCCCTTCCTTACTTGTTTTGTATGGATTTGGCTCCGATTGATAATGGTACACCGTACGTATGATGCATATATAATATAATGTATACGTACAATGGTACAACTAGGCGCTCTTTTAATATATTGATAAGCCTGGGTTTTGCAAAGCCAAATACAGTCAGAACCCATGTTTGATTTCCAACATCCCCAATAAAGTAAGTAACCATAGGATGTGGTTATAAAGGGTGATTTTTTTGAGGTTAGGATTTTCATGCATTAGTATTTGACAGATCACGTGGGATTTCAGACATGGTGTCAAAGAGAAAGATGCTCAGTATGCTTTGACATTTCATCATGAATAGACTTACTAACGAGCAACGCTTGCAAATCATTTTCAGTGAATGGGCCCTAGAAAAGTTGGCAGAAAATCCGCTTTTTTATCGACAAATTTTGTTCAGCGATGAGGCTCATTTCTGGTTGAATGGCTACGTAAATAAGCAAAATTGCCGCATTTGGAGTGAAGAGCAACCAGAAGCCGTTCAAGAACTGCCCATGCATCCCGAAAAATGCACTGTTTGGTGTGGTTTGTACGCTGGTGGAATCATTGGACCGTATTTTTTCAAAGATGCTGTTGGACGCAACGTTACGGTGAATGAACACATTTCGAACCGAACACTGATTTTGGTAATAAAATTCAATGATTTGCAAGCGTTGCTCGTTAGTAAGTCTATTCATGATGAAATGTCAAAGCATACTGAGCATCTTTCTCATTGACACCATGTCTGAAATCCCACGTGATCTGTCAAATACTAATGCATGAAAATCCTAACCTCAAAAAAATCACCCTTTATATACTTATCTGGTCATTTCTTTTGTAACACTTCCAAATATTGATATGCGACCCCATAAGGTATATGTATTCTGCATAGTCTTGATATTCTAAGTCAATCTAGTCATGTCCGTGCATCCGTTCTTTTGCGGAAATCACGATATGGTCGAACTAAAAATATCGGCTTTAAATTTTGCACAGAATTTTCTTTTTGATGTAGGTCGTTAGGTATTGAAAATGAGTTATATGAGTTTACATTTTGATATAGCTCACATATAAAATAATCTTCAGATATGACTTCTTGAGCCCCTACTTCAAATATTATACGACTAGGCTAAAATTATACATCTAATGTTCATGATTTCCGTGCCAAATATGAAACATATCGCACTATAGCCTTGTATAGTTCCCACGTGAACCGATATCTCCATATGAGATCTTGAGCCCTGGAAGAAGAAATTGTTGACCGATTTGCGAGAAATATTGCACATGATATTCTGTTATAACTTCCAACATCTTTGAATTATGAATCAAAACGGCATATAATCTGGCATAGCTCTTATATAAATTTGATCAATCAAATTTGGCTGACTTGACAGAAATTTAGTGTGTATAGTAAACCAGTTATTAGTTCAATTGTATAAAATTAAGTTTATCAAGACAGAAAACACAAAAACTTTCGAAAGATGTTTTTCTTTACCCTTTCAGCGATTTTCAATAGCTCCAATACCGTGATTGTAGTAAGAACTGTTCAGTTCCTAAAAATAGCCATCGACGGTACCTTCCACCTTTTCATTAAAAGCAAATCTCTTTCCAAAGAGCCATATTTATACCCTACACCACCACCATAGTACAGGGTATTATAACTATGTGCAATTGCTTGCAATGCTTAAAAGGAGAGGAGCTACACCCATTGATAAGTATACCTTCGTACAAGTCAATCAATCAATCATCGCTGAATTATTGGCATAGATCAAAGACTTGACGTAACTTCACAGGAACTAGTCTATAGACGTCAAACCGAACGACCAAGGCGATTGGAATATATCGTGGGATAACACGTTCTCCAAACTTGGTGTCCAGTAAATTGATTGTGAAATACGCAGTGTGGCTTGTGGCGCTGTCTTGTTGGAACCACATGTCCTCCAAATCCATATCATCCAATTGGAGCCAAAATATTCTGTTATCATTGATTCCCATTCATAGTGATTCCCATTCATATTAACGTGCCGGTCTTGATCATTACGGAAGAAGTACGGCCCAATGACACCGCCGGCCCATAAACCGCACCAAATCGTAATGTTTTCGGGATGCAATGATAACTTATGAAGAATGTGTGGATTGCTGTCTGAGTAGTAACTCATATTGTGCTTGTTGAAGAAGCCATTCAGGCAAAAATGAGCCTCATCGCTGAAGATGAATTTTCAATGAAAATCCTTTTCATTTTCAAGTTGTTGCTCGGCCCAAATCACGAACATACGACGCATACATACACATCCATCGTGAAATGGCAAACATTACTGAAGAGAAATGTTGAAAGAGCGGCAATAAATATGACGTCTTTTTTGGTCCTTACCGATATCCTTTTGTGACGTCCCTGAAAAAACCCTTTATTGAAAGCAGGACGTGGACTTTCCTTACTGGTTTAGGATTGTAAACAAAATATTGTCCTAGCTAAAGCTAGGGAACAAAGTGCGTGATGAAGCAATTTTAACTTTAATTGATGGATATTTGCAATCGCAATAGTTCGTTAATTTGGAAAGTACAGCTCTTTTTGAAATGTCGGAGATCTCAGCAATTAGACTTACTTTTACCACCTTGTTGTAGATAGTTCTTTTTTGGGAAGGGTAGTTCTATTTAAATTTCCTTTTTGTAGGGTAGCTATATTAGTTTTTTTAGTTGGAAAGGATAGTTTTTTATCCTTTTCAGATGCAAAGGTTTAGAAAGGGTAGTATTATTACCCATCCAGTTGAAAGGCTAGTTTAGTTAGGGAAGTTTGGTTACTCTTTTCAATTGAAAAGGGCAATTTTATTACCTTTTCCAGTTGGAAAGGGTAGTTTTATTACTCTTTCCAAGAAGAAAGTTTGGTTCTATTGCCCTTTGCAGTTGAAAAGGGTAGTTTTATTACCCTTTCCTGTTGAAAATGGCAGTTTAATTAACATTTCCAGTTGAAAAGGATAGTTTCGTTACCCTTTCCATTTGTAAAGGGTAGTTTTATTACCCATTCCAATTGGAAAGGGTAGTTTGTTACCCTTTCCAGTTGGAAAGAGTAGTTTGTTACCTCTTTGTGTTGGAAAGGGAAGTTTTATTACCTTTTCCTCTTGGAAGGGTAGTTTGTTACCCTTTCCAGTTGAAAAGAGTAATCTGATTACACTTTCTGGTTGAAAAGGGTAGTTTTATAACCCATTCCAGTTGAAATGGGAAGTTTTCATACCTTTTCCAATTGGAAAGGGTAGTTTTATTACTATTTGCAGTTAAAAAGGGTCATTTTATTACCCTTTCCAGTTAGAAAGGGTAGTTTAATACACTTTCCAGTTGAAAATGACAGTTTCATTACCCTTTCTGGTTGAAAAATGTAGTTTTATTAACCTTTTCAGGTGAAAACGGTAGTTTTATTACGTTGGAAAGGGTAGTTTGATTCACCTTTCCATTTGTAAAGGATAGTTTTATTACCCATTCCAATTGTAAAGGGTAGCTTGTTACACTTTCCAGTTGATAAGACTAATTTCATTACCCTGTCTGGTTGGAAAGGGTAGTTTTATAACCCTTTCCAGTTGGAATGGGTAGTTTTATAGCCCTTTCCAGTTGGAATGAGTAGAGTTATTACCCTTTCCAGTTGAAAACGATAGTTTTATTACACTTTCCAGCTGGAAAAGGTAGTTTAATACACTTTCCAGCTGAAAAGGTAAGTTTCATTACACTTTCTCATTCGAAAGGGTAGTTTTATTACCCTTTCTGGTTAAAGAGGGTAATTTGTATGCCCCTTTCAGCTGAAATGGTAGTTTTATTAAAATTTCCAGTTGGAGTGTGTAGTTTTTTTACCCTTTCCTATTGGAAAGGATAGTTTTGATACCCTCTCCCCTTCGGATAGGGTAGGTTGTCACCCTTTTTAATTGGAAAGCGTAGTTTGTTAACCTTACGTGTTGGAAAGGGTAATATTATTACACTTTCCTGTTGGAAAGTTTGTTACCCTTTCCAGTTGAAAAGAATAGTTTGATTACAGTTTCTGGTTGGAAAGGGTAGTTTTTTATACCCTGCACCATAGGATGGGGGTATACTAATTTCGCCATTCTGTTTATAACACCTCGAAATATGCGTCTGAGACCCCATAAAGTATATATATTCTTGATCGTCATGTCATTTTAAATTGATGTTGCCATGTCCGTCCCCCAGTCCGTCGCCCTGTCCGTCCGTCTGTCCATCTGTCCGTCCGTCCGTCCTTCCGTTTGTCTGTCAAAAGCTAGTAAAGCTAGCCGCTTGAAATTTTGCACAAATACTTTTTATTAATGTAGGTCGGTAGGGATTATAAATGGGCCAAATCGGTTCATGTTTTGATATAGCTGCCACATAAACCAATCTTGGTCTTGAGCCTCTAGAGGGCACAATTCTCCTCCGATTTGACTGAAATTTTGCATGAGGTATCATAACAAAACAATATGACTTCCAATAACTGTGCGAAGAATAGCGCAAATCGGTACATAACCTGATATAGCTGCCATATAAACCGATCTGGGAATTTGACTTCTTGAACCTCTAGAGGGCACAAAGGGTGATTTAATTAATTTTTCCAGTTATATAGGGTAATAAAACCACCCTTTCCAATTGGAAGTCGTAATTTTTTTACCCTTTCCGGTTGGAAAGGGTCGATTTATTACCATTTCCTATTGGAAGGCGTACTTTTATTAGCTTTTCCAGTTAGAAAGGTTGGTTTTATTACCCTTTGGAGTTGGAAACGCTAGTTTTATCACCCTCTATTATTTTATTTTTAGTCTGCAGGACCGTATCGAGGTCAAGTAATCGGAAACAAAACTCAGTCAGAAGAAAAGGTCTTGAATAAAGACGCTTAGAACTGTCCTCCTACCTTGAAGCCTTCCGCTTGGTATGAGCTTAAATAAGAAAAAGCGTGCTAAGTTCGGCCAGGCCGAATCTTATATACCCTCAACCATGGATCGCATTTGTCGAGTTCTATTCCCGGCATCTCTTCTTAGGCAAAAATGGATATAAGAAAAGATTTGCTTTGCTATTAGAGCGATATCAAGATATGGTCCGGTTTGGACCACAATTAAATTATATGTTGGAGACCTGTGTAAAATGTCAGCCAATTCGTATAAGAATTGCGCCCATTGGGGCTCACGAAGTAAAATAGAGAGAACGATTTATATGGGAGCTGTATCGGGATATAGACCGATTCAGACCATAATAAACACGTATGTTGATGTTCATGAGAGGATCCGTCTTACAAATTTCAGGCAAATCGGATAATAACTGCGACCTCTAGAGGCTCAAGAAGTCAAGATTACAGATCGGTTTATATGGCAGCTATATCAAGTTATGAAACGATTTGAACCTTATTTGACACAGCAGTTGAAAGTAAGAATAAAATACGTCATGCAAAATTTCAGCCAAATTGGCTTAGAAGTACGCCCTCTAGAAGCTCAAGAAGTCAAATCTCCAGATCTGTTTATATGTCAGCTATATCAAGTTATGGACCGATTTCGACCATACTTGGCACAGTTTTTGGATATAATAACAAAACACGTCGTGCAAAATTTCATTTCAATCGGATAGGAATTGCGCACGCTAGAGGCTCAAGAAGTCAAGACCCAAGATCGGTTTATATGGCAGCTATATCAGGTTATGAACCGATTTGAACCATACTTGGCACAGTTTTTGGGTATCATAACAAAACACGTGGTGCAAAATTTCATTCCATTCGGATAAGAATTGCGCACTCTAGAGGCTCAAGAAGTCAAGACCCAAGATCGGTTTATATGACAGCTATATCAGGTTATGGACCGATTTAAACCATACTTGGCGCAGTTATTAGAAGTGATACCAAAACACGACGTGCAAAATTCCATTCCAATCGGATAAGAATTGCGCCCTTTAGAGACTCATAAAGTCAAGACCCAAGATCGGTTTATATGGCAGCTATATCAAAACATGAACATGAACTAGCTTTACTCCTTCGGAAGTTAGCGTGCTTTCGACAGATAGACGGACGGACATGGCTAGATCGACATAGAATGTCCCTACAATCAAGAATATATATATATATTATGGGGTCTCAGACGAATATTTCGAGTGGTTACAATTAAAATGACGAAATTAGTATACCCCCGTCCTATGGCGGAGGGTATAAAAAGATATTAATTGGACAGTCAACTGTGAAGTATAGTAAGATTCAAACAATAGCGAAAAGGGAAATTAAATTTGAAGTAAGCATCTTTATTTCAAAGCTTTGGATTCAAGCGGTGAAATTCAATCCCTATAAGAAATAATCTTTAATTTTCGGCATTCAACCTTACCTGTGTACCTTCCATCCATTCTCACATCGTCCTAAGTCTCATAGCCACTGTGGCTGCCTCATACCGAATCTGTATGATTATGTGACGGACATTTAGAACTATCTCCAGTGCGATAGTAGGCGTGGTTCGCATCGCCCCCACCTATGACAAGAAAACATGGTCTCTGAACGTTGTTTTGTCCTTAAATTCTACTTCTCCTTCATACTAAATCCTTAATGTTTGAAAAATTTTTTTAGACAAATACTGCCTAGATAGGTCCATAATATTAACCGATCACCTTAAATTCTACATCCGATCCTCACCCAGACTGCAGAAATTATTTCTAGCATTCATGGTGGCGGATATTCAAGTTCATCTCGGCCAAATTTAGCTCATGAAAACTTATTTTACTTTGGTTTTTAACACAACTTTTTGCAGCACAATGAACGAGTTTTATGTAAACCAAAAAATCCTAGAAGTTAATATTTCAACTTTTAACATTTTCGCTGTTTCCATTTTTTTGAAAATAAAAAACCTTTGCGCGCCCTAGCCTTGTTAACTAAAAGTAAATTGTGCCATATTTTATAAAGCAGAGCTCCAACACATCCAGCGCAACAACGCCACAATAAACGAGCTCTCACATTTTCTCTCTGGTTTTGCAGAAATAGCACACAACTACAGCCACAATACTGCCACTGTGGTATATTTCTCCTTAAATAAACGGCAACAGCATTGGTAACTTGGTAGCATACACACACACGAGTAAAACAGAGGCGGGGCTTGTGGCTGCACTCAACTGAAAGAAATGAAAATAGGAGGGTCTTGGCATTGCTGCTAGTACAGGAAATGGAGGCTAACAGGTTTTCAATTTTTTAGTTTATTTACAAAAAAAAACTTTTCAAATATTTTTACGAATTAATAATACCTTAAAACTTGGAACCATTATACCCTTTCAATACTTAAGTCTCCTACAACACTGCCTATTATTTACGTTTTACTTATTCATAAACAACTAGGCTCCGGGTAAACAACTTCCGTGTCATTTTAACTCACACTCACCATGAAAGTATGGGACCCGAGAGTGCCTTTACACACTGGTGAACACTTAGCGAATGTTCATCATGGAGCCTCTTTCACTGTCATATTGCTGTGGCATAAAACCAAACCAGAAGAGGCATTTTGGGTGTTAAATTGTATCGTTCTTTTTGTTATGTACTTTTAGGCAAAAAATACTCTCAGCGTTGAAGCATAGGGCAGTGGCACTCGCTACAAATTCATCCTTCTGCTTGTCTGCATAATCGCTAGTGTGGGACTCCATTTACACGTGTTTCACATACAATTTTTCGTTGCTTGTTTTATTTTCATTTAATTTTCGAGATAACCGGCGTCTGCAATGACAGCTGGCTTGTCGTTATCTGTTCAAATGTCCGATTCACATTTCAATTTAGAACTTTAGTACAAAGTAAATGGGGTATTATACAAAAAACATTACATGGAAAAACAGATTTTGATTCGAAATCAAACAGTTTTTTAACATGGCTTGGTACTTTAACATTGAGTTAATAATAGCTGTTTGCTATCTACGAGGAACAGGGGTCAACTTTTTACATACCAATGACAGCGGCCCGATTCGAGGTTATGCTAAATGTTGAGGGACCTTATCTTTATAGATGAGTCCAAACAGTGCGGCACCTCTTTGGGAAGGAGTTTTTAGGTGACACAGTACCTCATAAATGTCGCCAAAATAAGGAGATGATAGCCATCAATGAAAATTTGATCTGATATTCTTTCCAGGAATCGAAACCTGGCATTTAGCATCACAGGTTGGCATGCCTAATTACCTAAGTACTAGAATAGAAATAAGGTTGGAAATAAACCCGCATCTGTAGGTTGAATGATATTTACACTCAGAGAAATTGGTTAGTACAATTAGCAAAAATGTTTGCTATACCAGCAGAAAGTCTGCTAAAAACAGCAACCATTTTCTGCTTTTTTCAAATTTTAAGAAGTAACAAGTAAAAGCGTGCTAAGTTCGGCCGGGCCGAATCTTATATACCCTCCACCATGGATCGCATTTGTCGAGTTCTTTTCCCGGTATCTCTTCTTAGGCAAAACAGGATATAAGAAAAGATTTGCTCTGCTATTAGAGCGATATCAGGATATGGTCCAGTTTGGACCACAATTAAATTATATGTTGGAGACCTGTATAAAATGTCAGCCAATACGAATAAGAATTGCGGCCTTTTGGGGCTCAAGAAGTAAAATAGAGAGATCGATTTATATGGGAGCTGTATCGGGCTATAGACCGATTCAGACCATAATATATACGTATGTTGATGGTCATGAGAGAATCCGTCGTACAAAATTTCAGGCAAATCGGATAATAATTGCGACGTCTAGAGACTCAAGAAGTCAAAATTCCGGATCGGTTTATATGACAGCTATATCAGGTTATGAACCGATTTGAACCATACTTGGCACAGTTGTTGGATATGATGACAAAACACGTCGTGCGAAATTTCATTCCAATCGGATAAGAATTGCGACCTCTAGAGGCTCAAGAAATCAAGACCCAAGATCGGTTTATATGACAGCTATATCAGGTTATGGACCGATTTGAACCATACTTGGCACAGTTGGTGGATATCATAACAAAACACGTCGTGCAAAATTTCATTCCAGTCGGATATGAATTGCGCACTTTAGAGGCTCAAGAAGTCAAGACCCAAAATCGATTTATATGACAGCTATATCAGGTTATGGACCGATTTAAACCATTCTTAGCACAATTGCTGGATATCATAACAAAACACGTCGTGCAAAATTTCATTACAATCGGAGAAGAATTGCGCACTCTAGAGGCTCAAGAAGTCAAGACCCCAGATCGGTTTATATGACAGTTATATCAAAACATGGACCGATATGGCCCATTTACAATACCAACCGACCTATACTAATAAGAAGTATTTGTGCAAAATTTCAAGCGGCTAGCTTTACTCCTTCGGAAGTTAGCGAGCTTTCGATAGACAGACGGACGGACGAACGGACATATCTAGATCGACATAAAATGTCGCGACGATCAAGAATATATATACTTTATGGAGTCTCAGACGAATATTTCTAGTAGTTACAAACAGAATGACGAAATTATTATACCCCCCATCCTATGGTGGAGGGTATAAAAAGGCAGTAAGTTCGGCCGGACCGAACGTTGGATACTAACCACCTTGGGTATATATGTAAACCACATTTCGGCATAATCCGGTGAAAATGCATTATTTATGCACCCGTAGCAGAAATATCGAAATGTGGTCCGATTTGGGCCAAATTCGGCACGGACATTGAATGGCCTAATAAATACAAGTCATTGTTCAATTTTAGTTCATTTCAAATATAGACCTATCTAAACGATATAGGATACGGATGTCGAAAAGTCTAATATAAGCCCCTATGAAACATTTAATCGAAATCGGATAATAAAAACGCATTTTATGGGACCAACACCTTAAATCGAGAGATCGGTCCATGTCCAAATCTGGACGGACCTGGGCCGTCTTCAAGAAGAATATCAAGAGGCCTAACACAACTAACTGTCCTGAATTTAAGCGAAATCAAACAATAAATGCGGCTTTTATTGGTCCGAGAACCTAAAGCGAGAGATCGGTCTATATGGCAGCTACATTCAAATCTGGACCAATCTTTGCCAAATTAAAAAAAGATGCCGAGTGGTCAAACACAACTCATTATCTGAAATTTCAGCAAAATCGAATAATACATGCGACTTTTATGGGCCTAAGACATTAAATCGCCAGATCTATATCTTTATCAAAATAATATCTTGTATAGCCCGTCTTCGAACATAACCTGCCTGTGGATAAAAAACGAACGTGTGCGACATTTCAGTTCAATATCTTCATTTCTAAAGAGTGCAGCGTGATTTCAACAGACCGACAGACGGACGGACAGACATGACTTGTTTGTCTTAGATGCTCTCCGATTCAAGTTTAAGCTCAATGATAAGGGACCTTTTTTTTAGCGGTACGCCGCAGTGCGACACCTCTTTTGGAAGAATTTTTTATATGACCATGCATGGCATGGTACCTCGCAAATGCCGCCAACATTAAGAGGGGATAACTTCCGCTTTAAATTTTGTCTGATGTTTTCGCCCGAATTCGAAAGCAGGCGTTCAGCTTCATAAGCGGACATAGACAACAGTGGCACGAATTCGATATCCACAATCAGGGCGAAGTGTCCCTATCCTAAAAAGATATTAGAGAGTTAAAGAAGGCGCAGCGGCCCGGACCCGGTTCGGCTAAAACAAATTTTTGCGAAATCGGTGAATATATGCGCATTTTCTGGGCCCTTAACCTTTAATCGAGACCTCGATCAGGTTGCCCAAAAAGTAATTGCGGATTTTTCATATAGTCGGCGTTGACAAATTTTTTCACAGCTTGTGACTCTGTAATTGCATTCTTTCTTCTGTCAGTTATCACCTGTTACTTTTAGCTTGCTTTAGAAAAAAAGTGTAAAAAAAGTATATTTGATTAAAGTTCCTTCTAAGTTTTATTAAAAATGCATTTACTTTCTTTTAAAAAATCCGCAATTACTTTTTGGGCAATCCAATATATGGCAGCCATATCCAAGTCTGGACCAATCAGGGCCAAATTGAAGAAGGATATCGAGTGGCCAAACACAACACAATGTCCTAAATTTCAGCAATATCGTATAATGAATGTGGCTTTTATGGGCCTGAGACCTTAAATCGGCGGTTGGGATATAGCCCATCTTTGAACTTAATCTGTCTGTGAACGAACGAATGAAAACGAACTTTGCCAAAGTTTCAACCCAAAATCTCTATTTTTAAACCTACCACCGCAGGAATTTAGGGGTATATTCATTTTGTCATTCCATTTGCAACACATCCAAATGTCAATATCCGACCCTATAGAGCATATCTATTTCGGATCGTCGTAAAATTCTAAGACGATTTAACGATGTGTGTGTCTGTCCGTGTATCCGTCTGTCCGTCCGTCTGTTGTAATCACTCTAGAGGCTTCAAAAATTGAGATATTGAGCTGAAATTCGGGACAGATACGACTTTTTGATGTACGCTGGTTAGGTTTTTGTACGGGCCAGATCGGACCATATTTCGATATATCTGCTATATAGACCGATCTGCCGATAAAGGGTCTAATGCCCATAAATGCTTTATTTTTTATCATATTTCGCTGAAATTTGAAACAGGGAGTAGAATAAGGCTTCCCAACATCTGATATAAATATGGTTCAGATCGTACTATATTTATGTATAGCTGTCATTTAGACCGATCTGCCGATAAAGGGTCTGAAGCCCATAGAAGCTTTATTTTTTATCCGATATCGCTGAAACTTGAAACAGTGAGTAGTTGTAGGTCTCCCGACATCCATCCTTAATATGGTTCGGATCGGACTATATTAAGATTTAGCTGCCATACCGACTGATCTCCCGATAAGGAGTATGAAGCTTTATTTTTTATCCGATTTCGCTGAAACAGTAAGTAGTTTTAGGCCACCCGCTATCTGACCCTAATATGGTAGAGATCGGACTGTATTTGGATATAGCTCATAAAAGTGTGAAGCTCATAAAAGTTTTATTTATTTTTTGATTTTGTTGAAATTTGAAATACAAAATTCAACAATGACTTATATTTATTAGACCACTCAATGTCCGTGCCGAATTTAAGGGCATAAGTTATCCAATTTTCAACGGATTGTGACGAAATTGGGTTTTCATATATGCCTTTTTACTTGTTAAAGACTGTAGAGTGATTTCAACAGACAAACGGACAGCCGAACAGACGGACGGACGGACGTGGCTAAATCATCATAGATTTTTACGACGATCAAGTATTTATATACTTTATAGTGTCGGAAATGGATATTTCGATGTGTTGCAAATGAAATGAATAAAAATTAATATACCCCCATCCTTCGGTGGTGGGTATAAAAATTATTGTTGCAGTTATATAGATGCTACATATGTATAAACGATTCCATTTTTTAACATTCAAAACTCAAGCGTTTAATTTAAGAGACCCCCACCCGCTTGTCGCCTGTCATTAAATAACTTATGAAGAAAACGAACTCAAAAGTTTCAATGAAGTTGACAATACAGCAGAGTTTTAATAAACCTATCCTCTAAGGAAAGACTTAAATAGCAAAAAATTTAAATTTTAGTGTCTCAGACTCCCGCCGGCTCAATATGTTTATGTCTCTTTCCAAGACACCGCAATACATCACAATCCCCGTGTGGCCAAAGCTGTGAAAGTAGAAATTAATTAACTCACATCTTTTGTCATTAAAACATTCAGGTATGTGCGCAATTTGGTGATTTATAAGCTTTATGCTCCTTCTGGGGGTCCCCTTTGGCATGCCAGAGTCATCTATTGCGCCACAAACACACACACACACACACACAGTTCGTTTACCAACACAGCTAATAATTTTATGACAATATTTGCTGCTTTGTGTTTTCAACATTGCATGCTTGTATGTGTTGATGTGTCTGCATGTACGCTCGGCTCCATGTGGAAGTGAAAATGAACTCAAATTGTTTAATCTCAGTTAAAGTACCGCAGACTAGAAAGGTGGGAGTTTATTGCCTGGTTCTGGCCGAGAGTGTCTGGATGTCGTTTGAACACATTTATCTGCATGCCGCTACAGTTGCTGCATGCTCTGAATACCTTTCGTTTGCTCTAACTTGACTCTGTTAGCGCTGTGCGAAAAGTAACGTTTAGATGGCATTATAACACCCGCATACTGAGGACATTGTTCAATAGAGGCCTTTCGTTAGGAGTGGCAACATAAATTTGCCTCCATTCACCCGTTTAGTCTCACACAAACATCCGCATGTAATTCAGTCTGTCATAAGTCTGGTGGCTGCTTACATGGATAATTTCAATACGCCAAACGTTGGCAAAAGAGAATGGATTGTAGCGAATTGATACAAATCAAGTGAAACTGGAAACACGATGCATATGTTTTTTTCTGATTTTGATATGACAACATGCAACATGGATTTGCTCCCATACAAATAAAACGAAAATTAGCAAAAAATTGGGTATCCCCTGTACTTACATAGAATGGTCAGGTGGAATTTTAGCAGTAGTAGTAGTAGTAGTAAACCTGTACCGGTAAATACTTCTCCTCATAGAGGTGTCACACTGCGGCACGACTTTCGGAATCGGTTATAATAATGAGGTCCCTTATCATTGCGCTTAAATTTGATATGCGAGAAGTTCGCCCCTGTTCCTAAATGGAATGTTTATGGGTAAATTTGCCTTTAACCTTTAAAAACCTTCGATTTAATTATCGCAGAAGGGGCTCTCAGTTCCCAGAACTTCAGCAGAAAAGAAGTAAAAGTGTGTGTCCAACATAGACGACCGGACTTAATCTTATAAAGACTACATCATGGATCGCATTTATCAGGTTCTTTGAATGCAAATGCAAATATTGCCCATTAACATTCCACTAAGGCACAAGGGCAAACTTCTCACATATCAATGAGTGCAGTCCGATTCAAGTTTTAAGCTCAATGATAAGTGGGCTCCTTTTTATAGCCGAGTCCGAATGGCGTGCCGCAGTGCGACACCTCTTTGGAGAGAAGTTTCTACTTGACATAGTAATCCAAAAATGTTGCCGGCATTAGGAGGGGAAAACCACCGTTGAAAATGTTTTCTGATTTTTTCGCCAGAATTTATAACCAGGCGTTCAGCCTCATAGGCGGACATGCTAACCTCTGCGCTACGGTGGCCTCCTTCTTTGTTCTTTGAATGACTTTTTCAAATACATATGAGCTAAAGTCATAGAAAAACACAACCTTCACAATTTTAGGCAAATCAAGTAATAATTGCGTTCTCAAGTGGCTCAGAAGAGAGGCCACCATAGCGCAGATGTTAGCATATCTGCCTATGACGCCAATCGACTGGATTCGAATCCTGGTGAGAACATCAGAAAAATTTTCAGCGGTGGTTATCCCCTCCTAATGTTAATTACATTTGTGGGGTACTTTGCCATGTAAAAACTTCTTCCCAAAAAGGTATCGAACTGCGGCACGCCGTTCGGACTCGACTATAAAAAGGAGGTCCCTATTATACCCACCACCACAGGATGGGAGTGTACTAATCTATTCATTCCGTTTGTAACATCTCGAAATATTGATCTAAGACCCCATCAAGTACATATATTCTTAATCGTCTCGACATTCTGAGTCGATCTAGCCATGTCCGTCCGTCTGTCGAAATCACCATAGCGGTCGAACGCGTAAAGCTAGCTGCTTGAAATTTTGCAAAAATGCAAATTTTGCCCATGAACATTCCACTAAGAAACAGGAGCAAACTTCTCACATATCAATAAATGCAGTCCGATTCAAGTTCAAGCTCAATGATAAGGGGCTTCCTTTTTAAAGCCGAGTCCGAACGGCGTGCCGCCGTGCGACACCTCTTTAAAGAGAAGTTTTACATGGCATAGTACCTCACAAATGTTGCCAGCATTAGTAGAAGAAAACCACCGCTGAAAAATTTTTTCAGATGGTCTCGCCAGGATTCAGCGTCGTAGGCGGACATGCTAACCTCTGCGATATGGTGGCCTCCGCTTGAAATTTTGCACAGATACTTAATTTTGATATAGGGCACTGGGAATTGCAAATGGACCACATCGGTTCAGATTTTAAAGCCGCAATTTTTGTCCGATTTGGCTAAAAATTTGCATATGGTGTTCTGTTATGATTTCCAACAAATGTGTCGAGTACGGTTCAAATCGGTCTATAACCAGATATGGCTTCTACATGAACCGATCTCCCGATTAGGCTTCTAGAGCTCCAGGAGGCCGCAATTAAAGTCAGATTAGGCTAACATTTTGCTCATTGTGTCCAGTTATGACTTCCAACAACTGTTTCAATTACGGTTCAAATCGGTCTACAACCTGATATAGTTCCCGATTTGACTTCTTGAGCCCCTGAAAGCCGAAATTTTGTCCGATTCGGCTAAAATTTTGCACATAATGTTCCGTTATGACTCCCAAGAACTGAGTTTCTTGCGGTCCAAATCGGTCTACAACCTGATATAGCTCCCATAAAAGCCTATCTCTAGATCTGATTTTTTGAGTCCTTACAATCCGAAATTTTTGTCCAATTTGGTTGAAATTTTGCAAATGTCGATCTGTTATGATTTCCAACAACTGTGTCAAATCAATAACCGTGTTATTTTAGGTTTAAATCGGTCTTCAATATGATATAGCTTCCATATAAGCCGATCTTCCGATTTGATTTCTTGATCCGCAATTTCAGTCCAATTTGGTTGAAATTTTGCACTTGTCGTTCTGTTATGACTTCCAAGGACTGAGTCAAGTACGGTCTAAATCGGTCAATAACCTGATATAGTTCCCATTTCAACCGATCATCCGATTTGAATTTTTGGACTCCTGGAAGCCGCAATTTTCTGCGATATGGCTTAAATTTTGCACATAGTGTTCTGCTATGACTTTCAACAACTGTACCGAGTACGGTCCAAATCGATCTTAAACCTGATATAGCTTCCACATAAACCGATTTCTCTTCATGACTTTTTGAGCCCTTACAAGCCGCAATTTTTGTCCAATTTGGTTGAAATTTTGCACATGTCGTTCTGTTATGACTTTTAACAACAGTGCCAAGTACAGTCAAAATCGTTCTACAAGCTGTTACATTCGATTATCCATGTTCGATTATCTTGTTCGGTCGATTATCCTTGTTCGGTTCCAAGGAGATTATTGCCGGTTTGACAAAAATTTGGTATGTAAAATAAAATTGTGCTTTTTCACTTAATTTGTTTTGTATAAATTTTTAGCATAATCCATGGTAGTGGGTTCCCAAGATTCGGCACGGCCGAACTTAGCACGCTTTAACTTGTCATTGAGAGTAAACTCGAATCGGACAGCAATCATTGATATGTGAGAAGTGTGTCCCTGGTCCATAATGGAATATTCATGGGCAAATTTGCAATTTGCAGATGGTCAGACGTCGGTTTATCAGGTTATCAAACGATTTGGACAATATTTGGAATAGGTGTTAGAAGTCAGACCAAAACGACATATGCAAAATTTCAAACAAATTGGATAAGAATTGCGCCCTTTGGAAGCCCAAGAAGTGTAATCGGAAGATCGGTTTAAACGGCGGCTACATCAGGTTATCGATTGATTTGGACCATACTTGGCACAGTTTTTGGAAGTCATACCAAAACGATAAGTGCAAAATTTCAGCCAAATCGGATGAGAATTGCGCAAAATTCCAACCGACCTACACTAATAAGAAGTATCGGCTGAGAATTGTGCCCTGTAGAAGCTCAAGAATTCAAAACCCAAGATTGGTTTATATGGCAACTATATCAAAACATGGACCGATTAAGAACATTAACAATTCCAACCGACCTAGTAATAAGAAACATTTGTGCAAAATTTCAAGCGCCTAGGTTTACTCCTTAGAAATTTAGCGTGCGTTCGACATACAGCCCGACCATGGCAAGATTTACTTAAAATGTCATGACGATCAAGAATATATATACGTTATGGGGTATTAGAGGCATATTTCGAGGTGTATGTGACTGGTAAGTCTTGAATGCCAACAGTGCCTATGATAGCTGTACCATATGGTAGTGCCCAATATCTTTGAGCCTTCTCGTTACGCTCCCGAATGTAATACTTTCAGTTCAATTTCCTATCCAAGATCACTCCTAAGTATTTGTACCTGGTCGAATACAGAAAACGTTCTGTTGAGGAAAGTGGCGCGTCAAATTGGCCCACCTTGTTCTTCCTTGTGAACAGGCCGATTTCAGTCTTCTCTGGATAAACATTGAGATCTCGAGGTGAAGCCCTGTCATATGACATCTCCAAAACACATTCAGCTTATCTGCAGCCTTTCATCTGGATTTCTACCCCTTAGATGTAATGTAACATCGTCTGCGTAGCAGACAGGTTCCAATCTCACATCAGTCAGGAGTGGCGATGAAACGCCTGCCAGTAGCGTGCCCTGTTTCATAGCAGACAGGTTTCAATCCCACATCAGTCAGTGGCGATGAAATGCCTCCCAGTAGCGTGCCCTGTTTCACATTCTCTTTTGTCTTTACATCATAGTATGCACAATTTATCTAAGGATCAGCTCCACCCTATACTGAACTAAAGATTAGATTAGTGTGTCGATCTTTACATTGTCAAATGCCCTCTCAATGTCAATTGTGCATAAAATAAGAGAATCAAATTATTCTTATTTTATCGGCTAGATGGAACGCCAGGTAATCCGACTCCTTTTTAGTAACATCAAAAATATTCTATCAGGTCCGGGTGTTTAAAATGGTTGGAAGCCTCTCCAGGCATCCTTTACCATAAAGTCTATACTGATATATGGGAATTGTATCTAAATCTGACACGATTTTGATGTTTTGATGAAATTTGGCACACTTGTTAAGAACAAAAACAAAACACATCATGAAAAATTAGGTAAAGATCGAAACCAAATTGTGGCTTCTACAGCTTTAAAAGTCCATATCAGATGAAAAATATATATGGCAACTATAACTAAATCTGATGCGATTTTGATAAAATTTTGCACAGATCGGATCAAGATTGTGGATACTAAAGATTTATGAGGCCACATCGGATGAAAGCAAAGCGTTGTACACAATTTCGGCAAGATTGGTCAATAAATGCGCTTGCAAAGGCTCTAGGAGAGAATATCGCGCGATATATATTTATATGAGAGCTATATCTAAACCTAAACCGATTTCTATTTGACTCACCAGTAATGTATAGAGTCATTAGAAAATCCTTCCTTCCAAATTTCGAGAGAATCGGGTCACAAATGACCATTTTATTGCAGTATTACTGCAAATCGGACGAACATATATAAGGAAGCTATATATAAATCTGAATCGATTTCTGTAAAAATCCTTCTAAGAAAATCCTTCCTACCAAATTTCAAGAGAATCGGTCCACAAATGACCATTTTATTGCTGTATTACTGCAAATCGCACGAACATATATATGGAAGCTATATCCAAATCTGAACCGATTTTTTGCAATTTCAATAGGCTTTGTCTCTAGGCCGAAAAACATGCCCATACAAAATTTGAAGACGATCGGACGAAAAGTGGACCTGTAGTATGCACACAAATTAACATGGACAGACGGACAGACAGACGGACAGACAGACGGACATAGCTAAATCGAATCAGAAAGTGATTCTGTCTATCGGTATACTTATCAATGGGTCTTTCTCTCTTCCTTTTGGGTGTTACAAAACTAATTTACTAAGCTATAAATCCCTGTACTACAGTAGTGGTGTAGGGTATAAAAATAGAGATATTGAGCTGAAACTTTTCACAGATTCCTTTTTTGTCCATAAGCAGGGTAAGTTCGAAGATGGTCTATATCGGACTATATCTTTATATAGCCCCCATATAGACCGATCTGCCGATTTAGGGTCTTAGGCCAATAAAAGCCACATGTATTATCCGAATTTGCTGAAATTCGGGACAGTGAGTTCTGTTAGGCCCTTCGACATCTTTCTTCAATTCCAGATCGGTTCAAATTTGGATATACCTGCCACATAGAACGATCTCTCGATTTAAGGTTTTGTGCCCATAAAAGGCGCATTTATTGTCCAATGTCGCCAAAATTTGCGACAGTGAGTTGTGCGAAGCCCTTCGACATTCATCTTCAAATTGGCTCTGATCGGTCTAGATTTGGATATAGCTGCCATATAGACCGATCTCTCGATTTAAGGTTTTTGGGGCCATGAAAGGTGCATTAATTGTCCGATTTCGCCGAAATTTGGGGCGGTAAGTTGTGTTGGGCTCTTTTTCTGAAACTTGGCCTTGATCAGTCCACATTTGGATATAGCTGCCATATAGACCGATATCTCGATTTAAAGTCTTGTCCCCATAAAAGGCGCATTTATAATCCCATTTCACTGAAATTTGACACAGTGACTTATGTAAGGCTTTTCGAATTCCTTGTCGTATATGGTTCAGATCGTTTTATTTTTAGATATAGCCAATAAAAGAACAATATTTTGTTATACACAATTGAACAATGAATTGTAGTTATTAGGTCCAAATCGAACGCCAACGAAAAATTTTCGAAAAATTTTCGATATAGCTGCTATGGGGCATAAGGTATCCATATTTCCATATTTCATCGGATTTTGACGAAAGGTGGTTTACATATATACCCGAGGTGGTGGATATCCAATGTTCGGCCCGGCCGAAATAAACGCCTTTTTACTTGTTTTCAAAATCAAGTGTCAAGACTTATAAGAAAACGCCTTGTTCATATATATGGGAGCTATATCCAAATCTGAACCGATTTTTGCCAATTTTAATTGACTTGGTCTCTAGGCTCAAGAAAGTGGTAGCGCGAAATTTGAAGACGTTCGGATGAAAATTGCTACCTGTACTTTGTACACAAATTAAGGTAGACAGACAGACAGACAGAGCGACGAACATAGCTAAATCTAATCAGAAAATGATTCTGAGTCGATCGGTGTACTTATCAATGGGTCTATCTCTCTTCCTTCTGGGTGTAACAAACATATTCACTAAGTAATAATACCCTTTACCACAGTAGTGGTGTAGGGTATAACAATAGATAAGAATTATTATGCACTTGGAGCTATATCACATTATAGACCTATGGTCTAACCATACTCTATTTGGATGATGAAGATCATAGTAAAATTCATTGTGCAGAGTTACAGCCAAATCGGACAAGAATATCACCCTATAGGGACTCAAGAATTAAAATCACAAGATCGGTTTATGTAGGAGCTATATCAGATTATAGACCGATTCAAACCATATTTGGCACGTATATTAAAGGTCATAGAATAAATCGTTGTACAATATTTCAGCCCAATCAGATAAGAACTGCACTCTCTAGAGGCTCAAGAAATGCATTCGGGAGATGGGATTATATGAGAGCATTATCAGTTATTGGAGGCTACCGTAGCGCAGAGGTTAGCATGTCCGCCTATGAAGCTAAACGTCTGGGTTCGAAACCTGGCAAGACCATCAGAAAAAATTTTCAGCGGTGGTTTTCCCCTCCTAATGCTGGCAACATTTATGAAGTACTATGCCAGTACTACAAAGAGGTGTCGCATTGCCGCACGCCGTTCGAACGCGGCTATAATAAGGAGGCCCCTTACCATTGAGCTTAAACTTGAATCGGACTGCACTCATTGATATGTGAGAAGTTTTTCCCTGTTCCTTAGTGGAATGTCCATGGGCAAAATTTGTAATTTGTATATCAGTTATTAGACCGATTCAGGCCATACTTGGCACGTATAATTTAAGTTGTAGAAGAAGTCATTGTCCAAAGTTTCAGCCAAATCGCAAAAGAATTGAGGCCTTCAGATATTCAAGAAATTAAATCGGGAGATCGGTTTGTATCATTTGTTGGTGTTGTTGTTGTTGTTGATGCAGCCACATTTGCATGTTGAGGTCAAGCTCTTATAAGCGAGCAAGTTCGTTCCGGTTTATGCGACCGATCGCCATGGGAACATGACGACCATTGGTTATTTAAAGGCGCCAATAACCCGCTTCGTCATATCGTGCATCATAGACACTCAGTATTTGAGTAAGAGCCGTTGCCTTTCGGCCTCTCACTGAGACTCTCCACTCGTTATAGCTGATTGTCCGTGACTGCAGTTGCAACTACTCCGTATGGAGCATTCTACTATCCGCAAACCGGTAGCTCCCAGCTACACTAAGCTTCTCATGATAAGAAGAAGTACTCCACACAGATTGGAGCTCAATGTTCCAATATGTGTGATGCTTATAGTTATCCCGTGCCCGGATAACTATGTTAGACCCATGTTGTGGTGTGAGTAATATTTCCAAGCCCATGGGCTTATGTTTTTGTGCACATACGCAATATTTGTGCAATAGTGTGTGTGTATATGCCCGACACTGATTTATATGGAAGCAATATCAGGTTGTATATCAAATTAGATCACCCATATTGCTTTTTTAAAAGTCATAACAAAATGTTACATGCAAAATTTCAGTAAAATCAGATAAGAATTGCGCGCCTGCAAGAAGTCCAGATCCGAGATCAGTTTATGTGGCAGCTATACCAAAACATGTACCTATTGGGTTGCCCAAAAAGTAATTGCGGATTTTTTAAAAGAAAGTAAATGCATTTTTAATAAAACTTAGAATGAACTTTAACCAAATATACTTTTTTTACACTTTTTTTCTAAAACAAGCTAAAAGTAACAGCTGATAACTGACAGAAGAAAGAATGCAATTACATCACAAGCTGTGAAAAAATTTGTCAACGCCGACTATATGAAAAATCCGCAATTACTTTTTGGGCAACCCAATATTTGGTCCATTTACAATCCCAGCCGCATTAGTAAGAAGTATTTGTTGTAAAATTTCAAGCACCTTTCAAGTTAGTGTGCTTTCGACAGATAGACAGACGGACGGATATGGCTAAATCGACTCAGAACCTCAAGGCGACCAAGAATATTTAAAAACTTTTTTGTTTGGATCTCCGATCAATATTTTGATAAGTTGCAAACTGAATGACGAAATTAGTATACCGCCATCCAACAGCCAGCACTTGCTCTTATAGGAATAGGTGACACATTGAAAACATTGTCAAAATATCAATGAAATCACTTGAAAACGTTTCAGTTCAAAGTACTTGTCGCACTGACAGGCGACATAACGGTCATATGATTTCCTCACAACTGCGGGCAAATGTTTTTGTTAGGTCTGATTCGAGGGATGTTGTTGATGGCGATGATGGTGGGTGGTAGCCAACGGTGTTACAAAGACTCAGAGATTGAAGTTTGGCCATTCCAATGAATGGAATGTTCACATCTGTGTTTATTTTTAATTTCCGCATACATTTCAAGTGATAATAACACTGGAACGGCAGCCGTCAAGGACGGCGACGAGACAAGAAAAGAGAATTCGGAATTTCATTGAAAGCAAAATGTACTACAAAGCGGGCCATGTTGCCCTCCGCCGCATATAAAGGAAAAGTCTGCAAAGGCACAAATTCGATGGTAGGTGGAAAGTGATGGTGATGGTTAATGGAAGAAAGTGGGTTTGACTTAATTTGCAAGACAATTAACAACAAAAATTTTATGCGTCCAGACACCTTAATGAAAGCAACCGATAAGAAAGTGAAATAAATGACTTTAGGCGAAACAAAGGGAAAATAACGTACAAACAAATCTAATGCATTAGGGTTGCCATTGAAAAAACTAGAAATACTATTTAATCGACAACAAACCTCCGAAACACAACCAAGCAGAAGTTAGGAACGATTGGTATATGGTCGATATAAATGAAGAACTTACTCTTCAAATTTGGGTGATGTATCTAGGGCGGAATTATATCACAAAACGGCGCCAAGCTAGCATAAAAGACGATCGAAAAACTATGAGACTCTTATGCATTGGAGTCGGAGGCGTAGAGATTAGCATGTCCGCCTATGACGCCGAACGTCTGGGCTCAAATCCCGGCGTGAATATCAGAAATATTTTCAGCGGTGGTTATCCCCTTACTAATCCTGGCTACATGAGTGAGGTATCCTGTCATGTTAAAACTTATCTACCAAGTGGTGTCGCTATGCGGCACGTCGTTCGTATTCATTGAGCTAAAACTTTAATCGGACTATGCTCAATGAAATGATAGAAGTATGGAACGTTCCTGGGTAACTTAATATTAAGTTACAAAAGATGCATGTTCCCAATATGCCCATGAAAAGTCCTTAAAAGAATAGCGTGGAGCAAAGCCATTCAGCGTTATAACCTAAATATAATTTTAGTAACATTTACTTTAAAAACAAAAAAAAAAATTGACACAATTGTGAAAGCAATAATATTCTATTGGCAACCCTAGATTATGTTTGTTTCAATGGAATAAGGGTGCAGCAAGTTTAAAATTAAACAAATGTTTACATTAAATATCCTTATTTGCATAATTTGTAAGCGAATATAAAACACATGACAAAAAGTGCAAAGTAAAGACCCAAGAAGTCCCAAAACGAGAGGAATAAGCTAATGACTATGAAAATTTTATAGACGAAGATAAAATGTGAATATAAAACAAGTAAAAAATTGCTAAGTTCGGCCGCGCCGAATCTTATATACCCTACACCATGGATCGAATTTGTCAAGTTCTTTGAATGGCTTTAAAGACCGTAGTTGTTATGGCTGTTTGAAGTCATAGAAAAATTCCATCTCCGAAATTTCAGGCATATCAAGTTAAAATTACGCCCTCTAGAGGCTCAGAAAGTCAAATAGGGAGATGGGTTTATATGGCAGTTATAACAGGTGCTGAACTGATGAAGACCATACTTGGCACAGTTATTGGAAGCCAAATCAACTCATTTTATAAAAAATTTCAACAAAATCAGTTAAAAATTGCGCCCTCCAATACTAGACATATTTCAGCTAAATTGGATATTAATTGCGTCCTCTAAAGTCTCAAGAAGCCATAATCCGAAATCGGTGTTATGGAAGCTATATCAAACTATGAACCGATTTAGACCATACTTTGCACATTTGCTGATGATAACACATAAACACCAGCCAAACCGGATAATAATTGCGCCCTCTAGCGGCTCCAGAATCAAAATCTGAGATTCATTTATATGGGAGCTTTATCAGTTTATGAAACGATTTAGACCATACTTTGCACGGTTGTTGGAAGTCAAAATAAGACACCTGGTGCAAAGTTTCAGCCAAATCGGGTAAGAATTGCGCCCCCTAGAGCCTCAAAAATTCAAGATCGAGGATTGGTTTACGTGGGAGGTATAAAAAAACATGGACAGATATATCCCAACCAACTCACAGTAATAAGAAGTATTCGTGCAAAATTTCAAGCGCCCAGATTTATTCCTTCGAAAGTTAGCGTGCTTTCAACTGACTGACGAACATGGCTAAACATCTAACCAACATGGTTCGAATCAGTCCTTAACCTGACAAATCTCCAACGGCTTGGCAATTTTTGACCGTTATCATGTGTTTGCCTATGAAGAGATACCGGGTAAAGAGATTGACAAATGGGATTCATGGTAGATGGTATATAAAATTCGACCCGGCCGTAAGTAGCATGCTTTTACTTGTTTTGTGTTTTTATACCCTCCAACATAGGATGGGGGTGTACTAATTTCGTCATCCTGTTGGTAACACCTCGAAATATGCGTCTGAGACCCCATAAAGTATATATATTCTTGATCGTCATGTCATTTTAAGTCGATCTAGCAATGTCCGTCCGTCTATCCGTCCGCCCGTCTGTCCTTCCGCCCGTCCGTCATTTGTCCGTCCGTCTGTCATTCGAAAGCACGCTAACTTTCGAAGGCGTAAAGCTAGCCTCTTGAAATTTAACAAAAATACTTCTTATAAGTGTAGATTGGTTGCAATTGTAAATGGGCCATATCGGTCCATGTTTTGATTTAGATGCCATGTAAACCGATCTTGAGTCTTGACTTCTTGAGCGTCTAAAGGGCGCATTTCACGTCCGATTTTACTGAAATTTTGCACGTGGTATTTTGGTATCACTTCCAACAACTGCGCTAAGTATGACTCAAATCGGATCATAATCTAGTAAAACTGTCATATAAACCGATCTTGGATTCTCATCCGATATGGCTGAAGTTTTGAATGAGGTATTTTGTTATGACTTCCAATAACTGTGCTAAGTATTGCGCAAATCGGTACATAACCTGATATAGCTGCCATATAAACCGATCAGGGATCTTGACTTCTCAAGCCACTAGAAGGCGCAATTCTCATCTGATTTGCAAAAAATTTATACAACGGCTTCTCTCATGACTTTCAACATACCTGTCTAATATGGTCTGAACCGATCAATAGCTTGATACATCTCCCATGTAAACCTATCTCCCGATTTTGCTTCTTGAGCCCCTACAAGGTGAAATTCTTATCCGAATGGACTGAAATGTTACACAATGACTTTTGCAATGTTTAGCATTCCACACAATTATGGTCCGAATCGGACTACAACTTGATATAGCTCCAATAGCATAACAGTTCTTATTCATTATTCATCGTTTGTCAAAAAAAGAGAGAGCAAAGAACTCGACAAATGCTATCCATGGTGGACGGTATATAAGATTCGGCCCGGCCAAACTTAGCACGCTCTTACATGTTATGCATGATTTTTATACCTACCACCGAAGGATGGGGGTATATTCTTTTTGTCATTCCGTTTGTAACGCATCGAAATATCCATTTCCGACCCTATAAAGTATATATATTCTTGATCAGCGTAAAATCTAAGACGATCTAGACATGTCCGTCCGTCTGTCCGCCTGTCTGTTGAAATCACGCTACAGTCTTTAAAAATAGAGATATTGAGCTGAAACTTTGTACAGATTCCTTTTTTGCCCATAAGCAGTTTAAGTTAGAAGATGGGCTATATCGGACTATATCGTGATATAGCCGCCATATAGACCGATCCGCTGATTTAGGGTCTTAGGCCATTAAAAGCCACATTTATTTTCCGATTTTGCTGAAAATTGGGACCGTGAGTTGTGTTAAGCCCTTCGATATCCTTCTTCAATTTGGCTCAGATCGGTCCAGATTTGGATATAGCTGCCATATAGACCGATCCTCCGATTTAGGATCTTAGGCCCATAAAAGCCATATTTATTATCCGATTTTCATGAAATTTGGGACAGTGAGTTATGTTAAGCCCCTTGACATACTCCTGCAATTTGGCGCAGATCGGTCCAGATTTGGATATAGCTGCCATATAGACCGATCCCCAGATTTAGAGTCTTAGGCCCATAAAAGCCACATTTATTATCCGATTTTGCTGAAAATTTGGGACAGTGAGTTGTGTTAGGCCCTTCGACATCCTTCGTCAATTTGGCTCAGATTGGTCCCCATTTGGATATAGCGGTCATATAGATCAATCCGCCGATTTAGGGTCTTAGGCCAATAAAAGCCACATTTGTTATCCGATTTTGCTGAAAATTGGGACAGTGAGTTAAGTGAATCCCCTTGACATACTTCTGGATTATAGTACAGATCGGCCCAGATTTGGATATAGCTGCCATATAGACCGATCTCTCGGTTTTAGGTTTTGGGGCCATAAAAAGCGCATTTATTGTCCGATGTCGCCGTAATTTGGGACAGTAAGTTGTGTTAGGCCCTTCGACATCCTTCTTCAATTTTACTCAGATCGGTAAAAATTTGGACCGATCTTTCGATTTTATGTTTTGGGCCCATAAAAGGTTCAAATCGGATCATATTTCGATATTTTTGATGAAAGGTGGTGGACAGTTTTGTAAGAACTGTATTCTTAGGTCACACACAGTCAGTTTAATTCTTATCAATTGTTAGGAGATAAAATGTTTAATAATATAGCCAGCAGCATTTAGTCTATAATAGTTTCGTGTTATAAGTTCCCACATGTGGCGTTTGGTGATGTTTGGCCGCATGGTGTGGATATGTTAGAGTATTTACATTAGACGATAAGACTGTATTTTTATGTGCATTTTGAATGTAGCTGCATTTGTCTAGGGTGGTCTTAAGTGCATCTTTAAATAGGCATATCGCTGCGTGTGTGACCGTATATGTTAAGATATTTGTACATATAGATTTAGGTTTAGAGTTAAGAAATTGATTTTAATAAAGTGAGTTCAATTTTAGTTCGCAACCTGACAACAACTACGTCTTTTTATTATTATCCGCCCCAAGTCCTCCATGTGGTGACCCCAAGTAAAAAAAAACGCGCAAAGAAAAGAAAAAAAAAAATTTTTTTTTTTTAAAGAGAAAAAATATACATATAAAAAAGTGTGGTGTTATTTTTTTTTTGTTTGTTCTGTTTGAGTGTGAAAGTAAGTGTGGGTGCTTTGTAAAAAAGAAAAAAGCAAGTAATAAAATATAAAAATATTTCAAAGAGAAATATTTAAAAGAAAACGATTGTAAATTTTTGAAAAAAAAAATTACAATTTATTTAAAAGTGAAAATATTTAAAAGTATATATCTGGAGTTATATAGCTCACAAAAAGTAATATATTTTATTATAAATCAAATATTAAAAACAAAAACAAAATTGATTCAATTCGCGTCGTGTAAACTTAAAAATAATAACAACCTAAGTTTAATTAAAACTAAAAAAGGTGGTAAGTAAGTGCTACAGGTGTTTTAGAGCCGAGCCCAGAAATTTGCACCAACTTATGGGAAATCTTCCTGAAGATCGAGTTATCAGGACTAGGCCATTTTTAAATACGGGCATTGACTTTCTAGGACCAATAATAATTCATTATAAGATTAGAGGAAAGAGGACTGACAAAGCTTACGTTTGCGTATTTGTGTGTTTCGCTACGAAAGCTGTTCATTTGGAAGTAGTCTCGGATTTGACAGCAGCAGCGTTTATTGGAGCTTTAAAGAGATTTGTGGCCAGAAGGGGTTGTCCTTTGAAGATTTATTCAGATAATGGCACAAATTTTGTTGGGGCAGCTAACAGTTTACATGAGGTGTATGAACTGTTTAGGAGCAGCGACCTGACCAAAGACCTTGACGAATATTGCGCTCAACGGGATATTGAGTGGTTAAATATTCCGGCTAGGTCGCCACATATAGGTGGTTTATGGGAAAGCTGTGTCAAATCAGTAAAGAGACATATAAATAGAGTGGTAGAGGGGACAATGACATTTGAGGAAATGAGTACTCTCATGGCGCAGATTGAGTCCGTTTTAAATTCTCGTCCGTTAACCCCCTTGTCAGACGATCCCAATGATTTTAGTGTTTTGACGCCTTCGCATTTTCTCATCGGGGAATGTTTTTCAACAGTTATTGACGGAGAAAATAATAAAAGTTACCAAGGTTTGCGGGGACATTGGAGGGACGTACAGGCGAGAATGGAAGAGTTTTGGGATAGATGGTCCAACGAATATCTGTCCGAGCTTCAAAGGAGGTACAAATGGGTGGAAAAAAGTAAGAATATTAAGCCGGGCACATTGGTATTATTAAAAGAGGACAACCTTCCGCCCCTTTGCTGGAGGCGGGGGAGGGTCATCCGAACTAGAATGGGTTTGGATGGATTGTGCCGGATGATAGACGTAAGGACAAGCAATGGAGAAACGAAAAGGTCGGTTCACAATGTTTGTCCTTTTCCTATCGACGAAGAAGTTGATAATGAAGGGTCGGACAAATCGACCATAATAAGAAACAAAAAGACAATAAATGAGTCGGTAAAATCGGCTATAATTATGAAGAAGGAAAGAAAAAATAATGTTAAAAGTAAAAATATGTTCATTGTAATGTTGTTTATGTTAGCTATTTTTAAGCCAATTGGAGCTAAAGTAGAAATAGTTAATTTTACTGATAAATCCGGCGTCTTCTTTGAGGAAGTGGCTGTTGTTGGATTGACGAAAACTTCCTGGAATATTGTGGCACACGCAAATATGGCTGAATATGTGGCGAGTGTAAAGGCGTGCGGCAAAGCGGTCGAAAAACTTAATGTCGAGATGCAGAATATACCCGATATGAAGCAAGTGAGAGTAATTCAGCAGTTGCGAGAAGCCCACGATCACATAATACATTTTTGGGTTTCCCTGTTCATCTGGATACACATCACTTAACGCACTATAGTCTAAGTTTTACAACGTGCATTGTCATCACTGGTATCCTTGTTGCGTTATTCTTTGTCATCAAAAAGCTATGCCATTTGTCCAGCCGGTATCTGCCTGTATCCATCGCCCTTCCCCAACTTAGATAGAATATTCAAATATTATATCATGAATTGTATAAAAATTATTGTATAAAAATTAACGGAGTCAATAATGTGTCACATCGATTAAGTCATGTAATTAATCTTTATATTAAAAATTCTAGTTCTAATTAGCAAAATAATTAATATAAAAATTGAATGATTGGATGTTGTTATTGTTAAAAGATTGGGATCTTTTAAGGCCGGCAATATGGACAGTTTTGTAAGAACTGTATTCTTAGGTCACACACAGTCAGTTTAATTCTTATCAATTGTTAGGAGATAAAATGTTTAATAATATAGCCAGCAGCATTTAGTCTATAATAGTTTCGTGTTATAAGTTCCCACATGTGGCGTTTGGTGATGTTTGGCCGCATGGTGTGGATATGTTAGAGTATTTACATTAGAAGATAAGACTGTATTTTTATGTGCATTTTGAATGTAGCTGCATTTGTCTAGGGTGGTCTTAAGTGCATCTTTAAATAGGCATATCGCTGCGTGTGTGACCGTATATGTTAAGATATTTGTACATATAGATTTAGGTTTAGAGTTAAGAAATTGATTTTAATAAAGTGAGTTCAATTTTAGTTCGCAACCTGACAACAACTACGTCTTTTAAATATTATCCGCCCCAAGTTCTCCAGGTGGTTTACATATATACCCGAGGTGGTGGGTATCCAAAGTTCGAACCGGCCGAACTTAACGCCTTTTTACTTGTTATGCATGATTTGGATTTGTGTCAACGATCTTGCTACAATTGTACACACCTGATTATTCAGTTAAAATTTATACATTTTGAAAATCAAAATATATGAAAAAGTATATTTTTTCCATTTTTGGTCAAAAAGTTATTTTCATTGATTAGTCTTTATTGAAAAACTTACTTATACCCTATTATACCCACCACCATAGGATAGAGGGTATATTCATTTAATCATTCCGTTTGCAACACATCGAAATATCAATTTCCGACCCTACAAAGTATATATATTTCGGATCGTCGTAAAATTCTAAGACGATTTAACGATGTCCGTGTGTCTGTCCGTCTGCCTGTCTATCCGTCTATCCGTCTGTCCGTGCGTCCGCTGTAATCACTCTACTGGCTTCAAAAATTGAGATATTGAGCTGAAATTTGTCTTTTTGATGCACGCAGATTAAGTTCTTGAACGGGCCAAATCACACCATATTTAAATATAGCTGGGCATTCATGGGCAAAATATGCATTTGCTCATTAAATCTTATTTTTTATCCGATTTCGCTGAAATTTGAAAGTTATTTGTTTTATGCCTCCCGACATCCGGTCTGAACATGGTCTTAATCGGACTATATTTGGATGTAACTGCATATGGACCGATCTGCCGATAAAGAGTCTGAAGTCCACAAAAGCTTTATTTTTTATCCGATTTCGCTGAAAATTAAAACAGTGAGTAGTTTTAAGCCTCCCAATGTCCGACTTTAATATGTCTTAGATCGGATTAGATTTAGATATAGCTGTCATATAGACCGATCTGCTGATTAAATTGCAAATTGCATATTTGCCCATGAGCATTCCAATAAGGGACAGAGGCAAATTTCTCATATATTAATGAGTGCAGTCCGATTCAAGTTTAAGCTCAATGATAAGGGGCCTCCTTTTTATTACCGAGTCCAAACGGCGTGCTGCAGTGCGACACCTATTTGTAGTGAAGTTTTACATGGCATAGTACCTCACAAAATGTTGCCAGCATTAGAAGGGGAAAACCATCGCCGATAAGATGTCTGATCTGATATCGCTGAAATTTGAAACAAATCAGATCCATAGTTAGGCCCGACATCCGACCTAACTATGGATCTGATTGGACTATATGTAGATATAGCTGTTATGTAGACCGATCTGCCGATAAAGGGTCTGAAGCCCACAAAAGCTTTATTTTTTAACCGATTTCGCTGCAATTGGAAACAATGAGTTTTTGTTAGGCCTTCCGATATTCGCCTTAAATATGACTATATTTAGATATAGCTGCCATGTACACCGATCCGCCGTTTAAGGGTTCGCTGAATTTTTAATCAGTGAGTTGTTTTAACCCTCTGACCCAATTATAGTAAAGATCGGAATGTATATAGACATAGCTGTCATATTGACTGATATGTCGATGAAGGTCCTGAAGATCATAAAAGCTCTATTTATTACCCGATTTCGTTGAAATTTGAATTAGTGAGTTGTTTTAAGCCTCCCGACATCCCATCCGAACATGAGTCAGATCAGACTATATACATAAAGCTGTCATATAGACCGATATTCAAATTTAAGGTCTTAATCATTAATTAATTAAGCAGATTTATTGTCTGAAAATGTTACTTGTATATGAGTTCTCTAGACCTGAATAGAATCTGATCGAGACCAGCCCCTATTAAGATATAACTACTTGTTTAATTTATTCCAGATCGGTCAGATTTAGTTATAGGTGCCATATAGAACGATATCTCGATTTAAAGTCTTGGCCCTACTTATGTTAGGCTTTTCGCGTGCTCTGTTAAGAAAGTTCATAGCGCGCTTCTTCCATTGAGCGACGAAGCTCATTTTTGGCTCAATGGGTACATAAATAAGCAGAATTGTCGATTGGAGTGAAGATCAGCCAAAAGCATTGCAAGTGCTACCAATGCATCCAGAAAAGGTCACAGATTGGTGCGGTTTATGGGCTGATGGCATCATTGGACCGTTCTTCTTCTGGGATGTTCATGGATGAATCAATAAGGCGATTTACTTATAATGCTTAAATCAGTCATTCGATGTAAGCATTATAACTAAATCACAGTGATTGCGCTTAGTCTTCTACTAAAAATATAATCTTATTGGTATAGCTGTAATTTTTTATGTCGCTATTCACTGAATTAACAAAGTAAACATTGTTTTTCAATATAAATGTTGGATCATCCAACATACCATACATACGTGGTACGTCGTACACCACATTGCCCTTGTGGATATTTACGGATAATGTCAATGAAGTGGAAAGTTTAATTTCATATTTATTAAAAACAACTCAAAGTTAATTACATTCGCAACGTGTAATTTTTAACAGAAGAATAATAATAATGTTAATTGCATTTATGCCTCAGAGATATTTTTGCAATGGAAAATAAAAAGTGATATTAGCTGCTGTGTTTCTGAGCGTTTTTTTATGAGAACTGAACAACAAAACCAATTACGTAGTTTGTTGTTTTTATTCATAAAAATTGTTTAGTTTCCAACATCCTTGCGGCCAATTATACGTATACCACGTAGCACTTCAACTATGTACGCATGTAGATATGTATATGCAATTCGTATCGGTATTTATTTAGAGTGTTGATGGCATTTATAAGGATGCGATGCTTATAGCCACTACCATAGGGTGGGGGTATGGTCATATTATCATTCCTTTTGTACTACCTGGTTGGAAATAATGGACTGTTTTAACATATAAGCGATTTTTCTGTCATATATTAACAAGTTACGAGGCATACACTTGAGGTCATTATTTGAATTTCGACCATTTGGAAAAAATGCACACAACATGTCTTATAATTTTCTCTTTCATACTTACATTTGATCAAAAAAATGGAAAAATATACCAATGAATGATCCGTTTCTCCATGTGTTCGAAAATATGTATTTGGATTTGCATACCCTGCATTCTTCAATGAGGAGTATTCTAACTTTTGGCAGGGCCCAGAACAGGAGCAATTAGTTTATAAGAAGCGACGTCAGGGAGCCAACATTTTGAATATAGATGGAGATAATGGCAATGACAATTTGACTAAAATTCCATCTAAACAATTTTTAGCTGCTTAGAAAAATATTTCTGTTAGTTATATACAGAATGAGGAAATTAGTATGTCCCCTTCATAAAGTAAATCATAACACAATATCAATTCTATCAATTCAAGATCTTGGGATAGGGGTTAGGTTAGATTAAGTTTAAGATGCAGTCTGCCATCAGACTCACTTTGACGTTTTCGACCATTGTGATACCACAGGAACAAAAGAAGGAAGATGCCTTCCAGTTCCTACCGCGGAGCCATTCAGATCGCTTTAAAAAGCCCAACAACTTACGAATGTTCACATCCGCTAAATCACAGAAGTTCTCAAAGAAATGAGAACCTAAAGAGGAGCTCCTTCTGACTGCCACTGTGGAACACACACACAGAGCTGTTCTATAATCTCTTCTTCTTAGATGCCCTCACAGCTTCTGCAAAAGGCGTTAGTCGCAACTATCAGTCTGCCAACATGTTTTCCATTTAGACAGTGAACTGTCATGACAGACACAATGACTGGGACGTCTGTTCTTGCCATTGACAGCAAAGCGGGAGACCTCTTCAAGTCTAGATTAGGCCACATAGTTTTGGAATGTTCACAGGCCCTCTTTGTGATCATCTATCATTCGTGGTCCTTCGGGCCTAAAACTTAGCTTACATGTCGCTAGAAGCATACCCACAGATTTCAGCTTCCCAGGAATGTGTAGGGTAGTTCCTAGTCTCGCAAGCTCGTCTGCTTTACAATGCCCTGGGATATATCTGTGGCCCGGCCCCCAGAACAGGTGAATTTCGAAAAGTTCAGTCATCTCGTTGAGAAATCTGCGACGGTCAAAGGTGGTTTTTATGTTCAGAGATACGTTGTGCAGTGATTTAATGGCTGTCTGGCTATCAAAGAATATGCGTATGCCAATCGTTGTTATGATATTATGTCTTAGCCATTCCTACACTTCCTTAATTGGAAGGCTCTAGGCTTGATACACACTGCAGTTGTCGGGCAACCCTTTCAATATGACCAATTCCTGATCTTTAGATTACACCCCAAAGCCCACCTAGTCGCCTAGTTTGGAACCATTCGTATAGAAGTCTATGTAACTTCCATTACTTGGCCTTTCGTAGTTCCAATCGGTTCTATCAGAAAAAGTGGTGCAGCACTTTTTTTTATCAAAAAGCGGCTTACTTACTTTACTTTACTTTAATTGGCTATGACAGAATATTTGTTTCACTAGCCGAACGTAGAATAGCGTTCCAAGCGCATCGATCTACGTGGTCCGCTCATTCTAAAATCTCCGACACCAAGTTTAGAGGTGTCTCCCACCACTTGATCTTTCCATCGGGCTTTTGGTCTTCCCGGTTTGCGTGTACCACCGTGTTTGCCTTCAAAAGGCTTCTTTGCTGGACCTTCTTCATCCATTCTGACAACATGACCTAAGCAACGCAGCCGTTGTATTTTGATGCGTGAGACTATGCTATCGTCGTCATACAGCTCATACAGCTCGTGGTTCATATGTCGTCTATATTCTCCGTTAACTCAAAGGTGGATTTTTGAAGCCCCGTCCACCAGACCACAACAACATATAGCATAATAGGTCTGACAACTGCAGTATATACCCAATGCATGGCACGCCGTCTAAATCCCCAACTTTTGCCAATGGCTCTCTTGCAGGTGTATAGGGAAAGAGTGGCCTTTCTTTCCCTTTCCAAAATGTTGGACTTGAAGTTCAGTTTCCTGTCCGGCAAAACACCCTGGTATTTTGCGCTTTCTGCAAATGGAACATTCTGTCCTCCTGAGGAGACAGGTGTCACTGTAGATAACTTATATCTCCTGGTGAAAAGAACTACTTCTGCCTTGCTCGGATTTATACCTAGACGACTTTTGTTAGCCCAATTCGCCGTTGCACGTAGAGTACCTAAAGTATATCTCTAAGTGGGCGGAGAAACTTTCCTTTATCCGCAATTGCCAAGTCACCAACATACTCAACCAAGTTTTAAACTTTTTCCCCTGAGACAATAATATATTCGTAATTGCTATATTCCAAAGTAAAGGAGACAGTACACCTCCTGGAGGTGTTCCTTTGCTGATCCACAGATCCCTAGCCAGCCGTGATGCATCTTTTAGTAAGTAAGTTATTAATAAACTTTCTCACGGTAGAATTGATGCCTCGAAACACCAACTTCTTCATGATTGACGTCGGTTTTACATTATTGAAAGCACCTTCAATGTCAAGAAATGCTAACATTATATATTCCTTGACAGCGAGAGAACCCTCTATGTAGCCGACAAGGTGGTGAAGGGCTGTTTCAGTCGATGTGCCTTTACTATATACATGCTGCTGCCGCGACAGACAATCTCCAGGAATCTTTGCCCTAAGATATATTTCTACCAACCTCTCAAGAGTCTTAAGCTTAAATGATGACAGTCTATTAGGACGATCATTTTTCGTCTTCGTGTGGTGAGGTTTACCTGCTTTCTAAATGAAAATGACCTTCATGTCCCTCCATCACTCAGATGTACAATATATGACATGCTGATATAAGCAAACACAGCTTGTAATTCAACCGGTGTTACATAATCAGGGCCTGGTAACTTAAAGGAGTCGAAACTTCTTATCGCCCAAAGGATTTTCGGCTCAGACCCAATTTCTCTAATAACCTCCAACGAATGCATACCACTGACAATTTCTTCTGGTGCCACGTTTTCTGTTGGAGAATTTCCCGGTAAATGTGTATCAACGTTTAGTTCTAGTGTTTCCTCACTAGACATTGTCCAAACTGTCTCTGACTTCTGAATATACCCCACCGTAATAGGTCTAGAGGCCATTGGTCGAGAAGAAATATCTTCCTTCTTGACTAAATCTAGTTCTGTACCTGGCCAGATCTCACCAATCCACTCCAATTATTCCTAGGTATTGAGCCCTGTTCTTCTGCCTTGTCGACAACTGCCATCACCAAACTTTTTCTAGTTACATTCGCAAAGGTTCTTGAACCCATCTAACTATAATTCGCCCTATTTCTTTCTAGGCCGATGGCTTAGGCAAATTATAGGCATTCGAGGGTAGAATAGGTTCTGTCTTGTCCTTAAGATTCGAACCAGATGTCTTCGTCAAAAGCCCCTGCTGACCAGTCGTCTATCGGCTAGTGGAGCCTGGAGCAGCCGCTCCACCAGTCGAGGTTTCAGTAGAAGGCAACATTTTAGGGCCTTTGCATTTTTGGAGTCCATTCTAAGCCTACTTCTGGGCTCTAGAGCTGCCGCCCCAATGAAAACAGGCGCAAATCATCAACCGTTATTGCGGAGCGCAATAACAAAAAATCCGCTCCACTCAACAGCTCAAAGGTAGGAGTAAGGATTAGATAAATACTTTTGCCATGTGGTGTTTGAAACCGTCCGTTTTCCCATTTGCGACTTACAAAGGAATAATTTTTATTACGGAAACAGAGTTGCTTGATCTATGTAAGAAAGGGATAATGTTGCCAGTTTGGCTCTTCTAGATTTGCATGTAGACCCATTCCACGCAGGACTACTACTCTCGGCCAATCTGTTGAAGCAATCGTCCCGATTGTCAATCTCCCAAACATGCCTAAACTAGCTATTCATAATCATCCTAATCTTCGGCGCCCATAAAAGGCGCTATTATTATCCGATTTCGCCGAAATTTGGGACAGTGAGTTGTGTTGGGCCCTTTGACAAATTTCATCAATTTGGCCCAGATCAGTCCAGATGTGGATATAGCTGCCATATAGACCGATCTCTCGATTTAAGGTTTTGCACCCATAAAAGGCGCATTTATTGTCGGATTTCGCCGAAATTTGGGACAGTAAGTTGTGTTGGGGCCTTCAACATCCGTTTACAAATTTTGTCCAGATTGGTCCAGATTTGAATTTATATCTCCGATCCAGATTTGACCGATCTCTTAATTTAAAGTCTTGGGCCCATAAAGGCACATTTATAAACCGATTTCGCTCAAACTTGACAGTGACTTATGTTAGGGTTTTCGACATCGGTGTTGTATATGGTTCATATCGGTCTATATTTGGATATGGCTACCAAATAGACCAATATATTGTTCTGCAAAATTGAACAATGACTTGTACTTATTAGACCATTTAATATCCGTGTCGAATTTCGTCCAAATCGCACCATATTTCGATAAAGCTGCTATGGAGGCATAAATTATGCATTTTTCAGCGGATTATAACGAAAGGTGGTTTGTATATATACCTGAGGTGGTGGGTATCCAAAGTTCGGCCAGGCCGAACTTAACGCCGTTTTACTAGTTGTTAACGCCCGCGGTAGTGTCAACATTCTTCAAAAGCTCTATATCACATTGTTTAAACGATTCAAATAGTCTCCAAATCTCTTACTCTATCAGTCTGTACATAGCCTTTTTGATCTGCCCTGGACAATAACATACTGGCGAGCTTTACCGTAGAGCTGAGAACGATGTTATTAATCGCGAGCTTCGCCTGTTCTAATTTCCCGAACCATTCGGAATCTTCAATCGGTTCAGTGAGTTTAGCCAGCATTGCCCTCAAAACTCTATTGACCCTTTCTACCTGGCCGCTGGATTGTGGTAATGGCACTGAAACCTCCACATGTGAAATGTTGTGTCTATTCAAAACAAGTAAGAGCGTGCTAAGTTCGGCCGGGCGGAATCTTATATACCCTCCACCATGGATCGCATTTGTCGAGTTCTATGCGCAGTATCTCTTTTTAGGCAAACAAAGAATATTGAATAAGAACTGTTATGCTCTTTGGAGCTATATCAAGTTATAGTCCGATTCGGACCATAAATGAATGCTGAACATTGTAGAGGTCATTGTGTTATATTTCAATTATTCGGATAAGAATTGCAACTTGTAGGGGCTCAAGGAGCAAAATCGGGAGATCGATTTATATGGGAGCTGTATCAAGCTATTGATCGATTCAAACCATATTAGACACGTATGTTGAAGGTCATGAGAGAAGCCGTTGTAAAAATTTCAGTCAAATCGGATGAGAATTGCGCCCTCTAGAGGATCAAGAAGTCAAGAATCCCAGATTCTGTCTGTCGAAAGCACACTAACCGTCGAAGGAGTAAAACTAGCCGCTTTAAATTTTGCACGAATACTTCTAAGTAGACTATGTCGTTCCGATTTGGCTGAAAATCTTATCCGATTTGGCTGAAATTTGACATGACGTGTTTCGGTAGCACTTCCAACAACTGCGCTAAGTATGGTTAAAATCGGATTATAACCTGATAAATCTGGGATCTTGAATTCTTGAGCTTCTAGAAGGCGTAATTATTATCCAATTTGGCTGAAATTTAGGACAACGGCTTAACCTCCAACGTACGTGTCAAATGCGGTCCGTATAGGTCTATAGCCTGATACATCTCCCATATAAACCTATCTCTCTATTTTACTTCTTGAGCCCCTAGAGTGTGTTTTGTTATGACAACTGTACTAAGTATGATTCCAATCGGTCCATAACCTGATATAGCTGTCATATAAACTGATCTGGGATCTTGACTTCGTGAGCCGCTAGAGGGCGCAGTTATTATCAGATTTAGCTGAAATTTTGTACAACGGTTTCTCCCATGATCTTCAACATATGTGTCAAATATGGTCTGAATCGGTCTATAGCCTGAAAAAGCATTGGTCTGTAGCCTGAAACGGCACAACAGAGATACAGGGAAAAGAACTCGACAAATTTGATCCATGGTGAAGGGTATATAAGATTCGGCCCGGACGAACTTAGTTCGCTTTTACTTATTCCACATTATTATAAATGACTGTGCAGAGGTTGTACATTTCGAATAATAGGCTACTTGGTAGAATTTCTTGGCGTCCAGCCTCTGTATAAGTATAGAACCATACCCTTTAGAGCTATCTCATCGGTATGTAAATCGATCTCGCCTGATGGCTCATAAACTGCCAGTACAAGAGGTTTAAATTATGAACTCCTCAGCATCAAAAATGTCGTATCACATTCCCACATTCCATTTAAACTCCTTATTTTTCAAAATCGTTTGAAGTCTGGCTATTCTAGCAATTAAAACCGATGAATATTAAAATTTTGTTGCCAATTGAAAAGTATTTTAGTTTGATCTAAATTTCAAAAACCACCCAACAATAATTTATATTCAATGTAGCTTTCAAATCCCGAAGCTGCAAAAATGCTGTGTATATTGGCTGCTTAGAACTTTGCCAAAGAATCCACTCTAGCCAACTGTAATTAACATGTCAAATGATATCACCTACTCAGTTAACTGCAATGAACTCGGTAATAAGCTGTATACCACTTGTACCTGGTTGTACCATTATCACCAAAGTAATCCGATGCTTATGCAACTACTTCTGGGAAATTATAAAGTTTTTCGTAAGAAAGCAGCTACGTATCCCATCGAAACACAAAATTCAATTGTGCCACAAAATTGACTTCATATTGAATATGAATTTCTCTGTCCAGCAATATTTGTTGTTATAGCTAATGCTACAGACATTCGTGTGAGCTCATGTGCATGGAAGTGTAGAGTGTGCTGAAGATGTCTTAGAGTCCTTGGCTGAAGTGTTCGTATATGCATAAGGATACTAGCGTATGCATAAACAGTGTGCAAAATTGAAATAGGAGTATAGTGACAAACACTTGTAAAATACCTAGCTTTGGATCTTCCGTTAAATCAAGAGATTAGTATATTTGATGGATTGGTTAATATAAAATAAATAAAGAAGGTAAAAGTCGGGCGCTGCCGGCTATATAATACCCTACACATCCCAGTCTACCTACTGCTTTGAAAATACATTTATTTCCAACTAGCTGAACCGGGCCCGCTCCCCTGCGTCTCCTTTTACTTTATATGGAACAAAACTATCCTTCGAAAATTTATTTTCTACAATTAATGAGCTTTTAGTAAAATGCCATGCTACGAGAAAAATATGTGTATATTGCTTGTCTAACAGAATAACAATTTAAATGCTTTTATCTGAATCCCATATTTTTATACCCTCCACCATAGGATGGGGGTATACTAATTTCGTTATTCTGTTTCTAGTTCCTCGAAATATTCGTCTAAGACCCCATAAAGTATATTTATTCTCGATCGACATGAAATTTGAAGTCGATCTAGCCATGTCCGTCTGTCAGTCCGTCCGTCAGTCCGTCTCTCGAAAGCACTCTAATTTTCAAAGGAGTGAAGCTAGCCCCATGAAATTTTGCACAAATGCTTCTTATTAGTGGATCTTGACTTTTTGAGCACCTAGAGGGCGCAGTTCTTATCCGATTTGGCATCAAGTGTTTCGGTATGACTTCCAACAACAGTGCTATAACCTGATATAGCTGTCATATAAACCAATCTGAGGTCTTGACTTCTTGGGCCTTTATAAGGCGTTATTATTATCCAATTTGGCTGAAATGTTGAACAACCGCTTTTCCCATAACCTTCAACATACGTGTTAAATGTGGTCTGAATCGGTAGCTTGAAACAGAATCGGTCTATACCCTGAAACAGCACAACAGAGATACCGGGAAAAGAACTTGACAAATTTTATCCATGGTAGAGTGTTTATAAGATTCGGCCCGGCCGAACGCGTTTACTTACTTGGTCTACGAATTCGCTCGAAGGGTTTAGGGTCATTTAAATTTGGATGGAAGATGTACTCCACTCTTAAAATACTTTATTTGAGCCCGATATTCCCATGGGCATTTTGGGAGTAGTAAGGCCCGCAGGGTGGTGGTTGGTGGGTTTAGGGGATGGTGTAGACCCCTAGCATGGATCCATTTGAACCCCATATTGCCATTATCCGTAAATATGTATTTCCGATTTTGGGGTGTTTTCGGAAGAGCGATGGTCCCCCAAACACTTAGTCCTGAAAAAATATCAGTCTTGTCATCAACTCTCAATACCGTTTATTAAAACCCCATATTGCCATAGGTTTAGGGGGAATTTATGGGATGAGGTGTCCCCCAAACACTTGGTCCCAAAATCGGTTTTCAAATACGTTTTCGAATCTCAAATATATTTCATTTTTACTCTTTGGGGGGTGTTTTGAGGAAGGGGCGGTACCCCAAATACATGGTCCCACATTTGGATATCAGATTCTACTTTCAAATACCTTTATTTGAGTCCCATATTTCAATGCTCAGTAAATAATTGCTGTTTGTAGGGTGTTTTGGGGAAAGCGTAGACCCCTTGAAAATTGATCCAGAAAGTGGATCAATTTCGTGGTTGGTAAATATTTACGATTTAGGGGTGTTTTGGGGAGTGAGGTGGTCCCCCAGACACTTAGCCCTGAACATGTATCAGCATCGTGACCTACTCTGAAATATCATTTATTTTAACCTCATATTGCCATTGGCATCAAAATTGGGTATCAAGTGTGTTTTTTAATCTCCAATACCTTTCATTTAAACCCCTTATGGCAAACGTCATCAAATATCTCCGGTTTAGGACCTAAAAACTATCAATATCGAGCTCGACTCTCTTTAAGGCCCAAATTGTCATGGTGAGCAAATACATCCTAATGTTTGTCCCGAATGGTGATATCAGATTCGTGGTGTACGCCAAAATACCTTTAATTTTAGCCCCATATTCCCATAGTCTGTTAACATTTCCGGTTTAGGGAGTGTTTCGGGGGTAGGGGGGACTTGGCCCCGAAAATATATATCAGATTTGTGTTGTACTCTAAAATACCTCTTATTTGAGACTCATATTGCAATGGTGAGCAAATAGGTCCATTTTGGGTGACGCTATGGAGGTGGGTTGGCCCCATAGAAACTTTTCCCGAATATTGATATCAGATTCGTGCTTTACACCCAAAGACCTTTCATTTGAGCACAATTGTAATGGTCGTAAATTTGTTGGTGTTCTTGGGTGGTGTTTTTGGAAAGGGGCGGCCCCCCAAACCCTGGGTCCCACATTTGGATATCACATTCGTATTATACTCTCAAATACCTTTTATTTGAGCCCCATATTGCCATGGTCAATAAATAAGTCCTGTTTGGGGGTGTTTTTGGGGAAGGGATGGATTCTCAGAAACTTGGTCCCACATTTGGATATCAGATTCGTATTACGCTCTCAAATCATCGAGCATCTGGAAAAAATTTAATTCACTGGCACACTACACAAAATGTTCCCGTGCCAGTGAGACAAAGGGGTGCCCGTAGTGTCGAGAATATTCCCCAAAGAAAGCCCAAATGTGTTTCTCACACGTAGTTATCAAGTGTTGTCCATCTCTGTGTCGTCGTTGTGGCGAATTTTGAAAAAAGGTCTTGGCTTACATCCCTACAAGATTAAAAACCTCATCACTAGTTAAAATTAACTAACTTTGGGAAATATTGAACTTCCTATGGCGCTAACAAATAATGTGCTAGCTGCTAGTTTAATAATTCACTTTTTAGTTCAATACTTCATTATTTACTTCCTACTGGTAAAAATTAATTTTAACATTGAAGGTCAGTCAGTAGCTTAAGCTGCAGCTATGGACAATGACGTTTGCGGTTTAATATATTGGCAACGGTTAAATACAACTTTGGCAACGAAGTTACTAGACATTCAAGTAAACATTAAAAAGTAAAAGTGTGCTAAATTCGGCCAGGCCGAATCTTGGGAACGCACCACCATGGATTCTGCTAAAAATTTCAAAATAAATTGAGTTGTAGGGCATAAACTGTCAAACCAGCAAAAATTAAAGCTTCTAGGAAACGAACGAGGATAATCGAGAGACCGGTTTACATGGGAGAAATATCACGTTATATACTGATTTTGGCCGTACTGAGCACAGTTGTTGGAAGCCATAACAGAACACTACATGCAAAATTTCAGCCAAATCGGACAAAAATTGCGGCTTCCGGGGTCTCAAGAAGTCAAATCGGGAGATCGGTTTATATGGGAGCTATTGGGTTGCCCAAGTAATTGCGGATTTTTCATATAGTCGGCGTTGAAAAATTTTTTCACAGCTTGTGACTCTGTAATTCCATTCTTTCTTCTGTCAGTTATCAGCTGTACTTTTAGCTTGCTTTAAAAAAAAGTATAAAAAAAGTATATTTGATTAAAGTTCATTCTATGTTTTATTAAAAATGCATTTACTTTCTTTTAAAAAATCCGCAATTGCTTTTTTTGCAACCCAATATATCAGGTTATAGACTGATTTGGTTCGTTCTTTTCACAGTTATTTGAAGTCATAGCAGAACACCACATGCAAAATTTCAGCCAAGTTGGACAAAAAGTTCGGCTTCCAGGGGCTCAAGAAGTCAAATCTGGAGATCGGTTAATATGGGAGCTTATATCTAAATCTGAACCGATATGGCCCATTTGCAATCGCCAATGACCTACATCAATACTTAGTATCTGTGCAAAATTTCAAGCGGCTAGCTTTACTCGTTCGACCTGTGTCGTGATTTCGACAGACGGATGGACGGACATGCCCAGATCGATTCAGAACGACGAGAGGATCATGATGATATATACTTTATGGAGTCTTAGACGAATATTTCTTGGTGTTGGAAACGGAATGACTAGATAAGTATACCCCCATCCTATGGTGGTGGTTACAAAAAAAAAAACGTTTTAGGCTAAGTGCCTGTGCGGCTTCACAATCTTAACTTTTTGAAATAAGCACTGCATTCAACCGAAAGTTATTGACAAGTTGTGTACGCCAACAAATTAGAGTATTTTTGAAGTCAAGACACACTCATGAGATTTAGAAGTTGAGATTTTATATATAAGTAAATTTTTGTTCTGTGTATTGTAGAAGGCACAGTGGAGCGTGCTTGGTGGGCTAGTTTGTTATTAAATGCTCGTATGTTAGAATTCGCGGAGAGCTTTTCATAAATTCACATTATGCTCAAACTCTTGAACACATTGGTATCCTTATTTGATTTTCTCCAACTGCACTTCCGGAAATTGGTTTCCCATCTAATATTCACTTCACTACTCTCCAATGAATTCCGGGTGAGAAAATTGCTCTAAAATTATTTTGTCAGTTGTGACGACAGCTTGGACGCCAATATGGCGCTTCTTTTTGTGTATGTGTGTTAGTTTCTGTGACCACTTCAATTCGAGCATTTCACTTAGCCCAAAGGACCTGCTGCCTCCTTTTTTTTTTGTTAGTTTGGTAAGTGTTGTTTTTCGTTTTTTTTTTTTTTGTTTCTCAGTATCACTGTGGTCAGACATATTCATAATTTTAGTTCAATTTCCTCTTTTATGGCAAGATATTGGTAAGGACTTATTTCAATTTAGTGCCTCTATGAGGTTTGCTAGCAAGTTTTTCTTTAATGTTTTTGTTGCTACTTTGTGGTAAGCCACTGCATTCAATTTTATGTATTGGGGTATGGAGTATCTGTCGCATTAAAGATGTTACACCAGAAAAGGAGCCAGAAATCCTGATAATAGAATAGTTTGGCGTTTTTATGAATAATTCGATTTATATACTTGACATTAAAAAAAAAAATGCCTTTGATGCCATGCAAATTAAGAGAGGATGTTAATTTGTTTAAAAGCACTAGGTTGAATTTAAAATAGGGAGAAATTATTTGACTAAAGCAGCGAAGAGACATAAAGTTATTTATAAACCAGCGGCTTTATTCGCAAAATTTTATGAAGCCTTAAAATAGGTTTATTTGACAGTTCTATAAAGGAAATCTGTCAAATAAACCTAAAGCTTGCCGATATACAGGTATACCCGACGGGGCTATGGCTGACTGACTATTTGACGGTAGTCGCATGTGTTAGTACCTACCTTGGCAGAGTGGCAAAAAGTGCGGATATCTTTACAGATGGATCGAAGATGGCTAGAGGAACCAGTTGAGGAATAATCGTATACTGCGCGAAACTACGATTGGATGTCTTACATCGGATGAGGGACGATTGCAGCATCTTCCAGGTGGAGGTCTTTGCGATTACCAGGCCTGCGGAGTTAGTGTTGTCAATGAACATGGACCGGTCGGACAATTGCATATTATGGCCCAGATCGATTTAGATTTGGATATAGCTGCCATATAGACCGATCTCTCGATTTAAGGCTTTGGGTTCATAAAAGGCGCATTTATTGTTCGATATAGACCGATCTCTCGTAGTGTAGTGATAGGCTGCGCTTAAGGCTCTTATGCGTGTGTGCATAAGATCTAAAGCACTATATCAATGTCGTCAGTCTCTAAAGCAACTACACAGGCAACACAGCGGGACCCTGTGTTGAGTCTCTGTTCACAAGGATGTGACAGGTAACTAGAAGGCGGGTTAGCTAGCGATAGAGGGTGCAAATCTTTCCACGGTCTCGATAATGGATAATGGCTCTGGCTGCGTTATAAGGATACATGGAACGCAGCACCAGGTTGTGATCATACAAAACAACTATGGAATGAACGCTCGAACTGTAATATAATAGATGCGCTTTCAGCGATGGAAAGGATACATCTAGAAACAGCCGTAGGAATTCTAACAGGTCACAATAAGCTAAGTACTCATATGTCTCGCATTGATATTAGATATAATGATATCTATCGCTGGTGTAATGGAAGTGACGTCGCGGAAGATAGTTATCATTTTTCCGACAGTGCTCGGGCTTAAGACATAATAGGAATAAGATACTGGATTTTTCGTTTCAGACATTAGAGGAGATTAGACGTCTGAATGCAGAAAGTTTGAAATCGTTTGTCCTTCATCACAGTGGTACGAGAGGGAACAGTGATTAATTGCGAGGAAATCAGTGAAGGCGTCAGATCGAAAGAGGAAAGGCTATTGAGTAATCACTTGGAAGACTGTGTTCAGGCAGTTTGTTATCTTTTGTTCCATCATCAATGTAACACGAGAGGATACATTGATGAATTGTGTAGTAATCAGTGGCGTCGCCAGTTTATCTACCTAGATTGAAGAGAAACAAGTAAAAAGGCGTTAAGTTCGGCCGGGCCGAATTTTGGATACCCACTACTTCGGGTATATATGTAAACCACCTTTCGTCAAAATCCGCTGAAAAATGCATACCTTATCCCCCAAAGCAGCTATATCCAAATATGTTCCGATTTGGACCAAATACTAATAAGTACAAGTTGTTTTTCAATTGTGTTTAATAAAATATTCGTCTTTTTGGTAGCTATATCTAAAAATATACAAATCTGAACCATATACGACACGGATGTCAAAAATCCTAACATAAGTCACAGTGTCATAATTCAGTGAAATCGGATTATAAATGCACTTATATGGGGCCTAGACTTTAAATCGAGATATTGGTCTTTATGGCAGCTATATCCAAATCTTGACCGATTTGAGTCAAGTTGCAGAAAATTGTCGAAGAGCCTAAGATAACTCACTGTTCCAAACTTCGGTGAAATCGGACAATAAATGCGCCTTTTATGGCCCCAAAACCTTAAATCAAGAGATCGGTCTATATGGCAGCTATATCGAAATCTAGACTGATCTGAACCAAATTGATGAAGAATGTCGAAAGGCCTAACACAACTCACTGTCCCAAATATCGGCGACATAGGACAATAAATGCGCCTTTTATGGGCCCAAAGCCTTAAATCGAGAGATCGGTCTATTTGGCAGCTATATCCAAATCAAATTTCAACAAAATCGGATAATAAATGTACCTTTTATGGGCCTAAATCGGCAGATCTTTCTATAGGGGGGCTATATCCAAATCTGAACCGATCTGGCCAAGTTAACGAAGAATGTCGAAGAGCCTAACACAACTCACTCTCCAAATTTCACCAAAATCGGATAATAAATGTGGCTTTTTTGGGCCTAAGACCCTAAATCGGTGGATCGGCCTATATGGCAGCTATATCCAAATCAGGACCGATCTGGGCAACATTGCAGAAAGATGTCAAGGGGCCTAACACAACTCACTGTCCCAAATTTCAGCAAAATGTAGCTTTTATGGACCTAATACCCTAAAGCGGCGGATCGGTCTATATGGGGGAGCTACATCTTCTTAGATTTTTACGCCGATCAAGAATATATATACTTTACTAGCTGAACCGGGCCCGCTCCGCTGCGCCTTCATTAACTCTCCAATATCTTTTTAGGGTGGGGACACTTTGCCCTAAATGCGGATATCGAATTCGTGCCATTGTAGCCTATGACTCTGAAAGCGTTCGAAACCTAGCGAGAACATCGGACAAAGCGGTGTTTATCCCCTCTTAATGTTGGCGACATTTGGGAGGTACAATGCCATGCATGGTAATTTAAAAATTTTTCTCCAAAGGGGTAACGCACTGCGGGACGCCGTTCGGACTCGGCTATAAAAAATGTCAGTTATCATTGAGTTTACACTTGAATCGGAAAGCACTCATTGATGTGTGAGAATTTGCCTCACACCCGTACTTTGCACTGAAAATAGATAACAAATTCGTTCTTTACTTCCAAATACCGTTGATGTGAGCTTCATATTGCCATAATCGGAAATTAAATTCTGTTAAGGGGGCGCTTTAGGGCGTAGCTCCAAACACTTGGCTCCAAAATTGGTAACAAATTCGTTTTCTATCTCAAATTCCTTTCATTTGAGCCCCATATAGAATGGTCGGCTAGTATGCCGATTTGGGGATACTTGGGGGTGGAGCGACCTCCTAATTTTGTATGCCATATTTGTAACTTTTCATTTGAGGCCCATATTGACATGAACTTCGAATATATCTGTTTAGAGGAGTTTTTTGGTTGAGGAGGCCCGCTGGGTACTTGGACCCAAATTTTAATGCGATATTCGTTTTCTAGACTCCAATACCTTTCATTTGATACTCATATAGTGCCTATCGGTCCACTTTTGGTTTTGGATGGCGTTGTTGGGGTAAGGGGGAAGGGAGACGAGGGAGAGACCACCCCCATCCGATATCTAAAAATTATATAGCCTATGTTTCCTTCCAGGCAAACTTACACAATCTGTGAAAATTTTAAGAAAATCGGTTCAGTCGTTTTTGATTCTACGGAACAAACAAAAAAACCGATTCCCATATAGTCATGATGGGTCATATGCCCATTTAAAGCGTTTTTGGTGGGAAGGGGGACCCCATATACTTCGATTCGATTTTGTATGCCAGATTCGTAATCTACTCCCGAATCCTTTCATTTGAGGCCCATATTGACATGTACGCCCAATATGTCTGTTTGGGGGAATTTTAGGGTAGGGGCGGCCCGATGGGTATTTAAAACGTATTTTAGGGGGTTTTGAGGTTGGGGCGGCCCCCCAGTTACTTGGACCCAATTTTTAATATGAAATTCGTTCTCTACTCCTGAATACCTTTCATTGGAGTCCCATATTGTCCCGATCGGTCCACTTTTATTTTTGGGTAGTACTTTTGGGGTAAGGGGGAGGGTCCGCCCCCCTCCCGATATCAAAAAATAATACCGACAAACAAACAAACACAAATTCAATTTTATATATAAGAAGATAGGATCGGAAATTAATATTTCGATGTGTTGCAAACGGAATGACAAAATAAATATATCTCCATCCTTCGGTGGTGGGTATAAAAACGCTATTGAGGAATCACAATGGGCCACATATGGCCCCGGCGGATACTTAGACATATAATGTCTGGTATCATCCTCATCCAACCTAACCTTACATAACTTAAGTAATGTAAATAAACTTTGGTACTCCAGGTTGAGCATGAGATGGGACGTGCTAATATGGCAGAAGGTTTTCAGGGATGTAGTAACCACAACTTTAACATAATCTAAACCAAATTTCGAATTAGATGATTAATTCAAAGTCTGAGTATGCATAAAAACAATGGTTCAGATAAAAACAATGGTTCTTGATGTCGGAAAATGTATATTTCTAATGTCACATGTTTCATAAATTTAACATTGTTCTTAGTGCATATTACAAAATCAACTACCTTATTCCACATCCTTTTATGATGTTAATAATTCCCAGTGATTCAGAGAGCATTATGGCCTTACAACATTTATCAACTTACTTCCCTGGGCTCTTATAAGGCGTTTCATGAACAATGCAAATACACATTTGTATATCTTAGAAAGTAATAAACATGAGTGAAGCTGTACGTACTTTTCATTTCTCAATGCATTTTCATGTTTCCTCGGCTCCAGAGAAGGTTAAAAGACAAAAAGGAAATATCTCTAAGGCTTCTTCAGAAAAATGCCCAAGAAGATAACATGAAAACAAAACAAGCAAATTGAGTTGTTTCAGCAACATCATATAAAAGGACTTGCATCCCATAGGACATGTGACAGGCTAATGCATGCTTGCATATTAAATGACAACAATTTACTTTTCCACTTTGGCGAACGAAGCACAAAAAAAAAGAATAGTAAAAAACCTGGAAAACTTTTAATAAAAAGAAGACATCATAGAATCCCACAAGAGCCTTGCAATGTTCAGATGCACGGCAAAACAATAATTTGTTTAAGGGGCCACGCTGACAAGAAAATTTCCGCTTAACATCTTCTCAAATGTGGCCTAGTCAAAATTCCTACATGACGTTTTGAACTTTTCTCTCATTTCCATATCCAAGTCGTAACGGCGTGCCGCAGTGCGACACCTCTTTGGGGAGAAGTTTTTACATCCACGTTTAATTTGGTCCAGATCGATTCAGATTTGGATAAAGCTGCCACAAACACCGATCTCTTGAATTATGGTCTTGGGTCCATAATTGGCGCGTTCATTGTCCGACATTCGTATTTAATATAGTTCAGATCGGTTTAGATTTGGATATAGTTGATATATAAATATATCTCCCGATTGTAATGGACCCCTACATAGCTTTCCTGAATATGGTGGAGATCGTACTATATTTAGATATAGCTGCTATATGATGCATTTTTCACCGTATTTTGATCAGTATATATATTCGAGGTGGTGGGTATCCCAAATTTCGGCACGGCTGAACTTAATGCTTTTTTACTTGTTTGAAAAGGCATAGTACCTCACAGATGTCGCCAGTATTGTTGTTGTATAATTGGCTATGACAGAACATTTGTTCCACTAGCCGAACGTAGAATAGTGTTCCAAGCGCCTCGATCTTCTGCGCTCATTCAAAAATCTCTGACACCAAGTTTCGAGGTATCTCCCACCACTTGATCTTCCCATCAGGCTTTTGGTCTTCCCGGTTTGCATGTACCACCGTGTTTGCCTTCAAAAGACTTCTTTGCTGGAGCTTCTTCATCCATTCTAACAACATGACCTACCCAACGCAACCGTTGTATGTTGATGCGCCTAACTATGCTATCATCGCCATACAGCACGTAGTTCATACGTCGCCTTTATTCTCCATTACCGCAAACTGGTCTATATTTTTTACAAAGAATCTTTCTCTCAATTACTCCAAGCACTGCCTCATCTGCTTTCACAAGTACCCATGCTTCAGAACCATATAACAGCACGGGTAGTATCAGTGTCTTGTATAGTGTAGTCTTCTTCCGTCGAGAGGTGGCCTTATTTCTAAACCGCTTACTTAGTCCAAAGTAGCATCTGTTTGCCAGTATTATTCTTCGCTTAATCTCAAAACTGGTGTCATTCGTTTCGGTTACGGCGGTGCCGAGGTAGATAAAGTTACTGACTATCTCAAAGTTGTGGTTCCCAACTTTCTCCATTTTCTTTATCTGCTCGGTTGTGCAAGGCTTTTTGGGAGTTGAAACCATCCATTTCGTCTTATCTTCATTTACTGCCAGAGTCTTATTAATTTTACAGGGATACCAACCTCATACATGGCTTGAAATACCTTTGAACGTAAAGGAGTATCGAAGGCGGCTTTGTAGTCAACAAAGAGATGGTAGATGTTGATTTGTCCTTCTCGGGTCTTTTTCAGGATTTGGCGCAGTGTGAATATCTGGTCCAGGATGGATTTACCAGGTCTAAAGCCGCATTGATAGGGCCCAATTATCTCATTTACTTTAGGTTTTAATCTTTCACACAGTACGCTCGAGAGTATCTTGTATGAGATGGGGAGGAGACTTATTCCTCTGTAGTTGGCACATTCCTTCTTGTCTACTTTCTTGTGAACGGGACATAGTATGCTGAGGTTCTAATCATCGGGTATGCGTCCTTCTAGCCAGATTGCGCAGATAAGCTGATGCATACGAATTATCAGCGTATCGCCTCCGTTTTTAAATAGTTCAGCGGGTAAAACGTTGGCTCCTGCTACCTTGTCGTTCTCTAGTCGGGTCACTGCTACTTGTACCTCACTCTGACTAGGAGTTAAACATTCCATATCACCATCCTTAATTGGTTCTGCGGTATCCTCTTCGCCGCCAAAGACGGACACTAGCAGTTGGGTAAAATGTTCTTTCCATATCCTCAGCATGTTATCTGTGTCAGTTTCCAGATTTCCTTCTTTGTTTCTGGAGGAGGATGTACCTGCACCAAAGCCATCGGTTATATGCTAAATTCTTTGCTAGAATTTCCGGGCTTCATTCTGACTCCTGTACATCTCAATTCGCTCACACTCACATATTTCCATTTCCTTTTTATACCCTCCACCATAGGATGGTATACTTATTTCGTCATTCTGTTTGTAACTTCTCGAAATATTCGTCTAAAACCCCGTAAAGTATTGGGTTGCCCAAAAAGTAATTGCGGATTTTTTAAAAGAAAGTAAATGCCTTTTTAATAAAACTTAGAATGAACTTTAATCAAATATACTTTTTTACACTTTTTTTCTAAAGCAAGCTAAAAGTAACAGCTGATAGCTGACAGAAGAAAGAATGCAATTACAGAGTCACAAGCTGTGAACAAATTTGTCAAAGCCGACTATATGAAAAATCCGCAATTACTTTTTGGGCAACCCAATATATATATATTCTTGATCGTCATGACATTTTAAGTCGAATTAGCCATGTCCGTCAGTCCGTCTGTCTGTCGAAAACACGCTAACTTTCGAAATAGTACAGCTAGCCGCTTGAAATTTTGGACAAATATTTCATATTAGTGTAGGTCGGTTGGGATTATTAATGCGCTATGATGGTCCACGGTTTGATATATCTGCCATATAAAACGATCAGGGATCTTGTCTTCTTGAGCCGCTAGAGGACGCAATTATTATCCGATTTGGCTGAAATTTTGTATGGGGTGTTTTAATTTGATTTTCAACAACTGTGCTGAGTATGGTGCAAATCGGTCCATAACCTGACGTAGCTGTCATATAAGCCGATCAGGTATCTTCACTTCTTGAACCGCTAGAGGACGTAATTACTATCCGATTTGGCAGAAATTTTTTAATGAGGTGTTTATTATGACTTCCAATAACTGTGCTGAGTATGGTGCAAATCGGTCGATAACCTAATATCGCTGCCATATAAACCGATCTGGGGTCTTGACTTCTTGAGTGACTAGAGGACGCAATTATTATCCGATTTGGCTAAAATTTTGTATGGGGTGTTTTATTATGACTTCCAACAACTGTGCTGAGTATGGTGCAAATCGGTCTATAACCTGATATAGCTGTCATATAAACCGACTGGGGTGTTGACTTCTTGAGCACCTAGAGGGCGCAATTATTATCCGATTTAGCTGCAATTTTGTACAACGGCTTCTCTTATGAGCTTTAACATATTTGTCGAAAATAGCATGCATCGGTTTATTGCCTAATACAGCTCCCCTTTAAACCGGTCTACCAATCTTACTTCCTCAGCCCCTAAGGTGCTCAATTCTTAATAGATTTGGATGAAATTTTGCACAACTACAATTATGGTCCGGAATGAACTTGATACTGTTTCAATTACATAGCAATTCTTTTCTTTTAGCCTTTGTTTGCCTAAAAAGAGTTACCCAGCAAGAGCTCGACAAATGCGATCTATGGTGGAGGGTATATAAGATTCGGCCCGGCCGAACTTAGTACGCTTTTACTTGTTCTTTCTGAGGAATAGACGTTTCTCCTCTCTCCTCTTTTCCCGATACCTCTCCTTCATCTGGCGCGTTGCTATTGATTGCAGGGTTGCTCTATATGAAGCATTCTTGGCTTCAGTAGCATCTCGAAATTCTTGGTCGTATCATAGATTTCTAGGGGGAGGCTTTCGGTACCCAAGTACGGATTTCGCGGCATTTTCCATGGAGTGGGCAATAGTTAGCCACTGCGCCATTATATCACCGGAACAAGGAGTGCTTTCATCAAGCAGTTGGGTCATTCGAGTGGAGTATACCGCTGCCATCTATTGTGTTTGCAGCTTTCCGATGTCCAGCTTCCGTGCAGTGTCAAATCCAATTTTCCTCCCCATGTTCAAACTGGTGCGAACCTTTGCTGCAACAAGGAAATGATCCGATTCTATATTTGCTCCACGGATCGATCGTACATCAAACACGCTGGATGAATGCCTTCCATCTATCACAACGTGATCAATTTGGTATCTCGTATTTTGATCGGGTGAAAGCCATCTGGCTTTGTGAATATTTTTATGTTGAAATCTGGTGCTACTAACTACCATGTGTTTTGCCACAGCGAAATCTATCAGCCTCAACAAACTACTGGACGTTATCTCGTGGAGGCTAAACTTTCCGACTGTTGGACCAAAAATATCTTCCTTCCCTATATTCGCATTAAAATCTCCCAGAACGATTTTAATATCATGGGCGGGGCAGCGTCATATTCTCCCTCTAGGCGCTCGTAGAAAATATCCTCAATCTGCTCGTCTTTGTCCTCCGTCGGGGCTTGGGCACAAATAAGGCTGATGTTGAAGAATTTGGCTTTTATGCGGATTGTGGCTAGCCTCTCATCCATCGGAGTAAAGCTGTAGACATGGTGTTTCAGTCTCCGACTAACCAGAAATCCACAGCCAAATTCATGCCTCGTGTTATGGCAGCTATAGTATAGTTCGTCACCGTCTGGTGTTGTAGTGACGCCGTTCCCAGTCCATCGCACTTCCAGTAAGGAGGTAATATCTTCCTTGTACTTCCCTTATACATCCGCCAGCGTGTATACTGCACCTTCTCTATAGAGAGTGCGGACATTCCAAGTGCAGATCCGAAAATCATGGTTCTTTTTTCGTTTGCGTGGGTCGTCAACGCTGGGGGGTCCGTTTTCACCATTCCTGTGTTCTCATAGTAGCTCTCATAGTTTTCCGGGGGCGGGCTACTGGCCCAGCGCCCCAACCGCATGGGTTTTGTGGGATTGCACATGTATCCCTCGTTATGGCGAACCGCTTGCTCCAAGATCCGACGCTCGCCTCCAGCCGCCCAGTGCCACCTGACTCCTCACTGAGACTCTCCTCTCGAAAATTTTTTTTCACTTAAGCCTCAAAAATAAGTTTACCACAAAATCAATGAATCGAAAATGTTTTCCCTTATTTATCCGGTGCTAATCATGTCCATTCTTTTCAATATAAGATAACTCGTATACACAAACTTATCCAGCTTTGTTGGAAGAGATAAAAAAATTCGCACGCACTTAGCAAAACGGAAACAATGAAAAATTTTGCCAAAAATCAACAATAGAATATAAAGTTGCCACAAATGAAAAACTAACTCAAGTGGAGCAAGCGTGAGCACAAATGGAAGGAAGCCCTCGAACTACACTCCAACTCAACGATTACGGGAAAAAAAGTCAACAATTGTTAACAACAATTTGACAATTGATTTCTTCCAATTGAACTAAAGCCCTTAAGGTAGTTGTAGCAGACGCACCAAATCAATTGAACATAAATTGTCCGTGGTGTAGCCCATTGAAGCTGTTCTGTTGCAAGTGACAGCATAAGTTTGTTGCCATAAGGGCAAATGTTCCTTAAAAGTAAATCCACAAATAAAATCAAAACTCTTAGCTGCAAAAAAAAAAAAAAAAATCATGACTTTTCCTTCAATTTGTTTGTGGCATGCATTTGGTGGTAGAGGAAAGGATTTACTGATGAGGGAACAAAAGTCTTGTCATACCACAAGTAAATATTTTACGGCACACTGATTTGTTGGTGAAGAAAACTCAATTTTTGTTGCAGATGGGCCTAATTTACAAGGTAAAATGTTGAAGGAAACCGGACAACCAATGCAACAGTCGGACAAGCAGTTATCCACTCCTGTTTGCCGTTTCAAACAAAAGCACAAAGTTGAAATACTCTACACGACAGTATTGGAGTATGGTATGAATACAAAATCTTAATACTTGATACCACTGTAGCTATTTGGGTAGCATGTGGGAATAAAATTATTGAATCATTGAATTGCTTCTGAATTTGTTTGAATAGTAATGGAGAGGAAAGTTTTTGTCATTGTTACAATATCTATGGTATGGTGCTATGCACTTCAATTCTGTATTTGTTGCTGACATTGGCATCATTGTGAGCATTAACTTAACGACAGTTTATCTTTCCTCAAAGTTTTTCTTTTTTTCAATGTCAAAAATACTTTTCTTGATATGACATCTCTTTGTAAGCAAATTTTTATTCAACCGTTAAAATGAAACGAAATCATTGTCTTGAAGGTACATGCACTTCTCAGAGAAGAACTAAGTGATATTTCAATGATTAACAAGTAAAAAGGCTTTAAGTTTGGCCGGGCCGAACTTTGGATACCCAACACTACAAATATATATGTAAACCACCTTTCGCCAAAATCCGAAAAATGCATACCTTATGCCCCATAGCAGCTATATCGAAATATGTTCCGATTTGGACCAAATACCAATAACTACATGTCATTGTTCAATTGTATACAACAAAATATTGGTATTTTTAGTAGCGATATATAAAAATAAACTGATCTGAACCATAAAAGAGTGTCGAAAAACATAACATAAGTCAATGTGTCAAATTTCAGTGAAATCGGATTATAAATGCGCCTATTATGTAAAGAAGAATATAAATCGAAATACCGGTCTATATGGCATCTATATCCAAATCTGAACCATTTTGGGCCAAGTTGCAGCCAAATGTCGAAGAGCCTAACACAACTCACTGTCCCAAATTTGGCGACATCGGACCATAAATGCGGCTTTTATGGGCCTAAAACCTTAAATCGAGAGATCGGTCTATACGACAGCTATATCCAAATCTGAATTGATCAGAGCCAAATTGAAGAAAGATGTCGAAAGGCCTAAGACAATTTACTGTCTCACATTTCAGCAAAATCGGATAATAAATGTGGCTTTTATGGGCCTAAGACCACAAATCGGAGGATCGATCTATACGACAGCTATATCCAAATCTGGACCGATCTGAGCCAAATTGACAAAGAATGTCGAAGGGCCCAACGCAACTCACTGTTCCTAATTTCAGCAAAATCGGACAATAAATGCACCTTTTTTGGGTTCAAAACCTTAAATCGAGATCCGACTATATAACAGCTATATCCAAATCTGGACCGATCTGGGCCAAATTAAAGAAGGATGTCGAGGGGCCTAATAAAACTCACTGTACCAAATTTCAGCAAAATCGGATAATAAATGTGGATTTTATGGGCCTAAGACCCTAAATCGGAGGATCGGTCTATATGACACCTATATCCAAATCTGAACCGATCAGGGCCAAATTAAAGAAATATATCGAAAGGCCTAACACAACTTATTGTCCCAAATTTCAGCAAAATCGGATAATAAATGTGGCTTTTATGGGCCTAAGACCCTTAATCGGCGGATCCGTCTATATGGCAGCCATATCCAAATCTGGACCGATCTGACCCAAATTGACAAAGAATGTCGAAGGGCCCAACGCAACTCACTGTCCCTAATTTCAGCAAAATCGGACAATAAATGCGCCTTTCATTGGGCCAAAACCTTAAATCAAGAGATCCGACTATATAACAGCTATATCCAAATCTGGACCGATCTGGGCCAAATTAAAGAAGGATATCGAAGACCCTAACACAACTCACTGCCCCAAATTTTGGCAAAATCGGATAATAAATGTGGCTTTTATGGGCCTAAGACCCTAAATCGGCGGATGGGTCTATATGGGAGCTATATTCAATTTTGGACCGATCTGGGCCAAATTGAGGAAGGATGTCGAAGGGCCTAATACAACTCACTGTCCCAAATTTCGGAAAAATCGGATAATAAATGTGTCTTTTATGGGTCTAAGACCCTAAATCGGCGGATCGGTCTATATGGGGGTTATATGAAGATATAGTCCTATAGAGCCTATCTTCGAACTTAACTTGCTTATGGACAAAAAAAAAAAGAATCTGTGCAAAGTTTCAGCTCAATATCTCTATTTTTAAAGACTGTAGCGTGATTTCAACAGACAGTCGGACATGCATGGCTAGATCGTCTTAGATTTTTACGCTGATCAAGAATATATATACGTTATAGGGTCAGAAATGGATATTTCGATGTGTTGCAAACGGAATGACAAAATGAATATACCCCCATCCTTCGGTGGTGGGTAAGAGCGTGCTAAGTTCGGTCGGGCCGAATCTTATATACCCTCCACCATTGATAGCATTTCTAGAGTTCTTTACGCGGTACCTCTTTATAGGCAAAGAATAATGAATAAGAACTGTCATGCTATTGGAGCTATATCAAGTTATTGTCCGATTCGGACCATAAATGAATGGAATGCTGAACATTGTAGAATTCATTGCGTAATATTTCAGTCCATTCGGGTAGGAATTGCGCCTTGTAGGGGTTCAAGAAATAAAATCAGGAGATCGGTTTATATGGTAGCTGTATCAAGCTAAAGAGGAAAAAGTCGACGTACAAAATTTCCCCCAAGTAGAATGAGAATTGCGCCCTCTAGAGGCTCAAGAAGCCATGTTCCCAGTTCGGTTTATATAGCAGCCAGATCAGCTTATATACCGATTTGCGCCATAGTAAGCACAGCTTTAATAAGAATTGCGGCCTTTAGCAGCTCAAGAAGTCAAGATCCAAGATCGGTTTATATGACAGGTTATGAACCGATTTAAGCCACACTTAGCACGGTTGTTGGAAGTGATACCAAAACACCACGTGCAAAATTACAGCCAAATGGGATAAGAATTGCGCCCTCTAAAAGCTGAAGAAGTCAAGACCCATGATCGGTTTATATGGCAGCTGTATTAGGTCATGAACCGATTTGAACCATACTTAGCACAAATGTTAGAAGTGATACCAAAACACCACGTGCAAAATTTCAGTCAAATCGGAGGAGAGTTGAGCCCTCAAAAGGCCCAAAAACTCAAGATCCAAGATCGGTTTATATGGCAGCTATATCAAAACATGGACGGATTTGGGCCATTTACAATCCCAACTGACCTACACTAAATAAAAAGTATTTGTGCAAATTTATAAGTGCCTAGCTTTACTCCTTCGATAGTTGGCGTGCTTTCGACGGACTGATGGACGAAGAGACGGACGGACGGACATGGCTAGATCGACTTAAAATGTCATGGCGATCAAGAACATATATGCTTTATGGGGTCTTAGATGCATATTTGGAGGTGTGGCAAACAAAATGACGAAATTCGTATAGGAATATACTGACCAAAATTTGGTTTAGATCGGACTATATTTAGATATAGCTACCATATAGACCAATCACCCGATAAAGGGTCTGAAGACCATAAAACTTTATTTATTACCCGATTTCGCTGAGATTTGATACAGTGAGTTTTAATATGGTTCAGATCGGTATATAATTGGATATATCTGCCAAAAAGACGAATATTTTGTTCTACAAAATTGAATAGTGACAATATATTGGGTTGCCCAAAAAGTAATTGCGGATTTTTTAAAAGAAAGTAAATGCATTTTTAATAAAACTTAGAATGAACTTTAATCAAATATACTTTTTTACACTTTTTTTCTAAAGCAAGCTAAAATAAACAGCTGATAACTGATAGAAGAAAGAATGCAATTACAGAGTCACAAGCTGTGAAAAAATTTGCCGACTATATGAAAAATCCGCAATTACTTTTTGGGCAACACAATATTAGACCACTCAATGTCCGTACCGAATTTGGGTGCATAAGTTATCCAATTTTCACCGGATTGTGACGAAAGGGGATTTACATATATACCCGAGGTGGTGGGTATCCAAAGTTCGGCCCGGCCTAACTTAATTTTTTTTCTGGAAAATTTATTTGTCAACGGCAATTTCCCATAAGAGATAACTTCTTTTTATATTTGAAAACGCAGGCTAATGTAACAAGTAAAAAACATGGATAACCCCAAGCCTTTCGGGTAGACGCAGTCCGAGTTAAGGGAGTGGGCGACGAATGCGCATGCAACACTGTGGAACAGCGTAACGGTCGATTGGACGGCGAAAATGCTATGGGGGGATCCAGATCGCGAGAGGACGATGCTATTACTGAAAGTAAGTAAGAAGGATACCAACAGCTATACTGACCAGCTGTTGGTATCATAACGGGGCACATATTGCTACGAGCTCACTTATGTTAAATCGGTGCGGCAAGTGATAGCATGTGTAGGCCATGCGGGGAAGATGATGAGACGTTAGAGCATTTCCTTTGTCATTGCCCGGCTTTCGCGTCTAACAGATATTGGCGGTAGGTGGGGACACAATACCAGACATGAACCTACTTAGGGCGTGGTATTGAGAGGTATTGTAAGTAGCACAGAATTCCAAACTCTAAATTTTCTTTTTATACCCTCCACCATAGAATAGGGGGTATACTTATTTCGTCATTCTGTTTGTAACAACTCCAAATATGCGTCTGAGACCCCATAAAGTATATATATTCTTGATCGTCATGTCATCTTAAGTCGATTTAGCCATTTTTGTCCGTCCGTCTGTCTGTCGAAAGCACGCTAACTTTCGAAGGAGCAAAGCTAGGTTGGAATTTTGCACTAATACTTTTTATTTGTGTAGGTTGGGCCAAATAGGTCCATTTTTTGATACAGCTGCCATATAAACCGATCTTGGGTCTTGAATTCTTGAGCCTCTAGGGCGCAATTCTCGTCCGATTCGACCGAAATTTTGTATGAGATGTTTTGTTATGACTTTCATTAACTGTGCTTAGTATAGCGCAAATCGGTACATAACCTGATATAGCTGCCATATATATCGATCTAGGATCTTGACTTCTTGAGCCTCTAGAGGGCGCACTTCTTATCCGATTTCACAGAAATTTTGTGCAATGGCTTCCCTCAAGACCTTCAACATACTTGTTCAATATGGTCTGAATCGATCAATAGCATGATGCAGCTTCCATATAAACCTATCTCCCGATTTTGCTTCTTGAGCCCCTACAAGGCGCAATTCTTATCCGAATTAACTGAAACATCGCACAATGACTTCTACAATGTTCAGCATTCATTTATGGTCCGAATTGGACTATATCTAGATATAGCTCCAGTAGCATAACAGTTCTTATTCAATATTCTTTGTTTGCATGAAAAGAGATACCGCGCATAGAACTCGACAAATGCGATCCATGGTGGAGGGTATATAAGATTCGGCACGGCCGAACTAAGCAACTTAAGGGCCCAAAACATTAAATACAGAGATCGGTCTATATGGCAACTATGTCCAAATCTGGACCGACCTGAGTGAAATTGAAGAAGGATGTCGAAGGGCCTAACACAACTCACAGTCCCAGATTGCGGCGACATCGGACAATAAATGCGCCCTTTATGACCCCAAAACCTAAAACCGAGAGATCGGTCTGTATGGCAGCTATATCCAAATCTAGACCGATCTGTGCCATAATGCAGAAGTATGTCAAGGGGCTTAACGTTACTCACTGTCCCAAATTTCGGCGACATCGGACTATAAATGCGCCTTTTATGCGGCTAAGACACTAAATCGGAAGATCGGTCTATATGGCAGATATATCTAAATCTGGGCCGATCTGAGCCAAATTGAAGAAGAACATCGAAGGGCCTAACACAACTCACTGTCCCATATTTCGGCAAAATCGGATAATAAATGTGTCTTTTATGGGCCTAAGACCCTAAATCGGAAGATCGGTCTATATGGCAGCTATATCCAAATCTGAACCGATCTAGGCTAAACTGACGAAGGCTGTCGAAGGGCCTAACACAACTCACTGTCCCAAATTTCGGAAAAATCGGATTATAAATGTGGCTTTTATTGGCCTAAGACCCTAAATCGGCGGATTGATCTATATAGGGGCTATATCAAGATATAGTCCGATATAGCCCATCTTCGACCGTAACCTGCTTATGGACAAAAACAGAATCTGTGCAAAGTTTCAGCTCAATGTCTCAATTTTTGAAGACTGTAGCGTGATTTCAACTGACGGACGGACAGACGGTCGAACATGTCTAGATCGTCTTCGATTTTTACGCTGATCAAGAATATATATACTTAATAGGGTCGGAAATGGATATTTCGATGTGTCGCAAACGGAATGACAAAATGAATATACCCCCATCCTTCGGTGGTATAAAAAAGCTTTTATGGTTGCCCAAAAAGTAACTGCGATTTTTTAAAAGAAAGTAAATGCATTTTTAATAAAACTTAGAATGAACTTTAATCAAATATACTTTTATTACACTTTTTTTCTAAAGCAAGCTAAAAGTAACAGCTGATAACTGACAGAAGAAAGAATGCAATTACAGAGTCACAAGCTGTGAAAAAATTTGTCAACGCCGACTATATGAAAAATCCGCAATTACTTTTTGGGCAACCTAGTTCGGCCAGGCCAAAGTGCTGCCGCATTTAATTTCCGATTGTACTGAAATTTGACGCAGTGAATTGTAGTAAGCCTTTTGACATCTGACCAGAATATGGTCCAGATCGGAACATGTTTAGATATAGCTGCCATGTGGACCGATCTTACCCCTTAAAAGCTCATTTGTTATCCGATTTCGCTGAAATTGAAAACAGTGAGTTGCATTAATACTCCTGATATATGAATTAAACATGCTTCAGATCGGACTATTTTTTGATATAGAAGCCATTTAGACTAATCTGCTGATTATTGACAACAAAAGCATTTTTTACCAGATTTCGCATACATTTTAAATAATAAATTATATCAGATCGTTTGACATTATTGTCAGTTATGGTTCTGTATTTAAGCAAAATTGCTATATAAAACTATCTTCAAATTTCGGGCTTTAATCCCATAAAAATGGATTTTTTGCCTGATTTCCCTGAAGCTTTTTTTTTTAACAAAACCTATTTTTTGTATAACCCTTACATTATTGTTTGCATGCAATACGTATTTACTTCCAACTACTTACGGTAGAATTTATTTTGCTGCACACATATCCCTTCTACTATCGGAGTTTGAACACCACACTAAAATAAATCAAATTAAGTAAATCGTAGGTCGAAGTTACGTTTATGCGCTTGGCGAAAATGGTTGCATTATCAATGCAATTTATTATAACCGCATTATAATCTCAATATTTATATGATGTGTTGACGCTGATATTGTGGTTAAAAATGCATAAAAAAAAGGGTCAAAGCCTCACAAACACCAGAATGTCAAAATATTGAAGGGATTTTATGGTTGCAATCACACACCACTGCCCATTTTGCTCTTTAACATCGAATGGAGTTGGGGAAGGCCTTATGCCCCATAAACTCCCTGTTTTGGAATGGCAATTTTCTACTTGGCCATGCTGGTGAATGGATTTTAAGACGACTTGTCACAAAATCTTTATTTATTGTTTTCAATAGTTGCCGCAGATATAACAGCAGCAGAATCCAGCTCACAACAAAAAAATAGAAGAAAATTGGGGAGAAAAAAAACGAAAAACCCCGGAAACCACATGCATACAAAACCATTAAAGGAATTATTTGAGTGTTGTTATTTTTTGTTTCGTTTTTTTTTTTTTTTTTTTTGTGTTTTTTTTTTTTTTTTTTTTTGCTCATCCCGTTGTCTCATTGCATTCTTTCGTAAAATTAAAAGCGATAAATTCGCAATGACAACCAACTTTAAAGTCGAATGGGACTTTGCGCGTGCGAAAAAAAAGACTTTGCAAAGATATTGCATTCGCGGTACACGGAGATGGAGATTTCGTTGCAGTGCAATAGAATAAATGTCAGTCACCACAAGTAAGCAATCCGGACGAGTGAAGGGGCGAGAAATGGGGCAAAATGTGGGGATATACAAATCCTGGGACATATCACATAGCATGGGGATATAGTTCTGTTGCAGATGTCGTAAAGAAAAACGGGCACGAAATTAAAAAAAAAAAAAACAAGATGGAATGGCGAACTGGTATAATATTGGAATGAAACTTGATATAGAAAATGTGGTGTTGAGCTCATGCCGTAAAAATGCGACCCAATGCAACCAGTGAAGGACTTTTATGGGACATCTTTACAACCCATTTTTTTTAACAACTTAATGGCAATGCACCACAGGCTACGACTTGTAAAATTTACCGATATAGACTTTATATGATACTGCGGACAAGGTGAAGTACATAGAGCCAAAAATATACCATATGAGTATTATTCTAATTAAGTATGAACTTGAGTCGGACAAAGACAAATTTTTGATAAAATGCACCACAGTGGGTATAAGTTTAAGGTAGTTTAAATGATGCGAGGGAAAACTACATACAAATCCAAAACAATGTCAAGAATTAGATACAATAGTGAAAGTTATTGCCACTTTCCCAGTCGAATATGAAACTTGCATCAATATTTGGGCCAATTTTTAGAAGGGCCGCTCTAAACAAAATTCTCCCTTAACGTACATGCGGACCTATCGGAACACCGTGCGACTCAATGGGCCATATAGATCGGGGGAAAACATGTATTTGGAAACGTTTTCTAAGTCTGAACTGGTTTCGGCAAGTATCCGTAAGCCTTATGGTAGTCATTGGAGAAAACCTTGTGCTAAAAATTGAAAGGCTCTAATAGTGAAGATGGATATCTGAACCGATTTTTATGAAAATCGGTTGTAATCTCAAGTATACTTTGAGGATCAGTCAGACAACTTGTCACATTTTTGTTGTATTATTCCAAATCGGAACAAGATGTAACATAGTTCAAACAAGTAAAAAGGCATTAAATTCGGCCGGGTCGAACTTTGGATACTCACCACCTCGGGTAGATATGTAAACCACCTTTCATCAAAATCCGGTGAAAATTGCATACCTTATGTCCCATATAGGAATATGTTCCGATTTGGATCAAATACTAATAAGTACAGTAGCTACATCTAAAAAAAAAACCGATCTGAACCATATACGACACGGATGTCGAAAAGCCTAACATAAGTCACTGTGTCAAATTTCAGTAAAATCGGATTATAAATGCGCATTTTATGAGGCCAAGACATTAAATCGAGATATCGGTCTAAGTGGCAGCCATATCGAAATCTGAACCGATTTGGGCCAAGTTGCAGAAAAATGTCGAACAGCCTAACACAAAGCACTGTCTCAAATTTCGGCGAAATCGGACAATAAATGCGCCTTTTATTGGCCCAAACATTAAATCGAGAAGTCGGTCTATATGGCAGCTATATCCAAATCTAGACCGATTTAGGCCAAATTAAAGAAGGATATCCAAGACCCTAATACCACTCACTGTTCCAAATTTTGGCAAAATCGGACAATAAATGCGCCTTTTATGGGCTCAAAACCTTAAATCGAGAGATCGGCCTATATGGCAGCTATATCCAAATCTGAAACGATCAGGGTTAAATTGAAGAAAGATGTCGAAGGGCCTAAGATATCTCTCTCACTGTCCCAAATTTCAGCAATATCGGATAATAAATGTGGCTTTTATGAGCCTAAGACCCTAAATCGGAGGATCGGTCTATATGGCAGCTGTATCCAAATCTGGACCGATTTAGGCCAAATTGGCGAAGGATGTTGAAGGTCCTAACACAACTCACTGTCCCAAATTTCATCAAAATCGGATAATACATGTGGCTTTTATGGGCCTAAGACCCTAAATCGGAGGATCGGTCTATATGGCAGCTATATCCAAATCTGGACCGATCTGGGCCAAATTGACGAAGAATGTCGATGGGCCTAACACAATTCACTGTCCCAAATTTCATCAAAATCGGATAATAAATGTGGCTTTTATGCGCCTAAGACCCCAAATCAGAGGATCGGTCTATATGGCAGCTATATCCAAATCTTGACCGATTTAATCCAAATTGACGTAGGATGTCGAAGGTCCTAACACAACTCACTGTCCCAAATTTCAGCAATATCGGATAATAAATGTGGCGTTTATGGGCCTTAGACCCTAAATCGGGCTATATATATATATGAGAGCTATATCTAAACCTGAACAGATTTCCATGAAATTCACCAGTAAATTCGAGAGTCAAGAAAAAATATTTCCTGCCCATTTTCGAGAGAATTGGGTAACAAATGACCATTTTATTGCATTATTACTGCAAATCGGACGAACATATATATAGGAGCTATATCCAGATCTGAACCGATGTTTTCCAATTTCAATAAGCTTCGTCTCTAGGCTGAAAAACATGCCTGTACCAAATTTCAAGACGATCGGATTAAAACTGCGACCTGTACTTTGTACCCATTTTAACATGGACAGACAGACAGACAGAAGGACAAAGCTAAATCGAATCAGGAAGTGATTCTGAGTCGATCGGTATACTTATCAATTGGTCTATCTCTCTTCCTTTTGGGTATTACAAATAAATTCACTAAGTTATAATACTATGTACCACAGTAGTGGTGTAGGGTATAATTATTTTAGGCTAGTTTAGGTTTAAAGGAAGGTGCGGATATTAATCCGCCCCATGCCACTATGGGCATATGCCTAAGCCAGTAAGTCCTCGTCGCTCCGCCTATGCCAAGACACCATGTCCTCTGAACCTATTTACCTGTCTACATAGTGTCCAACGACTATGAGCCTTCTCAGTACGATCCTGAATGTGACACTTCCAATTCAGTTTCCTGTCCGAGATCACACCTAAGTATTTGACCTTGTCAGACATCGAAATCTTTCTATTAAGGCAACGTGGGGCGTCAGTTTGGCTCACCTTTGTCTCCCTCGTGAGCAGGCAGATTTCAGTCTTCCCTGGGTTAGCATTGAGACTTCTAGGTTTAAACAAGTCGTATGTTATCTGCAAGACACTTTCGTGCCTTCGGTATAGTTGATTCTGATCCGTCGGGTCGTCGAAGGATTAGGATCGACGGGTTCAAATGTGCCGTCAGTCAGCATTCGTATTTGGTTATTTATAGATGTCACACATAGTAAAATTGCAAATTTTGCCCATGAGTATTCCACTAAGGAACAGGGGCAAACTTCTCACATATCAATGAGTGCAGTTCGATTCAAGTTTTAGCTCAATGATAAAGGACCTCCTTTTAATAGCCGAGTCCGAACGGCGTGCCACAGTGCGACACCTCTTTAGAGAGAAATTTTACATGGCATAGTACCTCACAAATGTTGGCAGCATTAGGAGGGGAAAACCACCGCTGAAAATTTTTTCTGATTTTCTCGTCAGGATTCGATCCCAGGCGTTCAACGTCATAGGCGGATTTCGATACTTTCGATATTTCTAATAGTAGATTTGGATGGTATCGATATTTGGGGCGGATGTCGGGAGGCTTAAGATAACTCACTTTGTCAAACTTCAGCGAAATCGGATAATAAATAAAGCTTTTATAAGCTTCAAACCCTTTATCGGTTCGATCTGAACCATATTTGAGCCCTATGTTAGGAGGCCCTAAACTACTCACTGTTTCAAATTTCGGCAACATCGGATGAAAAATAAAGTTTTATGGGCTTCAGAACCTTTATCGGCAGATCGGTCTATATAGCAACTATATCCAAATATGTACAGATTTGGCTTATTCAAGAACTTAACCAGCGTGCATCAAATTTCAGCTCAATATGTCGGTGTGAGGATATTTGCCTACATGGTCTTCACAATACTGAACAAGACGGTCTTGATCCCATAGTATACCATGCCTTTAGTCTTAGCCAAACTTGTCATGTAGACTTGATCCATGCCCACCACAAGGATAGTTCATTCCTCCTTCTCCTCCCTGTAGAAGACCTCCCATTGCTCCACTACCCAATCTTGGTTTTGGTAGTTTAAAACTTTCATCATGCATTCCGTTGCAAACTTGCTGCCCCATCCCCATGATGAAAACTGTCTCCGTAGTGAGCTGGGGGATGTCCATATTTCTTACCAGGTCGGGCTTTGCGCCCTTTCTGGGACTGTGGATACTTCCAATGAGCTTTTTGACGCTTTTAATACATTCTGCTGGTGCAAAGCGCATGTCCCGTATATATTCGCAGCTCATAATTTGTAAGGGTGAACCCTCTTCAGAGAGTTGGTTTTGCTAGTTTAAAACTTTCATCATACGTTCCGTCGCAAATTTAATGCCCCATACCCTGATTAAAATTGTCGCCTTTGTGAGCTGGGGGATGTCCATCTTTCTTACCAGGTCGAGCTTTGCGCCCTTTCTGGGACTGTGGATACATCAAGCGAGCTTTTTGACGGCTTTAATACATTCTGCTGGGACAAAGCGCAGCGCTAAGATGTCCCGTCTATATTCGCAGCTCATAATTTGTAAAGGTGGACCCTTTTCAGAGTTCAAAACAAGTTCGAAAATCCGTTCTTTAACCAGATGATCGACTTGGGACCGATGATCTGGTGCAATCCTACGGGATGTAGTCCTGATATCGAAGACTGCATACGTCAGCTCATCTCTGTTTTGCCTACTTGCCACTCTTGCGTAAGAGGGCGGCTCCTTACCCTTTTCAGCGACCATCATCCTCTTCGGCGATGGCTGTGGCTACCCTTTGGAAGTCACAGTCCTCCATGTAGACTCAGGGGCAGTGTGTGCTTCGTTCCTGCTCCGATTTTGTCTTCTTCCGCAGGACGCTGTCTGGAATCTCCATTGCGGGATGGCTGGTTTGGTATTCCCAGTGTAGTTGAAAGCGCGGAGCACTTTTTATACCCTCCACCATAGGATGGGGGTATACTAATTTCGTTATTCCGTTTGTAACATCTCGAAGTATGCGTCTAAGACCCCATAAAGTATATATTGGGTTGCCCAAAAAGTAATTGCGGATTTTTTAAAAGAAAGTAAATGCATTTTTAATAAAACTTAGAATGAACATTAATCAAATATACTTTTTTTACACTTTTTTCTAAAGCAAGCTAAAAGTAACAGCTGACAACTGACAGAAGAAAGAATGCAATTACAGAGTCACAAACTGTGAAAAAATTTTTCAACGCCGACTATATGAAAAATCCGCAATTACTTTTTGGGCAACACAATATATTTTTAATCGTCGTGAAATTAAGTCGAACTAGCCTTGTCCGTCCGTCTGTCTGTCGAAAGCACGTTTACTTTTGAAGGAGTAGAGCTAGCCGCTTAAAATTTTGCATAAATACTTTTTATTAGTGTAGGTCGGTTGAGATTGTAAATGGACAAAATCGGACCATGTTTTGATATAGCTGCCATATAAACCGATCTTAGGTCTTAACTTCTTAAGCCTCCAGAGGGCGCAATTCTCGTCTGATTTGACTGAAATTTTGCACATAGTGTTTTGATATTACTTCTAACAACTGTGCGAAGTATAGTGCAAATCGATATAGAACCTGAAATAGCTGCCATATAAACCGATCTTGAGTCTTGACTTCTTGAGCCTCTAGAGGGCGCAATTCTCATCCGATTTGGCACAAATTTTGTACAACGGTTCCTCTCATGGCCTTCAACATATGGTCAGAATCGATCTATAGCTTGACACAGCTCCCATATAAGCCGATCTCCCGATTTTGCTTCTTGAGCCCCTAATCGGACTATAACTTGATATAGCTCCTCCCCAGTCTCTGTTCATTAATCTGTTTTTGCCTTAAAACAGATACTGCGCAAAGAACTCGACAGAAGCGACCATGGTGGAGGGTATATAAGATTCGGCCCGGCCGAACTTAGCATACTCTTACTTGATCTTTTTCAGCTGTTTAGCAGGGTAACGCTCGTCGGGACATCTGGTCCTCGTTTCACCTTCCTTAGAAGTGACTGGAATGACGGTTCTATCCTTTCTAGCATCCTGCACTTTTGCCCGATAGCGCTGTTGGTGCATACTCATCTGTCTCCTTCGTCATGCCCCGAATTGCTTTCTCGGTCTTCTTGTGAGCCCTCGTTCACTACTGCTGTCATCCCACTGTCCTCAAATCTCGATTCTGCTGCGACGACTGTTTCATTGACACTATCGCTATCTGAATCGGGGACGAACTGCACATTTCTCTGGTTTGCCCGTCTCTTCCTTATTTGAAAGTCTGACGAAACTAACTTCCACAATTCTTGTTACCCTCTATTATAGTGCAAATTTGGTACAACATTTGCCATTCCAAATGGCGTTCTAATTTTGTAAACTGAGACTTTACAACAAATGCTTGCAATTGCAGATAAATAGAAGTGTAAACATTTCCAAATAAAATAAAAAGTTATTTAATCTTCGACCATGCTCGACAAATAAAATTTGAATAGCTGAACTGTTGGCCGCTGGTTTGCATTTGATCTCATTGTTCGATGGCCTTTTGGCCATGGTATGCCAATGGCATCATCCGAAATCTGCACAATCGAAAACACATGGCTGTGTCATGTGGTCAAAGTTTGTGTTGCCCATTGTCCAAATGGATGCCAGGAACAAGTGCAACCGTTTTATGGACCACCACAAAGAAAATACTGCCATTCTGGTTGGGTGTATCCCATTGTGGGACAATAGCGAGTAAAATTTCTATATTATTGTCCCCTAACTCGTGTTAAATGCGGCCACAACTAAGTAATTCATTGTTTTCTCGTACTCGTATTTCAACACCCTACATGGTATTTGTGTTACTTGGTGGTCATGGTTAAATGAAAATGCAAGTTGGGAGTTTAGACTGCAAATGCGATTGAAATAGGATTTCACAGCGATCGAATCTTTTAATGTTATTTTTTTTTATACCCTCCATCATAGGATGGGGGTGTACTAATGTTGTCATTCTGTTTGTAACTACTCGAAATATTCGAGCCTCTAGAGGGCGCAATTCTCGTCCGATTTAACTGAAATTTTGCACGTAGTGTTTTGGTAGCACTTCCAACAACTACGCTTAGTATGGTCTTGACCGATCGCGGGTTTTGAGGTGCCTCTAGAGAGCGCAATTCTTGTCCGATATAACTGAAATTTTGCACGTAGTGTTTTGGTACACTTTCAACAAATGTGCAAAGTATGATTCAAATCGGTTCATAATCTGGTGTAGCTGTCATGGATTTTGACTTCTTGAGCCAGTAGAGGGCGCAATTCTAATCCGATTTGGCTGAAATTTTGCATGAGGTGTTTTGTTGTGACTTCCAATAACTTTGCTAAGTATGACGTAAATCAGTATAGAACCTGATATAGCTGCCAAATAAACCGATCTGGCATCTTGACTTCTTGAACCTCTAGAGGGCGCAATTCTTATCCGATTTGGCAGAAATTTTGTACAACGGCTTCTCTCATGAACTTCAACATACGTGTCTAATATAGTCTGAAACGATCAATAGCTTGATACAGCTTCATATAAACCTATCTCCCGATTTTGCTTCTTGAGCCCCTACAAGGCGCAATTCTTATCCGAATGAACTGAAATATTTATTACACAATGACTTCCACAATGTTCAGCATTCATTTGTGGTCCGAATCGGATCATAACTTGATATAGCTCCAATAGCATAACAGTTCTTATTCAATATTCTATGTTTGTCTAAAAAGAGATACCGCGCATAGAACTTGACAAATGCGATCAATGGTGGAGGGTATATAAGATTCGGCCCGGCCGAACTTAGCACGCTCTTACTTGTTTCTGATATATATTGGCTATACCAAGTGATTGACCGATTTGATACTAGTAATGCTAATGCTGAAGCTTCAAACAATTCACTCAGACAAACTCCGACAAATCTTTTATGGGTTTTAGATCCTTTATCGGCAAATCGGTCTATATAGCAGTTATATCCAAATATGGCCCGTTCAAGAACTTAACCTGCATCCAGCTAAGGACGTATATGTGCCAAATTTCAGCTCAATAGCTCAATTTTTAGAAGCTGTAGAGTGATTACAACAGACGGACCGACGGACAGACACACGGACATCGTTACATCGTCTTAGAATTTTAGGACGACTCAAAATGTATATACTTTGTAAGTCCGGAAATGAATATTTCGATATGCTGCAAACGGAATGACTAAATGAATATACCCCCTAGCCTATGGTGGTCGGTATAATGTTGTTGTGGTAGCAGTTTATTGTGTTCTATCTTTCGTCTACTTGATTCTGTTGAGTGTCAAGACCCAGGAACTCTGCAACTAAAATGGGGTGCGTCCACAGGGATCTGGGCCTGAGTCGAGTGAGTCTGGCCGGGCAGTTAAACAGGTGACGTGCATCATGCGGTCGGGCCATACATCTTGCAATCCTAGTTCTGTAGGAATTGAGTCAGCTGCATCTGCCGGAACGTAATGAGCCAGAAATACTCTGGTTTGCCGGAGGAGGTCGATTTCTTCAGGTGCAATAGGAGGCGGTCGTTCTCCAAGGACTACATTCGCCCGGTAGCCAAATACCGCATCTGCCACCGTGTCTGCATGAATGTTGTTTAGACCTGCTTGATATGCCGCTTGATCTAGAGGTTCTCTCTTGTAGCGCTGAACCTCATGCTCTAGATCATGTAGATCGACCTTAAGGCTTCTGGGCGGAGGATATCTATCCACAAGATGATGATTTGGATGGTCTCTACGATAACAGCTCAAAATGTATTGCTTAGACAGCATGGTAGGATCTTTGTCTCCTGATGGAGGTGGTCCACATGAGAATTGAGGAGACAGCCCGTCGCAGTTCGGAGGGCGGTATTCTGACAGATCTGAATATTATTCCACTGGCAGCCGGTTGTACGCACCGGATTGACCCGATGGAATCCTCATCGGCAAGGACTGCCGCCTCAGTGTACGTGTCGGAATAATAATTGCTTATTGCGAGGAAGGTCATAGACTTGTTCACCACAGTGTTACTTTACAACTCAAAGCTAATGTAAAGGGTGATTTTTTTGAGGTTAGGATTTTCATGCATTAGTATTTGACAGATCACGTGGGATTTCAGACATGGTGTCAAAGAGAAAGATGCTCAGTATGCTTTGACATTTCATCATGAATAGACTTACTAACGAGCAACGCTTGCAAATCATTGAATTTTATTACCAAAATCAGTGTTCGGTTCGAAATGTGTTCAAATTTTGACAAATTTTGTTCAGCGATGAGGCTCATTTCTGGTTGAATGGCTACGTAAATAAGCAAAATTGCCGCATTTGGAGTGAAGAGCAACCAGAAGCCGTTCAAGAACTGCCCATGCATCCCGAAAAATGCACTGTTTGGTGTGGTTTGTACGCTGGTGGAATCATTGGACCGTATTTTTTCAAAGATGCTGTTGGACGCAACGTTACGGTGAATGAACACATTTCGAACCGAACACTGATTTTGGTAATAAAATTCAATGATTTGCAAGCGTTGCTCGTTAGTAAGTCTATTCATGATGAAATGTCAAAGCATACTGAGCATCTTTCTCTTTGACACCATGTCTGAAATCCCACGTGATCTGTCAAATACTAATGCATGAAAATCCTAACCTCAAAAAAATCACCCTTTATTTGCTTGTGTTCGTTTGATGTTCCTTTAATTGCGTGCGCAGTGGTCTGTAACTGTTTTGAAGTTTATTCTGCCTTTTTTAGATACATTAACAACACTTCCATTGTACAGGGTGCTTTTTTTAACTATTATCTTTTTGGCAACACTGTTTTAAACAGCTCACGTACGTTTCGAGTTTTCTTTCACTCTCAAACATCTTCAGTTTGGTCTATAATTTAACCTTGATTCGTCTTACAGATGAACAACGCTTGCAAATTATTGAATTTTATTATCAAAATGAGTGCTCTGCAAAGAAAGTTAATCGCGCGCGTCTTCTTGTTCCCAGCGACGAAGCTCATTTTTGGTTCAATCGGTTCATAAATAATCAGAATTGTCGTTTTTGGATTGAAGATCAGCCAGAAGCATTGCAAGAGCAATGCATCCAGAAAGAGTCACAGATTGGTACGGTTTATGTGCTGGTGGCATCATTGGACCGTAGTTCTCCAAAGATGATGTGAATCGTAACGTAACTGTGAATAGTAAGCTGTATCATGGGATGATATCCAATTGTTTTTTGCCCAAAATGCAAGAGCTTGACTTACATGATATGTGGTTTCAACAAGACGGTGCCACATGCCACACAGCACGCATAACTATGGACTTACTGAGAGGCGAGTTCGGTGAACATTTTATTTCAAATTCGGACCGGTCATTTGGCCTCCTATATCGTGCCAAATTTCTAAAGCTCTTATAAAATCTCCCTTTATAAGAGTTCTCTGGACCTGAATAAAGACCAGTCCCTATATACATATAACTTTGGATATGGTAGTAGAGCTATAATAAATTAATATGATTAATATATCCATGGTGGTATCCCAGTTCGCCACGGCCGAACTTATCACGTTTTTACCTGTTTTTTTTTATACCCTACACCACTACTGTGGTACAGGGTATTATAAGTTTGTTCATTTGTTTGCAACGCTAAGAAGGAGAAGAGCTAGACACATTGATAATTATACCGATCGACTCAGAATCACTTTCTGATTCGATTTAGCCATATACGTCTGTCCGTCTGTGATCCATGTATTCTTGTAATCAAAGTGCAGGTCGTATTTGTTGTCCAATCATCACGAAATTTTGCACATATCACTTTTTTTGGTCCAAGGACGGATGCTATTGATTTTGGTAAAAATCGGTTCAGATTTCAGCTATATCTAATAGCTCCCATATATATTTATCGCCCGATTCATCGCCGGATTTGCACTCATATGGCCGTAGTAACAACAATTTTCAAACGATCTGTTTGAAAGTCGGTTCAGATTTAGATATAGCTCTTATATACATATATATTTATATATTGCCCGAATCTATAATTGTAACGTAGGTGAATGGTATTAAAAAGTCGGCTCGGGTGAGAGGTTAGCATGTCCGCCTATGGCGCTGAACGCCTGTGTTCGAATACTGGCGAGACCATCATAAAATTTTCAGTGGTGGTTATTCCCTCCTAATGTTGGCGGCATTCGTGAGGTACTGTGCCATGTAAAAACTTCTCCTCAAAAGAGGTGTCGCGCTGCGGCATGCCGTTCGGACTCGGCTATTAAAAGGAGGTCCCTTATTATTGAGCTTAAAACTTGATTTGGTCTGCACTCATTGATATGTGAGAAATATGCCCTGTTCCTTAATGGAATGGGAAAATTTGCATTTGCAGCCAAGCACAAAATCCAGTCAGCAATTTCCAATTGGATTTGAGTTTGACGCTTCAAACTATCAAGCTATGAGCTGTAGGCCCGACATACGGGGGCTAGAGAGCCATACGACAGTAATTATGATAGCACCAGCGATGCACCGTAGCGCAGAGGTATGCATATCTGCCAATGACGCTAAACGCCTGGGTTCGAATCCTGGCAGAAACACCAAAAACATGTTCAGCGGTGGTTATCCCCTCCTAATGCTGGCGACATTTGTGAGGTACTTTGCCATGTAAAAACTTCTCTCCAAAGAGATGTAGCTCTGCGGCACGCCGTTCGTACTCGGCTATAAAAATGAGGTCCCTTGTCATCGAGCTTAAAATCGGGCAGCACTCATTGCTTTGTGAGAAGTTTGCCACAGTTCCTTAATGGAATGTTCATGGGCAAATTTGCATTTTCACTAGCAATACTAGAAACGTATGCTGAAGCCGTGTTGTCTGTGATCAACTCCATCGGTTGTCTGGTAATTTCTTTTCCGTAATAAATTAAATCCTTCAGTTTCTAGTGATATTCATTCTCCTGGTGATTAGCTCGAATCACTCCCCTTTGGGAGAAATAAGGTTAATAAAATATATCAAATTCTGAGTTGAAATCATATTTGAGGGGACATGGTTTATTTGTGTATATTTACAGCTCTTCTGATACAAAATCTTAGAAATTTCTGATATCTGCCAGTTTAGTCACTGGTGTGTTTTCTGCCAATACTAATGTCCATTGTAGTTCCAAAGGCCTGCAATCACTTAGCCATTACTGCACACAAGAAATTGCCCCCGATAAAAAAAAACATGCCACAAACATATTTCTAAAGTTGAATAAACCAGCCACCAGTAACCATGCGAAAATCCAAATAATACTCGCACGAATGTGCTGCGGCCTCGTAGCCTTTGTGCTCGCTCGAATAAAATGAATATTTGGTGGTTGGCACTTACAACTAAATGCAGCATGGATTTATAGTAACGTTCGCCTCGTTTTTGCTTTGTTTGACCACATCACCAGCATCAGATGGTGTCAAAATCAGAAGTGGTTATTTTTATAGGGCATTAGCCAAAACATAAACATGGCCGCAATGCCAACTTGAACATAGTCATCCAAAGGAAGTGGTAAACATTTTTGTACATTTACATTTCGGACTTTAAAAGCAATTTCCCAAACAAAGCTAGAGAACATTCGAAGTAATTTTAGTCGAAGAAAAGGCTTAAAAAGTTGTGAAATGTATGTAAGCAGACATTTTTGAATTGTATTTAAACATCAGCCATCTCAAATTTGCAAATGAACATTCCATTAAAGAACACGAGCAAACTTGCCAAACTACAATGAGTGCTGTCAGAGTCAAGTTTAAGCTCAATGATTAGTCACCTCCTTTCTATAGCTGAATCCGAATGGAGCGCTGCATTGCTACACCTTTTTGGGGAAAAGTTTTGTACATAGCAAAGTATCTCATAAATGTCGTCATTATTATGAGGGGATAGCCACCGCTGAATATTTTTATACCCACCACCGAAGGATGGGGGTATATTCATTTTGTCATTCCGTTTGCAACACATCGAAATATCCATTTCCGACCCTATAAAGTATATATATTCTTGATCAGCGTAAAAATCTAAGACGATCTAGACATGTCCGTCCGTCTGTCCGTCTGTCTGTTGAAATTACGCTACAGCCTTTAAAAATTGAGATATTGAGCTGAAACTTTGCACAGATTCTTTTTTTGTCCATAAGCAGGTTAAGTTCGAAGATGAGCTATATCGGACTATATCTTGATATAGCCCCCATATAGACCGATCGGCCGATTTAGGGTCTAAGGCCCATAAAAGCCACATTTATTATCCGATTTTGCTGAAATTTGGGACAGTGAGTTGTGTTAGACCCCTCGATATCCTCCGTCAATTTGGTCTAGATTTGGATATAGCTGCCATATAGACCGATCCGCCGATTTGGGGGTCTTAGACCCATAAAAGCCACATTTATTATCCGATTTTGCTGAAATTTGGGACAGTGAGTTGTGTTAGGCCCTTCGACATCCTTTGTCAGATCGGTCTAGATTTGGATATAGCTGCCATTTAGACCGATCCTCCGATTTAGGGTCTTAGGCCCATAAAAGCCACATTTATTATTCGATTTTGCTGAAATTTGGGACAGTGAGTTAAGTTAAGCCTCTTGATATACTTCTTCATTATCGCACTGATCGGTCCAGATTTAGATATAGCTGCCATATAGACCGATCCTCCGATTTAGGGTCTTAGGCCCATAAAAGCCACATTTATTATTCGATTTTGCTGAAATTTGGGACAGTGAGTTAAGTTAAGCCTCTTGATATACTTCTGCATTATCGCACTGATCGGTCCAGATTTGGATATAGCTGCCATATAGACCGATCCTCCGATTTGGGGTCTTAGGCCCATAAAACACGCATTTATTGTCCGATGTCGCCGAAATTTTGGACAGTGAGTTAAGTTAAGCCTCTTGACATACTTCTGCATTATCGCACTGATCGGTCCAGATTTGGATATAGCTGCCATATAGACCGATCTCTCGGTTTTAGGTTTTGGGGCCATAAAAAGCGCATTTATTGTCCGATGCTGCCGAAATTTGGGATCAAGAGCTAAGTTAAGCCCCTCCACATATTTCTGCTATGGGACATAAGTTATAAGTTTTGCACCGGATTTTGACGAAAGGAGGTTACATATATAGCCGAGGTGGTGGGTATCCAAAGTTCGGCCCGGCCGAACTTAACACCTTTTTACTTGTTTCAGATGTTCTCGTTTGGATTCGAATCCAGGCATTCAGTGACGTCAACGGACATGCCACCCTCTGCACTTCTATGGCCGGACAGCTTTAACCAATAAGGAAAGGCAAAAACACCACCGAGTAATACTTTTAATAGATAGCACCTATATCCAAATTTAGTCAGACTTTCATTTTGCATACCTATTGAAATATCGAATAAAATCTTTCTTATACGATTTTCTTACGATGGTACGAAAAATTGTGGCTTTTACAGGCTTAAAAGTCGAAACGCATAAGAGATATTTATGGGAGATTTATCTAAATCGGTTTTGATTAAATTTTGCACACGTATTGGGATGTCAATGAAACCATCTCATGAAAATTTTTGCAGAGATCGGACCAACATTGTGGCTTCTACAGCCTTAAAAGGCCATATCGGATGAAAAATATATAAGGGAGATATATCTAAGTCTGGACCGATTTTTGTGGAACTTTGCACACATATGAGGACGTTGAATAAAACGCTCATGCTAAATTTTGAAAGGATGGGACCAAAATTGTGGCTACTACAGCTTTAAAAGGGCAGATCGGATGAAAGATATTCATGGGAGCTAAATATAAATCTGATCCGATTATGATGAAATTTTGCACACATATTGGGAAGTCACAAAAACTACTTCGTGCCAAATTCTGTAAAGATCGGACCAAAATTGTGCCTTCTGCAGCCTTTATAGGTCAAATCGGTTGAAAGTTATATATGGGAGTTATATCTAAATCTGAACCGATTTAGATGAAATTTTGCATACAAATTGAGACGCCACAAGAAACATTTCTTGCCAAATTTGGTAGAGATCACACCAAAATTGCGGCTCCTACAGCTTAAAAAGGCCATATCGGATAAAATATATATATGGGAGCTATATCTAAATCTTGACCGATTTCAATAAAATTCTGTAAACATTTTGGGTCGTTTAAAAAAACACTTTGTGCCAAATTTTGTAAGGATCGGATCAAAATTGTGGCTTCTACAGCTTTAACAGGACACATCGGATGAAAGATATATATGGTAGCTATATCCAAATCTGGACCGATTTTTTCAAAATCAATAGCGTTTGTTCTTGGACCAAAAAAGCCACATACGCAAAATTTTGTGAAAATCAGAGTACAAATGCGACCTGTACCTTGATTACAAGAATACATGGACAGAAAGACAGACGGACAGACAGACATAGCTAAATCGAATCAGGAAGTGATTCTAAGCCGATCCGTATTCTTATCGATGAGTCCAGCTCTTCTCCTTCTTAGCGTTTCAAACAAATTCACAAATCTATAATATCCTGTACCACAGTGGTGGTGCAGGGTATAAAGAGATATTGAGCTGAAAGTATGTAGTTCGAAGAAAGGCTATATCGGACTACATTTTTATATAGCCAGCATATAAACTGATATGACGTTATAAGATTCGAGCTCATTAAAGCCACATTTATTAATTTATTAACCAATTTCGCTGAAATTTTGTACAGCGTGTTGTGCTAGGTTCAGATCGGTCTACATTTCGATATAGCTGCCATATAGCTAGGTCTCTCGATTTAAGGTGTTGGGATCAAAATAGACGCATTTATTGTCCGATTTTGTTGAAATTTTGTCCAGTAAGTTGTGTTAAGCTCATTAGCGAAGCCAACTCAGTTTTCTAGGGAGAGTCTAAAGTCCTTTGAACAGCAATCGAATTAACAAATTTTATCGAATACAATGGGATTTTTGAAATTCTGTTCGGGGGGGATAAAACTTTTCTGTGGGGTGCTTAGCCCACTCCCCAGAGCCCATTATCCGCTTATGATTATGCCCCTCAACAGACCTGTTCAATACGGCCCAGATTTGCTGACATATATACCGATCATCCGATTTAAGGTTTTTAAAGGTGAATTTATTAACCGGTGAGTTATTAAAGGTGAATTTATTAACCGATTTCGCTGAAATTGAGCAAAATGAGTTGTGTTATGTCTCTCAAAATTCGTACCAAGTATGGTCAGGATCATGCTACTTTTCGATATAGCTGCCGTATATACCGATCTCCCTGTTTAAGTTCTTGAGTCCATATAAGAAGCGATTATTACCCGATAAGCTATGTGAGGCTTTGCGACATATGTGGCCTATATGGTTTGGATAAAGCTGCCATATACAGTTATGGGTAAAAAAAAAACAAGTAAGAGCGTGCTAAGTTCGGCCGGGCCGAATCTTTTATACCCTCCACAATGGATAGCATTTGTCGAGTTCTTTACGCAATATCTCTTTTTAGGCAAACAAAGAATAATGAATAAGGACTAAGGACGAAGGAGGAGGAGCTAAATCAAGATATAGTCCGATTTGGGGCTCATGAAGCAAAATCGGGAGATCGGTTTATATGGGAGCTGTACCAAGCTATAGATCGACTTAGACCATTATGCACACGTATGTTGAAGGTCGTTGCAGAAGCCGTTGCAAAAAATTTGTGCCAAATCGGATGAGAATAGCGCTCTCTAGAGGCTCAAGAAGTCAAGATCCCAGATCGGTTTATAAGGCAGCTATATCAGGTTATGGACCGATTTGGACCATACTTCGCACCAATATTGGATACCAAAACATCAGGTGCAAAACTACAGCCAAATCGGACAAGAATTATGCCTTCTAAAAGCTCAAGAATTCAAGACCCAAGATCGGTTTATATGACAGCTATATCAGGTTATGAGCCGATTTGAACCATACATGGCACAGTTGTTGGATATCATAACAAAATACTTCGTGCAAAAATTCATTCAAATCGGATAAGAATTGCCCCCGCTAGAGGCTCAATAAATCAAGACCTGAAATCGGTTCAGATGAGAGCTATATCAGGTTATGGACCGATGTGAACCATACTTGGCACAGTTGTTAGATATCATAACAAAACACGTCGAGCAAAATTTCATCCCAATCGGATTAGAATTGCGCACTCTAAAGGCTCAAGTAGTCAAGACCCAAGATCGGTTTATATGGCAGCTATATCAAAACATGGACCGATTGGGCCCATTTACAATACCAACCGACCTACACTAATAAGAAGTATTTGTGCAAAATTTTAAGCGGCTATCTTCACTTCTTCGAAAGTTAGCGTGCTTTCGACAGACAGACGGACGGACAAACAGACGGACGGATGGACGGACGGACGGATGGACGGATGGACGGACGGACATGGCTAGATCGACATAAAATGTCGCGACGATCAAGAATACATATATTTTTTGGGGTTTCAGACGAATATTTCGAGTAGTTACAAACAGATTGACGAAATTAGTATACCCCCCATCCTATGGTGGAGGGTATAAAAATGCATGAAATTTTTATTTGAATCGAAAGTATGGACCATATAATTTAATGTTTGGCGATTATTTCATGCAAATAGTGGCTGTGTTGAGTACAATTTTGGCAAACTCTTTCCAACTTTTCGGCCGGTATCTCACGAATAAATGCTTCAGTGTTGTCTGCCAATACGTCAATTGAAGCGGGGCTTGTCTGTACAGATATGAGCTTTAATATAGCCCCACAAAAATTGTCAAAAGGCGTTTAATAGCACGGTCTAGGCGGCCAATTGACCGGTCCCGAACGTGAAATAAAATGTTCACCGAACTCGCCTCTCAATAAGTCCATTGGCATGTGGCACTGACTTGTTGAAACCACATGTCATGCAAGTCAAGCTCTTGCATTTTGGGTAGAAAAAGTTGGATATCATCTTACGATAGCGTTCACCATTTACAGTTACGTAACGATTCGCATAGCTAAAATGCTTGTGTACTTTGGAATAGCTCATCCGAATATCAACTATTTCTCCTCCCCAAAGCTATCTTCTAATAGTTTTGATGGCTTTAAATACGACGATCTGAGACGATCAGACCAATAAATCTATGTTTTTTAACAGAATAACCGGGGTTTAATGCCACTAGGGGCATGTTTTTGATCATTTTCGTTCATACAAGCTAATGAAGCTGGCATGTGATTCGCAAATGCTTTCATAAAATTTTTCATTACATCCTTAAAATACTCTGTACCATAGTAGTGGTGCAGGATATAATAAATAGATGCCTGCTTGGCAATGTATACTCATTTTCCATAGCGAAATACACAGAATTCAAAAAGTTTCCGCTGTGAACTCTAACTTTGTTGCATTACAGAATTGTTTAGTTGCACATATTTCCTGTGGTCGACCAGCCCTAATGGCCAAATAGTGCATCTTCCATATTTTGAGCGTATTTTAATTCTTTTTGTTTTTGGAATTAGTTTTTTTTTATGAACACCCATTTAACAACAGCAGTTCGTGATTTGTGCAACTGCCCTAATTTTTTGCCATTACATGCTACTGTAACTATTCTCTCCCGACGCCGTTTCCATTTCCGACTTTTGTGAGAAGCATTGCCAGCCTTGAATTGCCATAGTTTAGCCCATTCGAAGTAATTGTTTTATTTATTCTTTTGTTTAGCAGCCATTTGGCTTTTTGTCACAATTCATGCTGGAAACAGCAGAGTTTCAGTTATTTTAAGTTTGACAAAATATTGGTGTTTGTTTCAAATGAACAACAAATTTAATTGAGTTTTCCAACTGTGCTTTAGTTGGGACCATCACACATGTTGATGGCATGCATTCGTATGCAATTAATTGCAGCAATTTAGTCAGATTACAACCGAACATTTAATAGTTGTGGTAGATGCTAAACAAAAGAAAAACCAATGGAAATTTCAAATTGAAATATACTGTTGTGATTTATATGCATAGAAATATTGATAGTTGTTGTTGTCTTTATAACTAAATGGTATTCATAATTTAGAAAATTTGTATATAATCCCTGGAAAATATAAAACAAGTAAAGGAAAGCGAAAACAGGGCGTCATCGCTAAATTGTACTCTACCCTGCACTATATGTGAAACCAAATAACCAAAAAAGTGCTAAGTTCGTCGGGTTCGAACCTCAAAATCAACAAATTGATACAAATGAACTTAGTAGAAGGACATAGTTGTACTTGGTTATAGACCGGCTTAGCAGGTTTAAGACCGTACATGGTACAATTGTTGGAAGTCATAACAGAACACAACGCACAATATTTCAGCCCAATCGGATATAAATTTTGTCTTTTAAAAACTCAAGATATCAAATCTGGAGATCGGTTTATATGGAAGCTATGTCAAGTTATACACCGACCATACTGGGCGCGATCTTTGGAAATCGCAACAAAATACTATGTGAAAAATTTCAGCCCAATCGGATAACAATTCCCTCTCGGAAACTCAAATCGGGAGATCGGCTTTTATGGAAGCTATGTCAGGTTATACTATCGTTGGAAGTCGTAATAAAATTTCCACCCAAATGCATAATAATTGCAGCTCTAGGGGCTCAAAAAGTCAAGTCGTTATGGCCTAAATTTCAAATTTCATCCAAATCGGATGAAAAATACTCTATACCGGGAGATTGGTCTATATGGCAGCTATATCCAAATATGTTCCTATGGTTGGATCTGGACCATGTTCGACAAAAAAAAGTGTAGAGGTCTATCAAAACTCAATAATTCATATTTCATCCTAATCGGGTGAATAATGGTCCTTATGTGGGCTCATTACTCTATATCCGGAGATCGGTCTATATGGCAGCTATATCCAAATATAGTCCGATCTGGACGCTAATCAACAAAAAGTTTTAGAGAGGTGCCAGAACTCGCTGTTCCAAATCTAAGAGGACCCAGCCAGCTTCCCCGCAATGGAGACTCCAGACAGTGTGTGACACAGCCATCATGGAAAGGTAAGATGGTTGCTGAACAAGTAAAAAGGCGTTAAGTTCGGCCGGGCCAAACTTTGTATACCCACCACCTCGGGTATATATGTAAACCGCCTTCCATCAAAATCCAGTGCAAATTGAATACCATATGTTCCATAGCAGTTATATCGAAATATGTTCCGATTTGGACTAAATACTAATAAGTACAAGTCATTGTTAAATTGTGTATAACAAAATATTCGTCTTTTTAGTAGCTATAACTAAAAATAAACCGATCTGAACCATATTCAATATGGGTGTCGAAAAGCCTACATAAGTCACTGTGTCATATTTCAGTTAAATCAGATTAAAAATGCCCTTTTTAGGGCCAAGACTTTAAATCGAGATATTGTTCTATATGGCAGCTATATGCAAATTTTGATCGATCTAGACCAAATTGCAGAAATATGTGGAGGGGCTTAACTTAACTCTCTGTACCAAATTTCGGCAATAAATGCACTTTTTATGGGCCCAAAACATTCAACCGAGAGATCGGTCTATATGGCAGCTGTATCCAAATCTGGACCGATCTGAGTGAAATTGAAGAAGGACGTCGAATTGCCTAACACAAATCACTCCGAAATTCTGGCGACATCGGACAATAAATACGCTTTTAATGGCCCCATAATCTTAAACCGAGAGATCGGTCTATATAGCAGCTATATTAAAATCTGAACCGATCTGGGCCAAATTGAAAAAGGATGTCGAATGTCGGACCCTACACAACTCACTGTCCCAAATTTCGGCGACATCGGGCAATAATTGCGCCTTTTATGGGCCCAAACCCTTAAATCGAAAAATCGGTCTATATGGCAGCTATATCCCAATCAGTACCGCCCAGGGCCAAATTGGAGAAAGATGTCGAAGGGCCTAAGACAACTCACGATCCCAAATTTCAGCAAAATAATTTCAGGATAATAAATGTGACTTTTATGGGCTTAAGACCATAAATCGGAGGATCGGTATATATGGCAGCTATATCTAAATCTAGATCGATCTGAGAAAAATTGACGAAGGATGTCGAAGGGCCTTACACAACTCACCGTCCCAAATTTCATCAAAATCGGATACCAAAATTGACTTTTATGGGCCTAAGACCCTAAATCGGAGGATAGGTCTATATGGCAGCTATATCCAAATCTGGACAGATCTGGACCATATTGTCGAAAGATGTCAAAGGGGCTAAGACAACTCACTGTACCAATTTTCAGCAAAATCGGATAATAAATGTGGCTTTTATGGGCTTATGATCCTAAATCGGAGGATCGGTCTATATAGCAGCTATATCAAAATCTTGACCGATCTAGGCCAAATTGGAGATATTGGATACCGAAAGGACTAACAAACTCACTGTCCCAAATATTCGGCAAAATCAGATAATAAATGTGGCTTTTATTGGCCTAAGACCCTAAATCGGAGGATTGGTTTATATGGCAGCTATATCCAAATCTGTACCGATCTGGGCTAAATTGACGAAGAACACCGAAGGGCCTAACACAACTCTTTATCCTAATTTTCAGCAAAATCAGATAATAAATGTGGCTTTTATGGGTCTAAGACCCTAAATCGGAGTATTGGTTTATATGGCAGCTATATCCAAATCTGTACCGATCTGGGCCAAATTGATGGAGGATGTCGAAGGACTTAACACAACTTACTGTCTTAAATTTCAGCACAATCGGATAATAAATGTTGCTTTTATGGGCCAAAGACCCTAAATCGGCGAATCGGTCTAGCCCATCTGTCGGCTTATGGGCACAGAAAGAATCTGTGCAAAGTTTCAGCTCAATATCTCTATTTTTAAAGACTGTAGCGTGATTTCAACAGACAGACTGTCGGACATGTTTAGATTGTCTTAGATTTTTACGCTGATCAAGAATATGTGTACTTTATAGGTTCGGAAATGGATATTTCGATGTGTTGCAAACGGAATGACAAAAAGAATATACCCCCATCCTTCGGTGGTGAGTAAAAAAATGCTCCATTCATAGGCGCATTACACCATATATTCGGTTCGGTCCATATGGCGGTTATATCCAAATATGGTCGGATATGGACCACATTTTACAAAAATGGGTAGGGGTCTACCAGGAATCACTGTGTCAATTTTCATCGAAATCGGATAATAAATCGATCTTTTATGGCCCTAATACCGTATTTCTGGAGATCGGGCGATCGGTCTATAGGGCACCTATATCCAAATATGATCTGATCTCGAACACACTTCACAGAAGTGGGTAGGGGTCTACCGGAACTCACTGTGCCAAATTTCATCGAAATCGGATGAAATATGATCAAGTTATTGCCTCAAGACTTTAAGTCTCTCTTGCGGCCTGTATAGCGGCTATATATAACTAAAATCCGATTTTATAAGACCAGAAGATCAGGTTTATATACAAACAATACGAAATCGTCAAAACCGTTTAGAAAATATTTTTAAACATAACATATCTGCAAAATTATAAATGCCCAAAAAAGGTATTTATTGGGTATTTACCCAATGAATACCCAAGCGTTGGGTCAAGTAACCGTGGAGTGGATATCGAAGAAAAAATATCCGCATCTCGGAATAGGTACGAAGGCCTTTCAGGAGAAGGCTCAAAATGGACTGCAACGACCAAACAACGGCGGTGGTGGCATCAAACCGTGGCATATTGTAAATGGAACATTCTCTCCACCCAAGGAGACAGGTTCCACTGTAGGCAACTTGTATCTCCTGCTGAAAAGAACTACTTTTTTCTTTCACGGATTTATGCCCAGACCACTCATCATACCCGACCACTTTTACGCCTTTTTCTTCCAGAGTCTACAATATATTGTTAATGGCTATATTCCAAAGTAGAGGAGACAGTACACCTCCTTGAGGTGTTCCTCAGCTAATCCATCTTTTTAGATCCACAGATCCCAAGCCTGCCGTAATGCATCATTTAGTAAGTAAGTTATTAATAAACTTTCTAACGGTAGAGTTAATGTCTAGAAACTCCAACTCCTTCATAATTGACGTCGGTTTTAAATTATTGAAAGCACCTTCAATGTCAAGGAATGCTACCATTGCATATTTCTTGACAGCGAGAGAACCCTCTATGTAGCCGACTAGGTCGTGAAGGGCTGTTTCAGTGGATTTGCCTTTACTATATGCAAGCTGCTGCCGCGACAGGCGATCTATTGGGATCTTTTCCCTAAGATATGTTTCTATCAACCTCTCAAGAGTTTTCCGCATAAAGGATGACAGACTAATAGGACTAAAATCTTTCGCATTCGTGTGGTAATGTTTTCCTGCTTTCGGAATGAAAATGACCTTCGTGTCCCTCCATCCCACACGTATATATGACATTCTGATACATGCAAAGTATATCTCCATAAACCAAGGAGCCAGTCTATCAGGCACAGCTTGTAATTCAACCAGTGAACCATTACTCCACACACCCATGATTCCTGGATTAGAACCACATCAAATCCCCCAGCCATCAGGAGGACTTTTAGTGCTGCCTTACAATGGTGGAGAATTATCTGTAGAAACCGGACCATAGTCAGCATTCAGACGTTCCACCATTGTTGTGTTAGCCTCGTCTTCTGACTCCACAAGGAGTTCACCCTCACAAGATTCGTTAGACTGTGTCATGATGAGCTTCTAGATTGTGGCAGGGGGATTTTCAGTCTCCTGCAATCCGCCAGACTTTAGCGAGCTCCACCGCTTCTATAGACCTACAGTTTCAACTTGTTGAATCCGTATGATACAACCCCTTCAGACTTGTTGAGGTCTGCGAGACAGCCGGAGTTTAGTACGAATACTGGATGACTTCGGTCACCATCAGCTTCAGAAATATTTCACGACGCGTTTTGGTATGATATCCAACAACTGTGGTAAGTATGGTTCAAATCCGTTCCTAACCTGATATAGCTGCCATATAAACCGATCTGGGGTCTTGACTTCTTCAGCTTTTCGAGTGCGCAATTCCTATCCGATTAAAATTAAATTTTGCACTACGTGTTTCGCTATGACTTCCAATAAGTGTGCCAAGTATGGTCCAAATCGGTCCATAACCTGATATAGCTGTCATACAAACCGGTCTGGGATTTTGATTTCTTGAACCTCCAGAGGGCGTAATTATTATCCGATTTGGCTGAATTCGCGTACAACGGTTTCTCGCATGATCTTCAACATATATGTCAAATATGGTTCGAATCGGTGTATAACCTGATAAAGCTCTCATATAAACCGATCTCTCTATTTTACTTCTTGAGCCACTAAAGGGCGCAATTGTTACTCGAATTAGTTGAAAATTTTCGCATTGACTTCTACTATGGTCTTCAATATTCAATTCAAATATGGTCCGATTCGGACCATACCTTGGTATAGCTCCAATTTTATAGCAATTCTTTTCTTTTGTCCTTTGTTTGCCAAAAGAGAGATATCGGGAAAGAACTCGACAAATTCAATCTATGGTGGAGGGTATATAAGATTCGGCCCGGCCGAGCACGCTTTTACTTGTTTTTTTTTTATATTTCGCCTTTTTTATACCCACCACTGAAGGATGGGGATATATTCATTTTGTCATTCCGTTTGCAACACATCGAAATATCCATTTCCGACCCTATAAAGTATATATATTCTTGATAAGCGTAAAAATCTAAGACGATCTAGACATATCCGTCCGTCTGTCTGTTGCAATCACGGTACAGTCTTTAAAAATAGAGATATGGAGCTGAAATTTTGCACACATACTTTTTTTGTCCATAAGCAGGTTAACTTCGAAGATGGGCTATATCGGACTTTATTTTGATATAGCCCCCATATAGACCGAACCGCCGATTTAGGGTCTTAGGCCCATAAAAGCCACATTTATTTTCCAATTTTGCTGAAATTTGGGACAGTGAGTTGTGTTAGGCCCTTCGACATATTTCGTCAATTTGGCTCAGATCGGTCCTGATTTGGATATAGCTGCCATATAGACCGATCCTCCAATTTAGGGTCTAAGGCCCATAAAAGCCACATTTATTATTCGATTTCGCTGAAATTTGGGACAGGGAGTTGTGTCAGGCCCTTCGACATCCTTCGTTAATTTGGACCAGATCGGTTCAGATTTGGATATAGCTGTCATATAGACCGATTTCTTGAGAGGCACTTTTTGTCCGATTTCGCGAAATTTGGGACAGTTCTTTGTGACAGTGCTTTGTGAGTGTGCTTTGTGTTAGGCTCTTCGACATTTTTGTGCAACTTGGCCTAAATCGGTCCAGATTTGGATGTAGCTACCGATATCTCGATTTGAAGTATTTGCCCCATAAAAAGCGCATTTATAATCCGATTTCACTGAAATTTTACACAGTAACTTATGTTAGGCTTTTCGACATCCGTGTCGTATATGGTTCAGATCGTTTTTGTTTAGGCCGAACTTAACGCCTTTTTACTTGTTTTCTAAATATTTAACAAATTTTTCCAAGTATTCCACAAATTTTATTTTTGCTACAATGAAAGGCAAAAACAAAATGGGTTCAAATCCTGGCGAGACCATCAGAAAAAATTTTCAGCGGTGGTTTTCCTCTCCTAATTTTGGCAGCATTTGTGAGGTACTATGCCATTTAAAACTTCTCTCCGAAGAGGTGTCGCACTGCGGCACGCCGTTCGGACTCGCCTATAAAAAGGTGGCCCCTTATGATCGAGCTTAAACTTGAATCGGACTGCACTCATTGATATGTGAGAAGTCTGCCCTTGTTCCTTAGTGGAATGTTCATGGGCAAAATTTCCAATTTGCAATTTACAATGATAGCCTCTGATTTAAGGCGAGACATTCTCCACCGTAGACTTGGCACAGTGTAAGAAATGCAACATTTTTCCATTCTCTGTAGGCAACACCATTGCAAACGAACACAAAATTTCGATTTCAGTACAACATGCCGAAAACTGCTACACTTTTTTGCGCAATCGACATCACCATTAGAATGTCGAGATAATCAGGTCCGAACGGGTTGTCGCAGAGCGACACCACTTTAGTAGAGAAGTTTACACGGCCGATTACTTAAGGGAACTATGTTACAAGTGTCGCCAACACTAGAAGGGGATAACAACCGCTGAAAATTGTTTCTGATCTTCTAATCCAGGCTTTTAGCTACAAAGGCGGATATATTAACCCTTGAACTACGGTGAACAAAGTGAAAACTGGACTATGTTATAATGAGATGATATTTACTTCTTTACTAGGTATACCTTTTCTAGTCACCATTGCTCGGTTTTAAGTTAAATTGTCTATCTATCTGATAAAGTCTTTAGCTCCCAGATAGGTTTTAGTTTGGGTTTTTTATCTAAACTGATGTTTGAAATATTTTAAATTTGTCCCTTAAACACTCTTTAAAATCTCTTTAGCTCTGTTGAAAATTTCATTTCTCTTCTATTATTTCAGCTTTATGCGCAAACTTTACATAGTGTCATTGCCGTGATTTATCCAATCTAGATTTTGTTCACTTTTGAGCAAAAAAGGGATTTTTCGAATATAATTTTTGTTCACATGTGTACCGGTTTCGTGAAGTTTGTTTTCTACGAAACAAGTTGGTATTTTTTTTCATTTTCGCCATGTTATGGTTGGCCAATATTGAAGTTTGTTGGTTTTTAATTAACTTTTGGCTAAAGGCTCGAACATATTGAGAAAATTAACGCCACAAAATACAAACATGGTACAAAACATCAGACCAGGGCAAAAATCTACCACACATTTGGTAAGAGCAATTCAAGCTCAACACCCACAAGGGGACATCTCATTTTATGGGCAGATAAGTTGGCTGGGCCTTTTGAACGAAACACAGACTCGTTCCACACCTCTACATACCCGAACGAACAATCCCCTTTCCCCCTTCCCTTTGGAAAAATCCTTTGGTCAACCAACAATATAACCACATAGATGGTAGTGGTCTACGCATAACAAGGACATTAAGACTTGCAGGCTTGGCTTGTGTGCGTACATTGGTTGTGACCCCCGGAATATTGGTACGCTGTCGGTACGCAAAAGAGGATATGAAAAACTATGAGAACGCCAACAGTTATTGAAGTTTCTAAAAGCCAGATTGGTAAACTAACATTAGATGTATTTTCAAAAAATTGTTTTATAAGAAAAAAAAAAATGACAAGTTAAATGTTTTTCAACAAATTAAAAAAAAAAAAAAGAAATGCCCTAATGGGATTGAGCTTTATTGTCCCCTACAATTTTCTTTTAATTAATTTCGGAAATCAGTTGTGATTGATTAAAAAAATCTTCCTATTATATTGCAAATAGAAGCTAAATTGATACCATGCTTGGGTTGGGCTCCACCTTCATCAGGAAGAGAACATATTTTGTCAATATACTCATACGTAGATTGAGGAAAGGATAAATATTTTGCTTTTATTAAATTTATTATTGGCTATCGTTCAAAATGGTACATGGCATTTGAATGATGAGCAGTTTCATGTTGCATAGAGTACCTGCTTCAATTAGTACACAATGGCAAGGGGTTTTTGTCTGTTTTCTTATTCAAGTTGGATTCCAAAGGTTGTTGTTGGTCATTAATGGCATTTATATAGATGAAGTTGGCATGGGTCACAGAACAAGGACACAAATTAACATGGACAGACGGCATAGATAAATTAAATCAAACACTGATTTGGAGTCGATCCGTATACTTGATATAAAACTATATCTCTTCCGTATCCTTTATACGACAGTGGTAGTATCCTTTATACCACAGTGGTAGTATAGAGGATGGTTTTTATGGCTTGTCAATTGAATCCCATTCATTCCTCCTTTGAGGAGAAGAGAGTGCAGGTAATTGCCTATTCTGATAACGTTGTTGTTATGAATCGCGTTCTCTTTCTTTCTACCATCACGGATCTCCTTCAAGGTGAACTGATGAAGATATCTAGGTAGACGAGGGTAAATTTAACTGAATAAGGAAAGTTTAGGAGAGTCAAATGTAAACTCTATTTAGTATAGAGATTAGGTTAGGTAAGGTTTATGTGGCAAAATCTGCCATCAGACTCACTTAGACGTTTCCTTCCACTGTGATACCACAGGAACAGAAGAAAGAAGATGCCTTCTAGTTCCTACCGTTGAACCATCCAGATCGCTTTAAAAAGCCCAGTAACTTGCGAATATTAACATCCGCTAAAATCAGTCAAGTTCTCAAAGAAATGAAAACTTAAAGTGGAGCTCATTCTTACTGCTAGTGTGGGACACACACTTAGAAGGTGTTCTATAGTCTCTTCTTCCTCGATGCCGCTACAGCTTCTGCAAAAGTCGTCGCTGGCAACCTTCAGTTTGTCAGCATGTTTTCCGATCAGACAGTGAGCTGTCATGACGGACACAATGATTGAGACGTCTGTTCTAGCCAATGACAGCAAAGACAGTAGACCTCTTCAAGTCTAGATGAGGCCACATAGTTTTGGAATGCTCACAGCCCCCTCTTTGTGACCATCTATCATTTGTTGCCATTTGGGCCTGGTCCCGAAAACTTAGCTTACTTGTCGCTAGAGGAATACCCACAGATTCCAGTGTCCCTGGAGTGTCCTAGTCTCTCAAGCTCGTCTGCTTTAGAATTTCCTGGGATATCTCCGCGGCCCGGCACCCAGGACAGGTGAATTTTGAACTGTTCAGCCATCTCGTTGAGAGATCTGCGACAGCTGAGTGCGGTTTTTGTGTTCAGAAATACTTCCCCAATTGCAAGGATCTCTCCTTGATACACACTGCAGTGCTCGGGTAACCTCTTCGATATGACCAGTTCTAGATCTTAAGAGTGCACTCCAAAGCCCGCCAGGTCATTTAGTTTGGAACTTCTGTTACCAGGGATATCGTAGTTCCAATCGGTTCTATCAGGAACAGTGGTACAGTATTTTTTATCAAAAAGCGGCTCAGGTATGGTGTAATCCAAAGGCCTGGAACATCGGATATTGTATCAAGTATAACACATGACCAATGAGAAAGCTCAATTAACCTCACAGCAGTGGTCGATGCAATTTGGGTAGCCACAATGTCCAGAGCCACCAGATGTGGCATTAAATTCAGTTTTAGATCTTTAGAGTACACCCCAAAGCCCACCTGGTGGTTTAGTTTGGAACCATCCGTATATAAGTCTATGTAACTTTTGTTAACAGGGATATCGTAGTTCCAATCGGTTCTATCAGGAACAGTGGTACAGTAATTTTTATCAAAAAGCGGCTCAGGTAGGGTGTTATCCACACTGTCTGGAAAATCGGATATGGTATCAAGTATAACACACATGACCAAGGAGGAAGCTCACTTACCCTCACGGCAGTGGTCGATGGTATTTGGGTAACCACAATGTCCAGAGCCATAAGATGTAGCATTAAATTCAGTGCATCAGTTGGTGTCGTCCTCAGTGCGGCTGTGATGCACAAACAAGCCATCCTTTGGATTGAGCAGTAGGTGGATTTTTTAAGCGCCGTCCACCAGACCACAACACCATATAGCAAGAAGGCCAATTGGACTGGCTTCAGAGAGTATACCAATCGCCGCTTCAATGAACTGCCACCCCCCTCTGATGTGCTTGTGGCCGAGAGGAAATTCCGAGACATCATTAACGCAGCAGCCGCTCGCTTTATACCAGCCGGTCGAATACCCCAAGTGCGACCCAATTTCCCGGCGTAAGCAGTGGTACTCGCAGACGAGCGTGATGGGATTCGTGCTATGGACCTCGCTAACCCCAAAATCAGCGAGCTGAATCTGGAAATAAACAGGGTAGTCAACGAACATAAGCGGAATTTGTGGCTGGAACACTTGGAGCAATGTAACTTAGGCACCGGTGCAGGCAAACTGTGGGCCACTGTTAAGTCTCTCTCGAACCCCGGTAGACGGGACGACAGGACCTCAGTCACTTTTGGCGAGATAACCGTGACTGATCCGAAGAGATGCGCCAGGTTGTTCAACCGTCAATTTATTGTGCATCCCGAGAGAGACAGGGCAAGGAGGAGAGCCATTCGCCGTTTTCGTGGTCTCCGAGCCGAAGAACAGCCATCACAACTTACCGTGGGCGAAGTTACGAATGTCATCCGTGGCGCCGAATGAAACAGGGAGTTCCCCAAGGTGGGGTGATATCTCCGGCTCTGTTTAACCTCTACCTATCCTCCATCCCACCTCCTCCAGACGGCATAGAGATCGTATTATATGCGGACGATTGTACGATCATGGCATCAGGCCCCCCACCCATTGATGACATCTGCGATAGGTTGAACGTCTACCTCAACGAGCTTGCCTCATATTTCGCTGCAAGAAATCTGAAGATATCCGCCACCAAATCTTCAGCCACACTGCTCACTGCAAATACGCGTGAGGTGAACACTGAGCTGACTGTGATGGTCGATGGAGAAATGATTCCGACCATCAAGTGTCCCAAAATACTTGGCGACACATTTGACAGCTCCTACACTTTCTCCCCACATGCCACAGCAATCTGCAATAAAGTCAAAAGTAGAAACAAGGTCCTCAAGTCACTCGCTGGCAGTACTTGGGGTGCAGACAAAGAAACCTTGTTGACCACGCACAAAGCAATTGGCCGGTCTGTGGTAAGTTATGCAGCGCCAGTGTGGTCACGTCAACTTTGTGACACACAGTGGAATAACATTCAGATCTGTCAGAATGCCGCCCTCCGAACTGCGACGGGCTGTCTCCTTAGTTCTCATGTGGACCACCTCCATCAGGAGACAAAGATCCTACCAGTGCGAAGACATAACTACATGCTGTCTAAGCAATACCTTTTGAGCTGTTATCGCAGAAATCTTCCAAATCATCATCTTGTGGATAGATACCCACCGCCCAGAAGCCTTAAGGTAGATCTACACGACCTAGAGCGTGAGGTCCAGCGCTACAAGAGAGAACCTCTAGATCAAGCGGCATAGCCAGCGGGTCTGAACAACATTCATGCAGACACGGTAGCAGACGCGTTAATTGGCTACCGGGTGAATGTAGTCCTTGGAGAACGACCGCCACCCATTGCACCCGAAGAAGTCGACCTCCCCCGGCAAACCAGAGTGGTTCTGGCTCAATTATGTTCCGGCAGATGCAGCCGTCTCAATTCCCACAGAGCTAGGATTGATGCCGACGTGCAAGATGTATGTCCCAATTGTAACCAGGGACCGCACGATACACGTCACCTGTTTAACTGCCCGGCCAGACCCACTCGACTCAGACCCAGATCCCTGTGGACGCACCCCATCTTAGTCGCGGAGTTCCTGGGTCTTGACACTCAACAGAATCAAGCAGACGAAAGATAGTACACAATATACTGCTACAACAACAACAACCATATAGCTTAGTAGGTCTGACGACTGCAGTATATACCCAATGCATGACACGCGGTCTAAATCCCCAATTTTTCCCAATGGCTCTCTTGCAGGTGTATAGGGCTAGAGTGGCCTTTCTTGTCCTTTCCAAAATGTTTGGTTTGAAGTTCAGTTACCTGTCCAGCAAAACACACAGGTATTTTGCGCTTTATGGAAATTTAACATTCTCTCCACCCAAGAAGACAGGTTCCACTGCAGGCAACTCTTTTCTCCTGCTGAAAAGAACTACTTCTGTCTTGCACGGATTTATACCCAGACCACTTTCGGTAGCCCATTTTGCTATTGCACTTAGAGCTTCCTGAAATATATCTCTTAGAGTACTGGGAAACTTTCCCCTAACCGCAATTGCCACGTCATAAACATACGCAGGCACTTTTACGCCTTTTTCTTTCAGAGGCAATAAAATATAGTTAATGGCTATATTCCTAAGTAGAGGAGACAGTACAACTCCTTGAGGGGGTCCTCTGCCGACCCATCTTTTTAGATTCACAGATCCCAAGCCTGCCGTAATGCATCTTTCAGTTAGAAAGTTATTAATAAACTTTCTTACGGTAGAGTTGATGCCTAGAAACTCCAACTCCTTCATGATTGATGTCGGTTTTACATTATTGAAAGCACCTTCAAGGTCAAGCAATGCTACCATTGCATATTCCTTGACAGCGGGAGAACCCTCTATGTAGCCGACTAGGTCGTGAAGGGCTGTTACAGTGAATTTGCCTTTACTATTGGGTTGCCCAAAAAGTAATTGCGGATTTTTAAAAGAAAGTAAATGCATTTTTAATAAAACTTAGAATGAATTTTAATCAAATATACTTTTTTCTAAAGCAAGCTAAAAGTAACAGCTGATAACTGACAGAAGAAAGAATGCAATTACGGAGTCACAAGCTGTGAAAAAATTTGTCAACGCCGACTATATGAAAAATCCGCAATTACTTTTTGGGCAACCAATATATGCATGCTGTTGCCTCGACAAGCTATCTCCAGGGATCTTTGCCCTAAGATATCAACCCCTCAAGAGTCTTCAGCATAAAGGATGACAGACTAATAGGACGAAAATCTTTCGCATTCGTGTGGTAGGGTTTATCAATATGATGTACCTTAAGCTTTTTGCAGTGTCAAGTCCTCCTCTAGTTGTCATGACGATATTAGCCCAGTCCATCGATTTTAAACCCTCTCAAACCTACTTCGTTGCACCATATCACCCCCATTTGTAACCATGTTTTAATGACATCGTCGTTTCCAAAAAATTGGAAGAGGGCAAAAATAATTTCAATGCCGAAATCGTATTATGAATTCCTCCTGGTCGTAGATGTGCCACTAATTTGATCGAAGTTGTGGAAGCAGACCTACCAGACGTGACGATTGACAATTTTTTCGGAATTTATTTGTACTGAAATCGAAATCAAATTAGAGAAAACAAGTAAAAGTGTGCTAAGTTCGGCCGGGCCGAATCTTATATATCCTCTACCATAAATCGCATTTGTCGAGTTCTTTCCCGTTATCTCTTTTTAGATAAACAACGGATAAAAGAAAAGAATTGCTTTGCTAATTGAATGTTGGAGACCACAGTAGAAGTATATGTGTAAAATTTCAGCCAAATAGAATAAGAATTGGGCCTTTTAGGGGCTCAAGAAGTAAAATAGAGAGATCGGTTTATAGGAGAGCTGTAGACCGATTCAGACCATATTAGACACGTATTGGAGGTCATGGAAGACGCCGTGGTACACAATTTCAGCCAAATCGGTTAATAATTAGGCCTTCTTGAGGCTCAATAAGTCAAAATCCCAGATCGATTTATATGGCAGCTATATCATGATATAGAACGATTTGAACCATATTTTGCACAGTGGTTGGAAGTCATAACAAAACAACTCATGCAAAATTTTAGCCAAATCGGATACGAATTGCGCCCTCTGTTGAGTAGAAAGTTCAGAAAGACCATACTTAGCACAGTTGTTGGAAGTCATAGCGAAACACGTCTTGCAAAATTTCAGCCAAATCGGATAGGAATTGCGCCCTCTACAGGCTCAAGAAATCAAGACCCCAGATCGGTTTATATGACAGCTATATTAGGTTATGGACCGATTTGAACCATAATCTTTAAAGTTGGTAGAAATCATAACAAAACACTTCATTCAAAATTTCAGCCAAATCGGATAAGAATTGCGACCTCTAGTGGCTCAAGAAGTCAAGATCCCAGATCGGTTTATATGGCAGCTTTATCAAAACATGGACCGATATAGCCCATTTACAATCCCAACCGACCTACACTTATAAGAAGTTTTTGTGCAAAATTTCAAGCAGCTTCCTTCGAAAGTTAGAAGGAAAGACAGACGGACGGACAGACGAACGGACGGACGGATAGACGGACGGACGGACAGACGGACGGACGGACGGACGGACAGACGGACGGACAGACGGACGGACAGAAGGACAGACTGACAGACGGACGGACGGACAGATAGACGGACAGACGGACGGACGGACGGACGGACGGAGAGACGGACGGACGGACAGACGGACGGACAGATGGACGGACGGACAGACGGACGGACAGACGGACGGACAGACGGACGGACAGACGGACGGACAGACGGACGGACAGACGGACGGACAGACGGACGGACAGACGGACGGACAGACGGACGGACAGACGGACGGACGGACGGACAGACGGACGGACAGACGGACGGACAGACGGACGGACAGACGGACGGACAGACGGACGGACAGACGGACGGACAGACGGACGGACAGACGGACGGACAGACGGACGGACGGAGAGACGGACGGAGAGACAGACGGAGAGACGGACGGACGGATGGACAGACGGACGGGCGGATGGACAGATGGATGGACAGATGGACGGACGGATGGACAAACGGACGGACGGACATGGCTAGATCGACTTAATAATATATCGACGATGATCAAGAATATAGACTTTATGGGATCTCAGACGAATATTTCGAGTAGTTACAAACTGAATGACGAAATTATTGTAGTACACCCCCATCCTATGGTGGAGGGTATAAAAATTTAAATTTGCTGTTTTGCCACTGTAACACACGTATACGGAACCTATATAATAGACTGAACCGATTTTAAATTGTCATAAGAGAGCGGCATTAGCCGAATTTCATTATGATAGCTAAAAGCATACCGCTTTACAACAAAATTATCACTCAAAAGCTGCTGTATATTGGGTTGCATAAAAAGTAATTGCGGATTTTTTAAAAGAAAGTAAATCCATTTTTAATAAAACTTAGAATGAACTTTAATCAAATATACTTTTTTTACACTTTTTTTCTAAAGCAAGCTAAAAGTAACAGCTGATAACTGACAGAAGAAAGAATGCAATTACAGAGTCACAAGTTGTGAAAAAATTTGTCAACGCCGACTATATGAAAAATCCGCAATTACTTTTTGGGCAACCCAATATAAATCCGAACATATTTCAAGTAAAGTACGTACACAAAGCAGAAGTCACAGAGAAAACACTTCAAAATTTTGTGAAATTAGGTTGATAAATGCGGCAAGAAAGCTACGGACTGAAAGCCAGAATCACAAAAGAATTCTTCGTGTCCAATTTTGTGAGCTTCGGTTGACCACATCACTGCTGTTGAGCACATCATTGTAATGACGCCGAACGCCTGGATTCAAATCCCGGCGTGAACACCAGACTAATTTTTAGCAGTGGTTTTCTCCTTACTAATGCTGGCTACATTTGTAAGCTATTGTGGCATGTTAAAACTTCTCTGCTATGTGGTGTCGCCAAGAGTTGAAACTTTAATCGGACTGCACTTACTGGTATGATATGGTAGTCATAGAGGAAAGTGTTCTGCAAATTTAATTAAACCTAACCTAACCTAAAACAAGCCAGTAAACAACTATACTAATCGAACACATTGGTTAATTTGACATCATAATCAATAGTTTTGAATATAAGACTTAGAGATCGTTTTACATTTACTTTCCAAAAAGTTCGAAAAACCTCCTTGATCTGCCAAACTAAAGGAAATGCTATGAAACATTTTAAGAAAATGGCTTTGTCAATTTTAAAGCCTATGCGGAACAAACAACACTTTATTAGCAAATAGAAATTTTCAAGGATTTGTAAAAGCCACATTGCAATGCAGAGTATTTATAACTAGTTTCAAGTGGTTATCCCGCATCAGTTTCTCATTTTAGTTCTATTCGAGAACAAAGAAGATTATTGTGTTTAAGCATAATAAAGAATCAAGGATTTAACATACAAAGCCCCTCCCCAGAGAAGACAACGAACGAAAATTTTTGTTTATGAATATTAAAATTTCATTTCCTTGAAACGTATTTGCCAAATGAATTTTCAGGCAAATTTCTATTAAAAGCAGCAAAAGCACACCAACACAAATACATATGGGCAACGAGAAGAATCTGAACACAAACGCAATAAATAATTCACAAAACAATTAAAGGCAAAAATTTCATTTAATTCATTTGATTTCGTACTCGTATAAAGCAGAGAGAACATTTTCGAAAAAATGCTAGAAAACTTAAAAGAACTGCAGAAGAACAATGGCCAAAAGACGGGGGCCATCAAAAATAAAAGGCACATAGCCCAAAGGGAGTGATGGGAATCGTAAAAAGGTCGTTGTGTTTTCCTATGATTACCATATGCAAACCGAATCTCGTAAATCAGTGTAAACATATCTCGGCGAAAGCTTATTGCGGCAGCTTATCTGCTTATGACAGCTTTCCGCCCTTCTACGCCGAGGCAATGGACTAAAACAGAGCGCAACACATTCGCATCCGTAGCAGTTGGCAGACTAACCTTCACCCCCTACCACCACAATAGCTGCTTTGAAGGGGGAAATATAAAATAATATTTATGTATGGCAGTACGCGTGTGTTTGTGGATATGTCTGCCCGTCGGATGTTATAATAACCGGCAAAAAGGAGCAACAACCACAATAGTCCTCGAATACCTAAACACATATACGTATGTATTTATCAGCCTGAATATATCCATGGTTAGATTCTGGCACTGCTGGAAGGCTCAACTGTTCTAGAGAATAGACTTTTGGATAATCGAAAGGGTGTTGCTGATGGGATGATGTTTGAGCTCGATCCACTTATTAGGGCGACTAAAGCCTGAGAGTTTGGACATGGGGCAGAGTTTAAAATAATCGGCCAAGAAGCTAAATGCCAGGGCTCGAATCCTCAATAGTATATCAGAAACAAGTAAAAGAGTTCTACTTACGTCGGGCTGATTTTTTACACCCCTTACAATGGATCGCATTTTTAAAGCTCTTCGAATGGAATCTCTTTATGGACAAACAAAGGACAATGGATAGGAATTGCTATGCCATACGAGCTACATCCGGTTATGGACTGATTCATACCATATTTGCCACATATAATACTAAACTACTAAATTTTCCATGAAAATTCTATTAAGAAATAGGGGATACTTCTCTCATATCAATGAGTGCAATGCGATTAAAATGTAAGCTCAATGATAAGGGGCCTCCTTTTTTATGCCGAGTCCGAAGGGGGTGCCGATTAGCGACACCACTTGGTAGAGAAGATTTAACATGGCAGGATACCTCACAAATGTTGCCAGCATTAAAAAGCGGGAAAAGCACCTCGGAAAATTTTTCTGATGTTCACGCCGGGATTTCAACCTAACCGTTCGGACCGATCTGTGCGATATTACAGGAGTATGTCAAGGCCCTTAACCTAACTCACTGTCCAAATTTCGGCGACATCGGACAATAAATGAGCATTTTATGGGCCCAAAACCATAAATAAAGAAATCGGTCTATATGGCAGCTACATCCAAATCTGAACCGATCTGGGCCAATTTAACGAAGGAAGTCGAATGGCCTAACACAACTCACTATCCCAAATTTCAGCAAAATCGGTTAATAAATGTGGCTTTTATGGGCCTAAGACCCTAAATCGGAGGATCGGTCTATATAGCAGCTATATCCAAATCTGGACCGATCTGGGCCAAAGTGACGAAGGATGTTGAAGGTCCTAACGCAACTCATTGTCCCAAATTTCAGCAAAATCGGATAATAAATGTGGCTTTAATTGGCATAAGACCCTAAATCGGCGGATCGGTCTATATGGGGGCTATACCAAGATATAGTCCGATATAGCCCATCTTCGAACTGAACCTGCATATGGGAAAAAAAAATCTGTGCAAAATTTCAGCTCAATATCTTTATTTTTAAAGACTGTGGCGTGATTTCAACAGACAGACGGACAGACGGACGGACATGTCTAGATCGCCTTAGATTTTTATGCTGATCAAGAATATATATACTTTATAGGGTCGGAAATGGATATTTCGATGTGTTGCAAACGGAATAATAAAATGAATATACCACCATCCTTCGGTGGTGGGTATAAAAAAGATGTCGATGGGCCTTAGAAAACTCATTGTCCAAAATTTCAACAAAATCGGATAATAAATGTGGCATTTATGGGCCTAAGACCTTAAATCACAGGATCGGTCTATATGGCAGCTATATCCAAATCTGGACCGATCTGAGCCAAATAGACAAAGGATATAGAAGGGCTAAACACAACTCATTGTCCCAAATTTCAGCAAAGTCGGATAATAAATGTGGCTTTTATGGGCCTAAGATCCTAAATCGGAAGATCGGTATATATGACAGCTATATCCAAATCTAGACCGATCTGAGCCAAATTGATGAGGGATGTCGAAGGACCTAACACAACTCACTGTCCCAAATTTTAGAAAAATCGGATAATACATGTGGCTTTTATGGGCCTAAGACCCTAAATCGGCCGATCGGTCTATATGGGGGCTATATCCAAATCTGAACCGATCTGAGCCAAATTAACGAGGATTGTCGAAGAGCCTAACACAACTCGCTGTCCCAAATTTCAGCAAAATCGGATAATCAATGTGGCTTTTATAGGCCTAAGACCCTAAATCGGCCGATGGGTCTATATTGGGGCTATATCAAGATGTAGTCCGATATAACCCATCTTCGAACTTAACCTGCTTATAGACAAAAAAAAAAAAAAAGAATCTGTTCAGCTCAATGTAGCTATTTTTGAAGACTGTTACGTGATTTCAACAGATAGACGGAAAAGCGGGCGGACATGTCTAGATAGTCTTAGATTTTTACGCTGATCAAGAATATATATACTTTATAGGATCGGAAATGGATATTTCGATGTGTTGCAAACGGAATGACAAAATAAATATTCCCCAATGCTTCGGTGGTGGGTATAACAAGTAAGAGCGTGCTAAGTTCGGCCTGGCTGAATCTTATATACCCTCCACCATGGATCGCCTTTGTCGAATAATTTACGCGGTATCTCTTTTTAGGCAAACAAAGAATAATGGATGGGAATTGTTATGCAATTGGAGATATATCAAGATATATTCCGATTCGGACCATAGATGAAAGCTGAACATTGTATAATTCATTGTGTAATATTTCAGTTCATTCGGATAAGAATTGCGCCTTGTATGGGCTCAAGAAGCAAAATCGTTAGATCGGTTTATATGGGAACTGTATCAAGCTATTGATCGACTCAGACCATATTAGATACGTATGTTGAAGGTCATGAGAGAAGCCGTTGTACAAAATTTATTCCAAATCGGATGAGAATTGCGCCCCCTAGAGGTTCAAGAAGTCAAGATCCAAGAACGGTTTATATGACAGCTATATAAGATTATGGAGCGATTTGCGCCATTCTTAACACTGTTATTGGAAGTCATAACAAAACACCTCATGCAAAATTTCAGTCAAATCGGATGAGAATTGCGCGCTCTATTGGCTCAAGAGATAAAGATCCAAGATCGGTTTATATGACAGCTATAACTGAGTATGAACCGTTTTGATTCATACATAACACAGTTATTGGAAGTGATACTAAAACACCACTTGCAAAATTTCAGTCAAATCGGATGAGAATTGCGCCCCCTAGAGGCTCAAGAAGTCAAGACCCAAGATCGGTATATATGGCAGCTATATCAAAACATGGACCGATTTGGCCCATTTACAATCCCAACCGACCCAAAGTATTTGTGCAAAATTTCAAGCGCCTAGCTTTACTCCTTCGAAAGTTAGCGTGCTTTCGACAGACAGACAGACGGACGGACATGGCACGATCAACTTAAAATGACATGACGATCAAGAATATACACACTTGATGAGGTCTCAGACGCATATTTCGAGGTGTTACAAACAGAATGAGGATATTAGTATACCCCCATCCTATGGTGGTGGGCATAAAAAGTTACCACGAAAAGTCAGTAATTCCCTGATTATTTTTCATACCACACTCCGCACCAAGTCCCTTTATTTCTAATATTGTGTCCCCACTTAAGTGCCGGTGTCTGTAAGCAAAGAATGCCGGAAAATGCTACAATGTCTCAGACCCCTTGATCTAGCCCGGTCGTATGCCATCTCCAAGACCCTTTCAACTCTTCTGCTTGGCTGATTCAGATCCTTACCCTTCGAAGTATTATTACTTCGTCTGCGTAGCAGGTGGGTTCAAATCTCTCCTCAGACAAAATTTTCACCATGGAAAGTTGCAAAAAAATCATACAAGACTTGCGCTATCCAGATCGTCATGAAGTCAAAACGGGTGATCGGTCGGATTGACATCGGGTAATGGACCGGCTTGGAACAAATTTGAGATGGTTGATATAAATCCTTATGTAATTCCCTAGATTATAGGCTATTTCGTACCCTGCAAAGAACGTTGGAAGGCACAACAGAATATCATGGAAATCTTTTGGCCACAAACACATTTACATTCTATCACTCGAAATACTCATGTTGAACGCTTAAACGCGCAGACACATTTAGCCTTGGTGTTAACTTGAATACGCTCGTATTAGAGCTTGTCCTTCATCCTATGACTTTTTAAAGTTTCTCTCAAGATTACTAACTGCAAAAAGTGTATCCAACGTCTATTTTCCATACACACGCCAAAAAGTATAAAACAGTTAAAAAATGAAATTTCATTGTCAGCAACAACTTGATGAGAGAAGAGACTTGCTCGGGGAAAGACGGCCAAATATCCTTTTATTCCATAACGAAAGTGCCATTTTGGTCTTGTTTTAGCGGTGTTGTTGGTCGTTTAGCAGCCTTTCTTCTTGGCCGTTAAGAGTGAATTGTGGTTAGCTGTCAACGGCGGTGTATTATTATGGATGAGGGTTAAATGTTTCTTGTATGCGTTGGCTGGTTGGCTTACGAATTTTGATAATACCCAGACAAAGGTAATCAAAACGAAATTTATTTAGGATTTAAAAACATATTTTTTTTTTTCAACAAAAAATTAAAATGGCTTCACTGGTTAAATTAACAGTATACAAAAAAAAGGGTGTTATGACATTTTTGTGTAAAACAAAATTAATTTATTGAAACTTGAGTGATATAAAAAAAGAAAACAAGTAAATAATACCTAAGTTCGGCCGGGCCGAATCTTGGCTACCCGCCATTATGGATTCTGCTAAAAATTACTACTTTTAATTTAGTTCATATCTGGATAAGCTTGACGAAAACAAATGATGATTCTTGAAGTGGTAGTAAGAGGTCATTGTTGCACTTTATATACCAAAAGTCAGCCAAATAAGAAAAAAACAAGTAAAAGCGTGCACAGTTATTTTATTTATTTTTTTTTATTACCCTCCGAATTTTTATTACCCTCCACCATGGATCGCATTTGTCGGTTTCTTTTCCCGGCATCTTTTTTAGGCAAAACCAGGATAAAAGAAAAGATTTGATCTGCTATTAGAGCGATATCACGCTATGGTCCGGTGCGGACCACAATTCAATTATATTTTGGAGACCTGTGTAAAATGTCAGTCAATTCGAATAAGAATTGCGCCCTATGGGGGCTCAAGAAGTAAAATAGAGAGATCGATTTACATGGGAGCTGTATCAGGCTATAGACCGATCAGACTATAATAAACACGTATGTTGATGGTCATGAGAAGAACCGTCGTACAAAATTTCAGCCACATCGGATAATAATTGCGACCTCTAGAGGCTCCAGATGTCAAGATCCCAGATCGGTTTATATGGCAGCTATATCAGGTTATGGACCGATTTAAACCATACTTAGCACAATTGTTGGAAGTCCTAGCGAAACACGTCGTGCAAAATTTCATTCCAATCGGATAACAATTGCGCCCTCTAGAGGCTCAAGAAGTCAAGACCCAAAATCGGACTACATGACAGCTTAATCAAGTTATTGACCGATTTAAACCATACTTGGCACAGTGTTTGGATATCAACAAAACACGTCGTGCAAAATTTCATTCCAATAGGATAAGAATTGCATCCTCTAGAGGCTCTACGGCTGAACCGATTTTCATAAAATTTTCACAGATGGTAGAGTTTGAGCCCCCGGTGAAAATAGAGTACTACATTTTTTGATATCCAACGCCAGATCTCGGAGGTGCGTGCACTAATTTACGCAAAGTTTTGAATGCCACTTTTGGCACCCCAAAAACACAAAATTTCTATAAAATTTTGGGACCAAATATCCTGGGTGACGCCCCATCCCAAACCCCACCCGAACGCACATGTTTACCGATTGGTACAATGTGGGTATCAAATTCGAGGTACGTGTCCTACCCACCCCCCAAAACCAACCAGTAGGGTATATTTACCAATTGGGACAGTATGGATATCAAATTAAAGATATTTAAAAGTAGACTAAGAATCTGATATAGTATGGGTATCACATGAAAGTTATACGGAAGTTGAGTCCACATCTGTTATAAGAATTTGGCCCAAGATGTCTACAGGGCTTCACCAATCTTAGAAATTCCTAAAACGGGAATGAATGTTCAACATCGGAAAATGGATATCAGATTCCTCCTACGAATCTGGTATACACATTTGGCAGAGCCTGGGACTGGACCACCCACTAAAAACCCTTCAATAGGACGAGTAGTTCGATTGCGATAATATGGGAATTAAAAGAAAGTTCTATGACAGTAGAGTTCGAATCTAATGTTGATGTAATGATCCAAGTATCTTGGTCACGTCCTGCCGTTTAGCAGGACATGTAAATCGCCACAATAATGTTCTCAAATAAATGGTCTTTTGGGTTTTAGCGTTGGGGGAGCCGACACTCTCCTCTCAATAAAAACAACACCAAACTCTCATGGAGGACGACTGATAACATATTGTACAAATGAAAGGATGTGTCAGAGGGAAATCTCCCTGCCCCCATCCTACCCAAAATAAATATATATTTCATAAAAATGTTGACCGCGACTGCGCCTCAAATGGTCCATCCGCTTAGTCCACGATGTAGGCGGCCAATTGACCGGTCCCGAACATGTTCCCCGAACTTGAAATGAAATGTTCCTCGAACTCGTCTCTCAATAAGTCCATTGCTGCGCGTATTTTGTGGCATGTGGCACCGTCTTGTTGAAACCACATGTCATGCAAGTCAAGCTCTTGCATTTTTGGGCAAAAAAATAGTTTGTTATCATCTCACAGCAGCGCTCACCATTCACAGTTACGTTACCATTTGCATCATCTTTGAAGAAGTAAACTCTAATGATGCCACCAGCCTATAAACCGCACCTAACTGCGACTTTTTCTGTTGGCATTGGTAGCTCTGGCAATGCTTCTGGCTGATCTTACCTCCAACATCGACAATTCTATTTATTTACGTACCCATTGAGCCAAAAATGAGCTTCGTCGCTGAACACAATGAACACGCACAAAAAGCACGCATTTAACATTCTCAACAGAGCACTTATTTTGATAATAAAATTCAATAATGTGCAAGACTTGTTCGCCAAATTGAAGATGTTTGACAGTGAAAAAACACACGAAACGTGCTGTGAGCTGTTTAAACTAGTGTTACCAAAAAGATAATAGCTAACAAATCACCCTTTATATTTATATGTACTCTACTACCAAAAGGTATTTGGTAGTGGAGTACACTTTTTTCCCTCATATTGGGATAGGCACAGGAACACAAGACCTGCGGATATTTTAAAATGTGCTTACCCAAATGGTAGCTTTGAAACAAAAAAAATATGTAGTGTGGGTCTGAACGACACTCGTAGCCCTGAATGTCTGATCATCAGCTTAAAAATGCTTAAAGAAATTTCCTATTTATTATTTTCCTATTTTGTTATACATAATTGAACAATGACTTGTACTTATAAGTATTTGGTCCAAATCGGATCATGTTTCGATTTATATTGCTATAGGACATAAGGTATGCAACTTTCCCCGAATTTTGATGAAAGTTGCTTTACATATATACCCGAGGTGGTGGGTATCCAAAGTTCGGCACGGCCGAACTTAACTTACTTGTTCTGGATGCATTGGTAGCTCTTGTAATGCTACTGGCTGATCTTCACTCCAAAATCGACAATTCTGTTTACTTAGTACCCATTGAGTCAAAAATGAGCTTCGTCCCTGAACACAAAGAATACACATCTTAACAAAGCACGAATTTTGATAATAAAATTCAATAATGTGCAAGCGTTGTTCGTTTGTTGGACGATTCATGGTTAAATTATAGACCAAGAATGAAAATGTTTGACAGTGAAAAAAAACACGAAACGTGCTGTGAGCTGTTTAAACCAGTGTTGCCAAATAGATAATAGCTAAAAAATCACGGATCAGGCCGATCATGATAGAATAGAGCAGCAATAACAAGTATTTGGTAGTAGAGTACACTTTTTGCACTCAAATTGGGATAGGCACAGGAACACAATGTGCTAACCCAAATGATAGCTTTGACATATGATTTTGAGAGTAGATAACCAATATATATAAAAAATCAGTAAGGAAAGGCAAAAGTCGGGCGGGGCCGTATATATAATACTATACACCACCTAGTACACGTGCTGCTTTTAATATATAAAACTTATCTCCAAATCTAGTCAGATTTTAATATTGAAATATTGACATATCGTATAAAAAATAGAACATCTTGCGCCCTATATTGTAGAGATGTGACCGAAATTTTGGCTTTTATTGCCTTAAAAGTCCATATCCAATAAAATATATACATTGGAGCTATATCTTAATCAGCACCGATTTTAATGAAACTCAAATAAAAACGTCTGAGGCAAATAAACGTCTCATGGAAAATCGGACGAAAATTGTGGTTTCTAGAGGCTATAGTCTATTTCGGATGAAAAATATATCGGGGACCTAAAGGGTGATTTTTTTGAGGTTAGGATTTTCATGCATTAGTATTTGACAGATCACGTGGGATTTCAGACATGGTGTCAAAGAGAAAGATGCTCAGTATGCTTTGACATTTCATCATGAATAGACTTACTAACGAGCAACGCTTGCAAATCATTGAATTTTATTACCAAAATCAGTGTTCGGTTCGAAATGTGTTCATTCACCGTAACGTTGCGTCCAACAGCATCTTTGAAAAAATACGGTCCAATGATTCCACCAGCGTACAAACCACACCAAACAGTGCATTTTTCGGGATGCATGGGCAGTTCTTGAACGGCTTCTGGTTGCTCTTCACACCAAATGCGGCAATTTTGCTTATTTACGTAGCCATTCAACCAGAAATGAGCCTCATCGCTGAACAAAATTTGTCGATAAAAAAGCGGATTTTCTGCCAACTTTTCTAGGGCCCATTCACTGAAAATGATTTGCAAGCGTTGCTCGTTAGTAAGTCTATTCATGATGAAATGTCAAAGCATACTGAGCATCTTTCTCTTTGACACCATGTCTGAAATCCCACGTGATCTGTCAAATACTAATGCATGAAAATCCTAACCTCAAAAAAATCACCCTTTATATCTTAATCTAAATAAAACACCGTGTACTACATCTTGTTAAGCTCGCACTATGGTGGCTTCTACAGCCTTAAAAGATCATATAGGACAAAAGATATATATGGGAGCTATGTCTTAATCTAGAGCGGTTTATATGAAATTTTGCAATCGCCTTAAAACAACTCACGTTAAATTTTGTAGAAATCGGGCCCAAATTGTGCCTACTACAGGCTTCAAAGTCCAAATCGGATGAAAGATATACATGGGAGGCATATTTAATTTTGAATCGATTTTTAAGAAATTCTGCACACATATGGAGACGTCAAAAAAAGCACCTCATGCCAAATTTTGTAAAGATCGGACCAAAACTGTGGCTTTTACAGCCTTAAAAGGCCATATCGGATGAATGATATATATGGGAGCTATATCAAAATCTGAACCGATTTTGTTCAATTTTGTATTTGTCCTTGGGCCAAAAAAAGGGGCTTGTACAAAATTTCATGACAATAGGACAATAAATGCGACCTGTAACTTGATCACAAGAATACATGGCCAGACAGGCGGATATAGCTAAATCGAATCAGGAAGTGATTCTTAGCCGATAGGTATACTTATCAATGGGTCTAGCTCTTCGCATTCTAAGCGTTGCAAACAAATGCACAAAGTTATAATACCCTGTACCACATTGGTGGTGGTGTAGGGTATAATAATTTTTGTGGATCTGAACGACACCCTTAGCCCTGAATGTCTTGATCACTAGCTTAAATATACTTAAAGAAAAATCAATTTCCAAAAATCCATTTTGTGGTGTTGCAAAGCGCACCGGGCCAGCTATTAGTCAATATAGCTATAAAGGAAAGGGAGCGAAGCGTTGAGCGCTGTGGGGGAAAAAATTCCCTGAGCGGAACGAAAAAAATTTTTACCGGTACGAAAAATTCGTACCCACTTTGGATCCTTGGACTAGACATAGGCAAAGTTTCTATGTAATGAAAGTAGTAGGTAGACTCGATGGTATAGCGTATTATATTGGGTTGCCCAAAAAGTAATTGCGGATTTTTTAAAAGAAAATAAATGCATTTTTAATAAAACTTAGAATGAACTTTAATCAAATATACTTTTTTTACACTTTTTTTCTAAAGCAAGCTAAAAGTAGCAGCTGATAACTGACTGAAGAAAGAATGCAATTACAGAGTCACAAGCTGTGAAAAAATTTGTCAACGCCGACTATATGAAAAATCCGCAATTACTTTTTGGGCAACACAATTTTATCCATGGAATTCACAGAGATTGATCTCTATCCGATTCAGATCGAAAAAAGCTATCCATAGTAGTGAGCTCACATTTTGTGGGTCAATCCTCTATTCAAAATCTTCTATTTTTAGAGCTTTATCTTAATTACAATAGGTTTCCGGACGTACATGACCAGAATGTCTTAGAACATTAAAAATACTAAGAATTTATTTTATAGGATCGGAAAGAAATGTTTTTATGCGTTACCAAAAAGAATGAAGCACAAATCTATGGTGGTGGTAAGCAAAATCTGTCCGACGATGAGAAAAAGGAAATACAAACGCAACTTTATACAAAGTCATGCAAGACGATATGCTTCCTTGATTTTCCTTTATGCATTACCACCAAACATCATTATGCCATCAAAAATCTTACTTTCCCTCAGCTTTGGTTTCAATTAGTTTTCCTTTTACAAATAGTATGTTGCAATTTCATCTACTCCCAATTTGAACAATTCTAAATGAATTTTACAAACCCTAGCATAATGGGATTCTTTGGAAACAACATGCAATATCATATCATTGAACATTCGCTTTAAATATTTTGAGAGTACGTACACTCCATCTTGGCGTAGATTATCTAAGTCTACGCTAACATACATCGGCATCAGGAAGTTTTATTTCATTTCTCTACAAATCTCTCAAGGATATTTGTCGAAAATGTTTGTTCTTTGTTGTGTATGTGTGTGTATGCGAATGCAAATGGTTATTAAATTTGATTCATTCATAAAATTCATTTCTTGAAAATGTTCATTTCCATGAATACCACACATTTGCTGCATGCATACCCCTGATGGCGCATTTCTTCCACACAATTGTAAGTTGTATCACAGAGAAATTGTTGAGAATATTAAGATAAATTACTATTTCCCCGAAATAAGCATTGTTGTATCTCTTAAAGGGAAATATTAAAACAGGGCATTTATTTCCATACTAGAAATATAATAATAATCATCCATCCCATGCCAACCCCTGCTCATCCTAAAATACGAATTTCACAAATGCACAATCCCTCCCGCATTAAAATAGAAATGCCCGGCAAGAAGCGAGTGGGCGGATGGCCGTGAAGTGAAATGGAAAAATATTAAGACTGTCTACGTATAAACATTAAATAATGTATTATTTTGTCAGTACATTATGTATATTTTATGAACTTCCTTTGACTTGGGAGCAACAAATTACAAGCTGCTTAATAGTTTATGTTGTTATTGATGTTCTCCACTGGATCGGCTGCCCGCTGATGCTGCCTGCTGCCTGCTGCCGTTGTATGCCAATAGGATTTATGGATAATGTACCTCATCATCAGGTCATTCTTGGAATGGCAGATACAATGACTGACTGACACGGCACACCAGTGGCGGCCAATGGCAATGGCAAGAGGCATGGCGAAAAATCTCGGCATGTAACTTATCAAGCCAGCGTCCGAAGGGGTGTTGTAGGCCTCGCACCCCAAACACAAATTTTTGGGCTGCCACATCACTAGCACGAGGTAAAACGCAAACCCATGGAGGTAAAAGCAGAGCTCATGTTTGTCTCCCTCCATGTTGGCCAGGCAAATACCGAGAAAATCTGATGTGCCGTATTTTAGGCACTTTCTAAAACAGTCACGTAATGCCGTCAGTAATAATCACTAAAGTTTCTTTTTCTATGGACGTTTATACTTGGCTCTCACTCTCTCTCTCTCTCTCTCTCTGTATGTAAGGCATAAGGGCAAACAAAAAAAAAACAGAAACAAAGATTGGTGTTTTGTAGTGCATTGTACAATATGAGAGATACGCTGCCGTGTACTATTAATGGAGGTCGGATGTTTGTTGTTCATTGAGGAACAACGTTATAAATATTAAAGGTGCCCGCATCTCAAACTCCCTTTGGGGCCACACTTGGAAAATATTTTCGCACACAACTACACACACACACACGTGGATATGCATGGGTCCTTTCTACACTTTGAGAGAAATACAGAATGTCTCGTTTTATTTGAGCAAAGGGTAAGAAAGGTAAGCCAAATGTTAAGAAACGTGTTTATACGTTTGAATGAGTTGAACTCTGTCCAAGAGCATGTTTCAATTGAGGCACAGTGATTTTAATTGAAACAAGTAAAAGCGTGCTAAGTTCGGCCGAATCCTATATACCCTCCACTATGCATCAAAATTTAAAGAGGTCTTTTCCCGGTATCTCTGTTGTGTATCAGGTTATAGACCAATTGAGACCATATGTGACACGTATGTTAAAGGTCATGAGAGAAAATTGCAGCCAAATCGGATAATAATTGCGCCCTCAAGAAGTCAAGATCCCAGATCGGTTAATATGACCAAAAAGTAATTGCGGATTTTTCTTATAGTCGGCGTTGACAAATTTTTTCACAGCTTGTGACTCTGTAATTGTATTCTTTCTTCTGTCAGTTATCAGCTGTTACTTTTAGCTTGCTTTAGAAAAAAAGTATATTTGATTAAAGTTCATTCTAAGTTTTATTAAAAATGCAATTACTTTCTTTTAAAAAATCCGCAATTACTTTTTGGGCAACCCAATATAACAAGTTATGGACCGAATTGCACCATACTTAGTACAATTGTTGGAAGTCACAACAAAACATGTTATGCCAAATTTCAGCCAAATCGGATAGGAATTGCGCCATCTAGAGCGTCAAAAAGTAAAATAGGGAGATTGGTTTATATGGGAGCTGTATCAGTCTATAGACCGATTCGAACCTCATTTAACACGTACGTTGGAGCTTATGGGAGAAGCCGTTGTTCAAAATTTCAGCTAAATCCGATATTAATTACGCCACCTAGAGGATCAAGAAGTCAAGATCCAATATTGGTTTATATTACAGCTATTGGGTTGCCCAAAAAGTATTTGCGGATTTTTCATATAGTCGGCGTTGCCAAATTTTTTCACAGCTTGCGACTCTGTAATTGCATTTTTTCTTCTGTCAGTTATCAGCTGTTACTTTTAGTTTGCTTTAGAAAAAAAGTGTTAAAAAAGTATATTTGATTAAAGTTAATTTTAAGTTTTATTAAAAATGCATTTACTTTCTTTTAAAAAATCCGCAATTACTTTTTGGGCAACAATATATCAAAACATGGACCGATATAGCCCATTTACAATCCCAAATTTCAGCCAAATCGGATAAGAATTACGCCCTCTAGAGGCTGAAGAAGTCAAGATCCCAGATCGGTTTTTATGACAGCTATATCAAAACATGGACCGATATAGCCCATTTACAATCCCACATTTCAGCCAAATGGGATAAGAATTGCGCCCTCTAGAGGCTCAAGAATTCAAAATTCAAGATTGGTTTATATGGCAGCTATATCAAAACGTGGACCGATATAGCCTATTTACAATCCCAACCGATCTACACTAATAAGAAGTTTTTGTGCAAAATTTCAAACGGCTGGCTTTACTTCTTCGAAAGTTGGTGTGCTTTCGACAGACAGAAGGGAGGACATGGCTAGATTGGCGTAAAATGTCATATCGATCAAGAATACATATTCTTTATGGGGTCTAAGACGAACATTTCGAGGAGTTACAAACAGAATTACGAAATTAGTATACCCCCATCCTTTGGTGGCGAACTAGTCATGTCCGTCCGTCTGTCTGTCGAAAGCACGCTAACTTACAAAGGTGTAAAGCTAGCCGCTTGAAATTTTGCACAAATCCTTATTATTAGTGTAGGTCGGTAAGGATTGTAAATGGGCTATATCGGTGAATGTTGTGACATAGCTGTCATATAAACCGCTCTTGGGTCTTGACTTATTGAGCCTCTAGAGGGCGCAATTTTAGTCCGATTTGACTGAAATTTGGCACGCGGTGTTTTGTTATCACTTCCAACAACAATGTTAAGTATAAATCGAATCGGTTCATAACCTGACATATCTATAAAATAAGCTGATCTTGGATCTTGACTTCTTGAGCCTCTAGAGGTCGCAATACGTATCCGATTTGGCTGATATTTGAACGACGTGTTTCGTCACAACTTTCAACATCTATGCCAAGAATGGGGCAAATCGGTCAATAACCTGATAAAACTGCCATATAAACCGATCTTGAATCTTGACTCCTAGAGCCACTAGAGGACCCAATTCTTATCTGCAATTTTGCACGAGGTGTTTTGTTATAATTTTCAACAACTGTGCAAAGTATGATTGAAATCGGAGCATAACCTGATATAGTTGTCATATAAACCGCTCTGGGATCTTGACTTCTTAAGCCTTTATAGGGCGCAAATCCTATCCGATTTTGCTGAAATTTTGCATGACGTGTTTCGTTATGACTTTTAAGAGCTGTGCAAAGTATGGTTCAAATTAGTTCATAACCTTATACAGCTGCCATATAAACCGATCTGCGATCTTGACTTCTTGAGCCTCTATAGGACGCAATTACTATCAGATTTGGGTGAAATTTGTACAACATGATCTTCAGCATACGTGTCAGATATGGTCTGAATCGGTCTATCGCCTAATACAGCTCCCCTATAAAACGATCTCTCTATTTTACTTTTTGAGCCCCTAAAGGGAGCAATTCTTATTCGATTTGGCTAAAATTTTACATAATGACTTTACTAAGGTCTCCATCATTCATTCAATTATGGTCCGAATCTGACCATAACTTGATATAGCTCCAATAGCAGAGTAATTGTTTTCTTTTATCCTTTCCTTAATTTGTTTGCCTAAAAAGAGACATCGGGAAAATAACTCGACAAATGCGATCCATGGTGGAGGGTATATAAGATTCAGCCCGGCCGAACTTAGCGTGCTTTCACTTGTTATACCCACCAACGTAGGATAGGGGGTATATTCATTTAGTCATTCCGTTTGCAACACATCGAAATATCAATTTCCGAACTTACAAAGTAGATATATTTCAGATTCTCGTAAAATGCTAAGACGATTTAACCATGTCCGTGTGTCTGTCCGTCCATCTGTTGTAATCACTATACAGACTTTAAAAATTTAGATATTGAGTTGAAATTTGGTACAGATACGTCCTTTTGATATATGCTGGTTAAGCTCTTGAACGGGCCAAGCCGGACCATATTTGGGTATAGCTGCTATATAGACCGATTTTCCGATATAGGGTCCAGTACCCATAAAAACTTTATTTTTCATCCGATTTTACTGAAATTTGAAACAGTGAATAGTTTAAGACTTCCCGACATTTGACCTAAATATGGATTAGATCGGTCCATATTTAGAAAAAGCTGCCATTTAGAACGATCTCCCGATAAAGGGTCTGAAGCCCATAAAAACTTTATTTATTACCCGATTTCGCTGAAATTTTAAGCAATGGGTTATTTTAAGCCTCCCGACATCTGATCTGGTTTAGATCGGACTATATTTAGATATAGCTGCCATATAGACCTATCTCTCGATTTCGCTGAAATTTGAAACAGTGAGTAGTTTTACGATATGGTTTAGATCGGACTACATTCAGATATACAATTGCTGCCATATTGAATGATCTACCGATAAAGGGTCTGAAGCCCATAAAAGCTCTATTTATTACCCGATTTCGTTGAAATTTGAAACAGTGGGTAGTTTTAGGTCTCCAGACGTCCGTCTCAAATCTGGTCGATAAAGGGTCTGAAGACCATAAAAGCTTTATTTTGTATCCGATTTCGCTGAAATTTGAAATACAAAATTCAACAGTGATTTATATTTTTTGGACCACTCAATGCCGAATTTGGGTGCATAAGTTATCCAATTTTCACCAGATTGTGCCAAAGGGGGTTTACATATATACCCGAGGTGGTGGGTAGCCAAAGTTCGGCCCGGCCGAACTTATTTTTATACCCTCCATCATAAGATGGGGGTATACTAATTTCGTCATTCTGTTTGTAACACCTCGAAATAGGCGTCTGAGACACCATAAAGTATATATTTTCTTGATTGTCATGTCATTTTAAGTCGATCTAGCCATGTCCGTCCGTCTGTCTGTCGAAAGCACGCTGACTTTCGAAGGAGTAAAGCTAGCCGCTTGAAATTTTGCACAAATACTTTTTATTAGTGTAGGTCGATTTGGATTGTAAATGGGCCAAATCGGACCATGTTTTGATATAACTTTCATATAACCGATCTTGGGTCTTGACTTCTTGAGCCTCTAGAGGGCGCAATTCTCATCCGATTTGACTGAAATTTTGCACGTAGTGTTTTGGTATCACTTTCAACAACTGCACTAAGAATGGTTCAAATCGGTCTATGTTTTGATATAACTACCATATAGGGAATGTGATTTTTCGTTATGACTACTATCCTTTTGCTTTTGCTTCAAACTTCTTTGCAGTTAAACCACAGTCTCTTTTTTTGGCTTTTTCAAGCTGGCCCATCAGTGATAAGCAGACCACTCTTGAGTCGCTTGTGCCAACGAGTGTGCTGTACTTGTCGCTGTAAATTATTTGCCTCCTTTGATGCTTAAGTTAGATTGCGTTTTAGAAATATAAACTTACATTTCATGAGCACTGCACCGAGCAGTGATTTACCTATTTGGCTTAATTTCATTACCGACATTATTTTAGGTGAAGCATGCCGTTTATCTTGCTCTAAGTGCTGATGTCTGTTGCAAAAGTATCGTCGTGAATTCATACCCACACAGCAAACTTCATTGCCAACCAATAATCCGGTGAAAATGCATAATTTAGGCCCCCATGGCAGCTTTATCCAAATATGGTCCGATTCGGACCACATTTGACACGAATGTCGAAAAGACTAACATAAGCCACTGTGTCAAATTTCATCGAAATCGGATTATAATTGCGCCTTTTATGGGGCCAAGTCTTTAAATCTGGAGATCGGTCTATATGGCAGCTGTATTCAAATATGAACCGATCTGAGCCAAATTGAAGAAGGATGTCGAAGATCTTAACACAACTCACTCTCCCAAATTTCGGCGAAATCGCACAATAAATGGGCCTAAGACTTTAAATCGAGAGATCGGTGTATATGGCAGCTATATCCAAATCAAAACTGATCTAAGCCATATTGCATAAAATTTGTCGAAGAGCCTAACATAGCTCACCGTCCCTAATTTCGGCGAAAACGGACAATAAATGTGGCGTTTATGGGCCTAAAACTTTAAGTCGGCGGATCGGTCTACATGGGGGCTATATCAAGATATAGTCCGACATAACCATCTGCGAACTTAACCTGCTTATGAACAAAAATAATCTGTACAAAGTTTCATATCAATATCTCTATTTTTAAAGACTGTAGCGTGATGTCAACAGACAGATGGACAGACTGACGCAATGATAAAATGAATATACTTCCATCATCGTGGGTATAACAATCGGGCGAATCATATGCATATATAGCAGCTATATCTAAATCAGATGATCGGAAGAAAATTACGATCTTTATTTTGATTGCAATTTACAACAGACAGACACACGGCCAGCTAGTTCGAATCAGAAAGTGGTTTTGAGAAGGTCGGTATAATTACCAATAGGTCTATCTCTCTGCTTTCTGGATGTTACAAACAAATGCACTAAGTCATAATTCCCTGTAGCACATTAATGAAATTTTTGTTCTTTGTTTGTTTGTTAGTTTGTTTGCCAGTGCCAATCGAAATATGGTCCGATCTGAGCCATATTTAGGGGTGGTGCAGCTAGACTTAAAATAACTCACTGTTTTAAATTTCAGTGAAATCGGGTAATAAATACAGCTTTTATGGGTCTTAGACCCTTAACCGGCAGATTGGTCTATATGGCAGCTATATCTAAATATAGTCCGATCTAAACGATGTTGGAAGGCTTACAATAACTCACAGTTCGAAATTTCAGCGAAATCGTATAATAAAAAAGCTTTTATGGGCTTCACACCCTTTATCGGTAGATAGGTCTATATAGCAGCTATATGCAAATATTGTCCGATTTCGCCCGTTCAAGAACATAGCCTGCGTGCGGCAAAAAGACGTAACTGTGCAAAATTTCAGCTCAATAACCCGATTTTTACAAGCTTTGGAGTCTGATTACAACAGACTGAAGGACAGACACACGGGCATAGTTAAATCGTCTTAAAATTTTGTGACGATCCGAAACATATATTCTTTGTAAGGTCGGTAATGGGTGTTGTAAATGGAATAACTAAATGAATATACACCCTATCCTATGGTAGTGGGTATAAAAAAAAAACCAATTTCATTTCATTTCATAGTAAATACGTACAGTAAGTACATGAATAATATTTTCTCTGGCTGCGCACCATGCTCACAGTATCACTTGCGGTTCCACGTATTCTTCAGTAAGCTCTACTACTGCGAAATAGGTCAAGGAAGATGGAATCGAAATTTATCTGTTTCAAACGGTGGTTCTTATACCCTCCACCATACGATGGGGGTATACTAATTTTGTCATTCTGTATGTAACTACTCGAAATATTCGTCTAAGACCCCATAAAGTATATATATTCTAGATCGTCGTGACATTTTATGTCGATCTACCCATGTCCCTTCGTCTGTCCGTCTGTCCGTGCGTCCGTCTGTCTGTCGAAAGCACGTTAAGGTTCGAAGGAGTAAAGCTAGCCACTTGAAATTTTGCATAAATACTTCTTACTAGTGTAGGTCGGTTGGGATTGTAAGTGGGCCATATCGGTCCATGTTTTGGTATAGCTGCCATATAAACCGATCTTGGGTCTTGACTTTTTAAATTTCTAGAGGGCGCAATTCTTATCCGATGTGAATGAATTCTTGCAAGAAGTATTTTGTTATTATATAATCCAACAACTGTGCCAAGTATGGTTCAAATCGGTTCATAACCTGATATAGCTGTCATATAAACAGTTCTGGGGATTTGACTTCTTAAGCTTCTAGAGAGCGCAATTCCTATCCGATTTGGCTGAAATTTAGCATGGCGTATTTTATTCTTACTTTCAACAACTGTGTCGAATAACGTTCAAATTGGTTCATAACCTGATATAGCTTCCATATAGACCGATCTGGGATCTTGACTTTTGAGCCTCTAGAGGTCGCCTGATTTGCCTGAAATGTTGTGCGACGGATCCTCTCAAGAGCTTCAACATACATGTTTATTATGGTATGAATCGGTCTATAGCCTGATACAGCTCCCATATAAATCGATCTCTCTATTTTACTTCTTGAGCCCCCAAAGGGCTTCATTCTTATTCGAATTGGCTGACATTTTACACAGGTTTCCAAAATATAATTTAATTGTGGTCCGAACCGGGCTTTATCATGATATCGCTCTAATAGCTGAGCAAATCTATTCTTTCACCCTTTGTTTGCCTAAGAAGAGATACCGTGGCAAGAACTCGACAAATACGATCCATGGTGGAGGGTATATAAGATTCGGCCCGGCCGAACTTAGCACGCATTTACTCGTTCTTTCTTTAAAGAGATAAAACTACCATCAATAGTTTGAGAACGGGTATGTAGAATAGTAAGAATTGGGATGTTAACGAGATAATGATTGACGTATTAATCGAATGTGGGCACTGTTTACGGATATATTGTTATAGGTTATCTGCAAAACCAGAAGAAATAAGGGGTGATTCTTGTGAAAGTACGTTCGACGCCATTACGTATGAAATATGATTTCATTTGCATGACCACTACGGGCACGCTTGCAGATGCCCAGACGTTGAACCCAATTTTTGATGGTTTTCTAGCACAAATCGTCCGATACTATTGCAATGTCGCGTTCGATATTCGCACCAAGTTCATCAATCGTCGCTGGACTGTTGGAATAGACAATGGACGCAGCCCCACAGGAAATATTCTAACAGCGTCAAATCGCACGACCGAGGCTGCCAATAGACTGGACCATTTCGTGAGATAACACGTTCTCCAAACTTTGTTTCCAATCAGTTGATTGTGACATTCGCTGTGTAGCTTGTGGCGCCATCCTGTTGGAACCGCAAGTCCTCCACTGACTCCGAATTGCAGAAGTAAATTTTAATAATTTCGACTCGTGTTGGCTCGTATATCTTTCCATCATGAAATGTCAAACCATACTAAAGAACAATTTCAAAAGAGGGTGAAAAATGTGACGTCGTTTGCTGGCTCTATCGGTCTACTTTTGTAGCGTCGCTGTTGAAAAATCCTTTATTATACAACTTAAGCGTAACAAGGAATTTGATAAAAGGGGGGACATATCTGTCAGCATATGGGTACTAAATGATCATTTTTCTATTAATGAAAGTTAATTTTTTTATGTCAATTACCAGTTAATTCCATAGGCTTTTTTTAAACGTTTTTGTATAACATGTAACGTAACTAATATCCATCGAGAAATGAAAACATCTCAAACTACTTCTCATTCATTTCTTTTAGAGGAATGGCGTGAGTTTCCAGCCACTTTGAAGGTTGAGGATCTTCATCAATGCTTCTTTTACATCTTTCACAACTGTTCTGGCTCAACATTGAAGACTGTAAAATATTTGAATATTTCATAACAAGAACAGACCAATTACAAATTTCATATTAAAATCAAATTTGAATAATCACTTGTTTACATTGTGGAAGACGATTCCGATGCAAAACTCATGATGGTGATGAAGAAAAATGTTGCTTACCTTTGTGCACATTAAAAATTTACTATTATTTTCATTAGTGTTTATTTTGTAAGTTATTCCTGGCAGTAGAAGAAAAATATCATTCATAGAACGAAAATCAAACAACAACAAAAGTTACCCAAGAACTGTTTGGGAAAAAACAAAAAAAACAAGATTGCAGTTTTCGTTTGTAACCTTATTCCTGGAAAACAAATTTTGAACATCCGTTACTTGAAACTTCATTTAAAATTCTTTTATTTCCGTTGCTGTTTGCCGTACTCCATTGTTTTTCTTCTTCCCCTAAGGAAATGCCTTCCCATTGTCTATGGGTGGGTAGAGTTTGGGAGGTCTTGGCCGGGCAACAGTGGTTAAAAAAGGCAGTAACCCCAACTAACAGCCAAACATGGCTATTGACAATTCAATAGATGCTTTCCTATTTCCAACATCCGGTACTTTGTTTCGGGCCATTGTTTTTTTGTTGTTGTATTTTGGTTTGTTTCGGTTTGATTTGGTTTTGTTTTTTTGGTTCGCTTCAGTTCGATTCTGTGGCATTGCTGCTTTCTTTTCATTGATTAATGTTGATTTGTGTTTTAGTAAATTTGTTGAAAATTCATGGCATCAATTGTTTGCTGATATCCTCTGCCCGTCTCTGTCGATGTAAATTTTTTATTGTTTCAATTTCCAATTTTTGGTATGGCTACATTATCTGCTGGGAAAGGTCATTTTGTTTAGTGTCTTGTGGAAATTTCTTTTGGCATTTTTCTTTTTGGCTAGTAAATGTCTTTATTGCCGTATAATTTTGCGTGAAATTAATTTAAAAAGTTGTCGATGTTAAGTTGTCGAACATTTAGTACTTTCCGGAGGATTGCTTTTATTGTGGGAATAAGGATATTTATTAACCACAGATTGTTAGGAGAACAAGGTACGATAAGGCTTTTGGGTAATAACAGACATAAAAGAAACACACAAATTTCAAGGCAAATATAAGAATGAGGCAATGCTCGAATTGACCAACAACTAAATATAATCAAAGAAAAAATCTCATTAGATAATTATGAAAGACATCCTTCAATTGTGTGCAGTTCTACTTAAGTAGCTAACTGATTTTCGGCATATAGCTGATCCCAAACACTATGCCGTAGATCGAACCCCATCTGATATGTAGCCGCTTCTGTTCAACAAGAGGACGTCGTGTGTTCATATTTTTATACCCACCACCGAATGATGATATTCATTTTGTCATTCCGTTTGCAACACATTGAAATATCCATTTCTGACCATATATAAAGTATATATATTCTTGATCAGCGTAAAAATCTAAGACGATCTGAACATGTCCGTCCGTCTGTCCGTCAGTCTGTTAAAATCTCGCTACAATCTTTAAAAATAGAGATATCGAGTTGAAACTTTGCACAGATTCCTGTTTTGTCCATAAGCAGGTTAAGTCCGAAGATGGGCTATATCGGACTATATCTTGATATAGCCCCCATAAAACGATCCTCCGATTTAGGATCTTAGATCCTTTTTTTATTAGTCTATAGATATTATAATCCATACAGATTAGACTATATACAATATATACAAACTAAGCTTAATAACTACGAATTCAGCAAAATAATAATCTTTTTCTTTAAAGAATATTTGTTTTCGCACAGATCTATATTATTGTAAGATTTATTAAATTCAACACATAAACACCTAAATGGGTCATTGTTCGCAAAATTCGTACGATAGTATTCAACATGAAGAAGATTAAAATTTCAGCGGCACGTTCAAGTAGATGTGGTCCAACAGAAACTCCGACTTCAAGTTTCCGTTTAGTATATTTAACATGAAATTCCGATTCAGCATTGTACGCCGACTTTCCAACGAAGGCAATTTGATCGAATTTAATCTTTCTTTATAAGATGGTAAAGTATTAAATGTCCAGTTACGTCTACATAAGCAGAATAACACGAATTGTTTTTGCACAGACTCAATTGAATTGCAGTGGATTTTATAATTTGGGCACCATATTATAGAACCATACTCTAGTATCGGTCGATCAAGGGATGTGTATAGATTTCTTGTGACGATTGGATCAACAAACTCTTTGCTCCAACGTAGAATCAGTTGACACCAATCGTATAATCGGTCAAGGTCGGATTGTAGTTTCAGTTGATCTGTGTCATTTTGAATGGTTTTGAAAAGTTTAACATCGTCTGCATACATAAGTACTCGAGAGAAAGTGGCAGTGGATGGTAGATCATTAATAAATAATGAAAACAAAATAGGCCCAAGATGACTTCCTTGTGGGACTCCAGATAGAACATCAATAGTTTTAGAAACAGAATCATTAAATTTTACAGTTTGAGTGCGATTAGACAGGTAATTAGATATCCATGCTAGCAACGAGTCTGAAAACCCCAGGAGGTCTAGCTTGTGTAATAGAAGACTATGATTTACCTTATCAAAAGCCTTGCTAAAATCAGTATATATAACGTCAGTTTGCAAACGATTTCTAAATCCTTCGTTTACAATTGTAGTTAATTCCAAAACATTTGTTACAGTTGAGTACGATTTACGAAATCCATGCTGATATCGTGATAACAGTGAAGAAACTTGATGAGACAGTGAGTCAGTGATGATTTTTTCAAGAAGTTTCGGAATAGCGCTAAGCTTTGCGATTCCTCTGTAGTTGGTGACTTCAGATTTACATCCACTTTTAAACAGGGGTATAATGAAAGAATTTTTCCATAATGGAGGGAAATATTGTTTCCGTAAAGATTCATTAAACAATATTGGGAGAACACCGGACAGGGAATTTGCGCAGTGCTGAAGAATATTGCTAGGGATACCATCTGGACCTGGATTGTAGGAACATTTCATATTCCTCAAATAATGTTGTACAGTATCAGATGTTGTTAGTGGAACAGATATCCTTAAAAGCCACATTTATAATCCGATTTCGCTAAAATTTAAGACAGTGAGTTGTGTTTGGCCCTTCGTCACATTTCGTCAATTTAGTTCAGATCGGTCCAGATTTGGATATAGCTGCCATATAGAGCGATTCTCCGATTTAGGGTCTTAGGCCCATAAAAGTCACATTTATTATCCGATTTTGTTGAAATTTGGGACAGTGAGTTGAGTTAGGCCCTTCGACATTCTCCGTCAATTTGGTTCAGATCGGTCCAGATTCGGATATAGCTGCCATGTATACCGATAGTCCGATTTGGCCACATAAAAGCCACATTTATTATCCGATTTTGTTGAAATTTGGGACAGTGAGTTAAGTTAGGCCCTTCGATATTCTCCGTCGATTTCGTCCAGATCGGTCCAGATTCGGATATAGCTGCCATATATACCGATCGTCCGATTTAGGGTCTTAGGCCCATAAAAGCCACATTTATTATCCGATTTTGCTGAAATTTGGGACGTTGAGTTGCCTTAGGCCCTTCGATATCCTTGTTCAATTTGGCTCAGATCGGTCGAGATTTGACTATAGCTGCCATATAGACCGATCTCTCGATATAAGGTTTTGGGTTCTTAAAAGGCGCATTTATTGTCCGATTTCCCGAAAATTAAGGACAGTGAGTTTTTTTAGGCCCTTCGAAATTCTTCGCCAATTTGGCCCAGATCGGTCCAGATTTGAATATAGCTGCCATATAGACCGATCCTCCAATTAGGGTCTTAGGCCCATAAAAGCCACATTTATTATCCGATTTTGCTGAAATTTGGGACAGTGAGTTGTTCGTCAATTTGGCCCAGATCGGTCCAGATTTGAATATAGCTGCCATATAGACCGATCTCTCGATTAAGGGATTTGGGTTAACAGTGCGTTTTGTTAGGCTCTTCGACTTTTTTCTGTAACTTGGCGCATATTGGTCCAGATTTAGGGTCTTAGGCCTCTAAAAGCCACATTTATTACCCGATTTAATGTTTGAAGATAATTGACAAATGTTGACCGTGACTGCGCCTCAAATGGTTCATACGCTTAGTCCTATCTTGGCCTACTCTTTCAAACATTTCGGCCGGTATCTCACGAATAAATTCTTTGATGTTGTCTTTCATTGCGAAATATAAGCGGGCTTGTCTATATAGACATGAGCTTTAACATAGCCCCGCAAAAAATAGTAAAAAGGCATTAAATGGCATGACCTAGGAGGCCAATTGACCGGTCCTAAACCTGAAATAAAATGTTCACCGAACTCGCCTCTCAATAAGTCCATTGTTAGGCCTGCCGTGTGGCATGCGGCACCGTCTTGTTGAAACCACATGTTATGCAAGTCAATCTCTATGCATTTGGGCTCACCAATCACAGTTACGTAACGTCTCGCGTCATCTTCGAGGAAGTACGGTAAGTTAGAGGCGGTAAGTAGAGCAAGCAATGATCGGTTTCGGATCACGCATCGTTCTGCTCGACGCTATTCGCATTGCTCAAGGGGAAGATGGAGTTGTATAACCCATAGTCTCCTATAAATGCCATCGTTCAAGTCAGCGCATATACAAGAAAGATATTTCTTAACAAAGTTTATACCTACCAAAACCAAAACCAAAATCTTACATATAAAAAAACCTATTTGTGTTTGTTCGTAGGTTTGTTTGTTTGTGTGTTCCTTGTAGACTCAGAAACGGCTAAACCGATTTTCTTGAATTTCTCACTAATGGTCCCGTGGTGAAAATAGGGTAATACATTTTTTGATATCTGAAGGGGGAGCGCACCCTCCTCTTTACTTTAATTTTCAAAAAAGCCAGATCTCGGAGATGGGTAATGCGATTTAAGCGAAATTTTGTGTGCTCTCTTATAGTAACCTGCAAACGAAAATTGGTATCCAAATTTTGGATGGGGTACCTAGGGGGAACGCCCCACCCTAAAACCTACCAAACATATATTTAAACCAATCACGACAATATGAGACTCAAATGAAAGGTATTTAGGATCAGAAAGCGTATCTGATATCCAATTGTTAGACCAAGTGTTTGGGGGACCACCCCAACCCCAAAAACATGCCTGAATCGGACATATTTACCAACCATGGCAATAAAGGATTCAAATGAAAGGTATTTTCGGGTAGAATACGAATCTAATTTCCAAATGTTGGACCAAGTTTCTGGGGGTCCACCCCTTCCCCAAAAAACCCCTCCAATCAGGACTTATATACTGATCATGACAATATTTGGCTTAAATAAAAGGTATTTGAGTGTAGAATACGAATTTGATATCCAAAAGTGGGGCCAAGAGTTTGGTGCGCCACTCCTCCAAAAAACACCCCCAAAGAGGAAAAATTTACGACCATAGCAACATGGGGCACATGGGGCTGGGAGTAAAGCGCGAATTTGACTTCAATATTCGGGAAAAGTGTCTATGGGGCCTCCTCATCCCCATAACACCATCCATATTGGACGTATTTGCTGACCATTCCAATATGAGGCTGTAATAAGAGGTACTTTAGAGTAGAACATGAATCTGATATATATTGTGCTTCGGGCAACCCCCAAAGCCGACTATGGAAATATGGGCCTCGAATTTGGGAGAAGATCAAGAATTTGATATCAACGGCATCAATTGCCAAGGGGACGTCTCACCCCCATAACAACCCCTAAATTGGATTTATTGCTCAACATGACAAATTGGTCTTAGAGGGAAGAGGATCACCATATTAGTAGTCTTAAAGGGAGTGGATATCGTTATTAGTAGTTTTTAGGGCCTATACCCCAAACAGGCCCCTGTTCCTTAGTGGAATGTTCATGGGCAAAATTTGCAATTTGCATACCCCAAACAGGATATATTTGTTGACTTTTGCAATAAGGGGTTTAAATGAAAGGTATTTGAGATAAGAAAACGAATTTGATATCCAATTTTGAGGCCAATGGCAATAAATAATATTTGAGAGAAGAATAAGGGAGAAGGGTACAAAATTGATACCCACTTTAGGGACAAACTTTCGTGGGTGTACCCCTTCCCCCGAAAATAAAATATCGGTATTTGGGTGTAGAATACGAATCTGATAACCAAATGTGGGACCAAAGTTTCTGGGGATGCATCCCCTCCCCAAACAGGACTTATTTACTGACCACGGCAATATGGGGCTCAAATAAAAGGTGTTTAAGTGTCTAATACTAATCTAATATCCAAGTGCTTGGGAGGCCGCCCCTGCTTAAAAAAACCCTTTGAAGAGTACAAAAAGAGTAGACATTTTGGGGCCAATTGTTTGAGGACGCCTCATCCCATAAACTCCCCTTAAACCAATGGCAAATTTTGGTTTGAGAGAAGAGTACGGCGCTGATATTTTTTCGGGACCAAGTTTCTAGAGGTAAATTTGGGTCTTAAAGGGAGTGGATCTCGATAACAATAGTTTTTAGGGTTCATACCCCAAACCGGACATACTTGCTTACTTTTGCAAAAAGGTGTTTAAATGAACGATATTTGAGATTAGAAAACGAATTTGATATCCAATTTTGAGGCCAATGGCAAAATAAAAGATATTTGAGTGTAGAGCACGGTGCTGATATATTTTCAGGGCTAAGTTTTGAGGGACCACCTCACCCCCGAAAACACCCTTAAATCGGACATCAAGACAATATCGCGCTGAAATAAAGACTTTTAAGAATCGAGTATATCTAACACCCAAACGTTAATGACCCTTAAGCCTCCGAGCGAATTCATAGACCAATAAAGATCATATTATATTTAGATAAAGGCATTTATATTGTTGGGCAGTAAGGGAAGCGATATACATATACAATTTTCGAGCATAATATTTGACTAATAGCTCTTTAATGCGCAGCGGAGCGAGCCCGGTTCAGCTAGTAATCTATAAGCAAGGAAATGCGGTATAATTTTTTATACCGCTACCGAAGTGCTAATTTATTAGCTCATACCATTTGCAACACATCCATTCCATTTGCAACGCAGCCTGCTAGGCGTAGTTGGACAACTCAAAAGGTATTTATTCTAACAGGTTAACCTTGGTTAACACATACTAGCTGTATCGAAATATGATCTGTTCTGAACCCAATTTGCCAAAATTCTAGAGAAGTCGAGTAACAGATTGGTCCTATGTCGGATCAAAACTGTGGTTTTTTCCTCCTAATGCTGGTGATATTTATGAAGTGTTATGCCATGTAAAAACTCCTTTTCAAAGAAATGATACACTGCAGCAAGGAGGCATCTTCTCATTGAGCTTAAACTTGAATCGTACTGCACTCATTGATATGTGAGAAATTTGCCCCTGTTCATTAATTGTCATATGTGCACATTTTTCTGTACCACTACTCAAATGTTTTTTTTTTTTATTTGTTGAAAATTTAAAAATTCATTTAGAGCTTTATTTTTGGCTCTCAAGTATGAAAAAATTGTCTGTTCCCCAAAGCTCTGGTAAAAGGTTGTAGAATTATTGAAAATAAATGTTCATCCTCAAATTTGTCTGTAATAAAATTTAAAGTAAATTGTCCAGGGATGTTGGCCACAATAACTCACTCACGTTTTTCGATGTTTTTTTTTTTTATTCTTTCAAGTCAAATTGAATGAATGAAGAAAAAAACGCCAAACGAGTGTATGCATTCCCGAATAAATTTACATAAATTTGGCGTTCAATGTGCACCAATTTTTTTTTTATGTACTGCTAGCTGCTGGCACATCAGCGGCAAGGATTCATTGCTTGATTTTTGTTTTTCTTACTTCCATAAAGTTGATTAAATGGCCGCAACAAAGTATTTTTCAATGAATAAATTTAGAGATTTCCAGACGACTTTTTTGTGAGAACAGGACATATCTCATAGAGGGTCTCTTTCAATGCACTCGCACACACACACAACAATGGAACTAAGCCATCTTAAAGTGTTAAGGATAATGACTTCGCTTGTTTTTTAAGTAAAAACTAAAGACTATGCTAGATGTATCAGTGGCTTGGAACTGTTTTTTGACGTATTTTAAAGTGCAAACTTAAATACATTTTATTCGCTTATATCCTTAATCATATGTCCATGACTTTTTTTCTAAAAAGTGCTTGACATTTATTTAGTGTATGCCATTCTCACTCGATGGTTTCTAAAGACATGCTCGTAACTCATATTTCTAAGAACATTTTATATAAAGGCCTGGTTATGAAAGAATCTTATGCCTTCCATAATTCAATATGATTCACTGTTAATGGAAGACTGTTTCTTTCTATTTTTTGGCTCCTTTGAAGGGCTGCAAAAAGACTTTGTGAGAAAATATAGTGGCGAAGATTGCTTGAAATTTCCATAATGATGTTCAAGGGCTGAGAGTGCATATAGGGAAATATTTCTATTAAAAAAGGTTATAAATTTAAATTTCATTTATACTATGTCGTAGAATTATTACTGGGCATTATTTTTCTCAAGAAAGAAATAATGAAGATGTTATCGGTAATGAATTATTTGAGTAGGTTTGAACATCAACGTATTGGAAAACTTTAGAATACAACAAGTAAGAGCGCAACAATGGATCGTATTTGTCGAGTCCTATGCTCGGTTTCTCTTTTTAAGCAAACAAAGATTATTGAATAAGAACTGTTATGCTATTAGAGCTATATCAAGTTATAGTCCGATTCAGGCGATAAATAAATGCTGAACATTGTAGAAGTCATTGTGTAATATTTCAGTTCATTCGTAAGAACTGCACCTTGTAGGGGCTCAAGAAGCAAATTCGGAAGATAGGTTTATATGGGAGCTATATCAAGCTATTGATCGATTCTGACCATATTAGACAAGTATGTTTAGGGTCATGAGAGAAGCCGTTGTACAAGAATTCTGCCAAATCGGATGAAAATTGCGCCCTCTAGAGGCTCAAGAAGTCAAGACCCAAGATCGGTTTATATGGCAGCTATATCAAAACACAGTCCAATTTGAACCATACTTAGCGCCGTCGTTGGAAGTGATACCATAACACCACGTGCAAAATGTCAGTCAATTCGGATGAGAATTGCGCCCTCTAGAAGCTCAAGACGTCAAAATCCAAGGTCGGTTTATATGGCAGCTATGTCAAAACATTGACCAATTTGGCTCATTTACAATCCCAACCGACCTATACTAATAAGAAGAATTTGTGCAAAAAAAAGTTCACCTTTTTTTAAAGATTAATTTAAAAATTATCCACTTCCGCTTCCGTAGGAAAAATTGTCGCATTTATCCACTTGGATGCATTGTCCGGCGGCATATTCCTATAAAGCAAACTCAAATAACAGAGGTTGGTTTGGAGCGATGCACAAAAAAAGGAAAAGAGTTTTGTGCTTCAAAGGAATATTTTATTCATACGAGAGAAGTCGTGTTAATAAGTATGAATGTGCGAATGCCAGGAACATCCTTTTTGTCCAAAAGCATATGTCCTGCAGTAACAATTTAACACATTCTCAAAAAAGACAAAACAAAGGCAGATTCAACAGCACGGATCTGAAGTAAGGCTGAGTATACGGCAACACGATGATTACGACAAGTAAAAATGCTTTTACAAAAGTTTAAACTCTTCAATTACTTCTGGACCCAATACGTTGATGTGATGGTGTGAAAAAACCAAATGTTGTCAATATGATGGTATTTCTATGTTTAAAATGGAGTGAAGAAAAAGAAATTGAAAAACTAAAAACGCATTAAGTTCGAACTAACTGATCTTTGGATGCTTAACACCACGGATATACATATTAACCTCATTATGTCAAGTCCGATGAAAAATACATCATCTATGTAATCTTAGCAGCTATATTGAAATATGTTCCGATCTGGACCAAACTCGCCGGGAACGTCGTGGTCTAACACAATTCATTGTCAAAGATCATAAAACGGGAGATTGGTCTATATAGTAGCTATATACCAAAGTTCAGCGAAATTGAGTAATAAATGTCTTTTATGGCTCGTATATCTTAAATTTACAGATCGGTTTATTTGGCAGCTTTATACATATGTAGCATGATCTGAACCATACGACTAAGAACTTCAATGCGCCTAACAGATTTCATTTTGTCAACTTTCATCGAAATCGGTTTATAAATTCGCCTTTATGAGCCCAAGAACTTGATTCGGGAGATTAGTATATATGGTAGCTACATCCCAATATAGACCGATCTAAGCTATATTTTAAAGAGATGTTGAAACGCCTAACACAGCTCACTGTGCAAAATTTCCGCTAATAAATATGCCTTTTATGGACCCAAGAATTTTAATCAGGAGATCGTTATATATGCTAACAATATTCGAAATTGTCTGATCTGGACCATATCCGGTACTAAGGTCGAAATGGTTTAACACAACTCATCGCGCCAAATTTCGGTGAAATCGAAAACTCAATGCGGCTTTAATGGGCCCCGAGACCATAATTCGGGCAATATTTAACATGGATGTTGAAGGGCCTAACACAGGTCACTGTGTCAAACTCCCTTCATAAATGTTTCTTCTAAGGGCCCAAGAACTTAAACCCTTTGAGAAGCATCCATTTTAGCAAATTTTTTCAACTTCAGGCCTATCTTCGCCTGTGGATTTGATTTAGCTATGCCAGTCTGTATCCATGTACTCTTGTGATCAAGGTACTGGTCGCACTTCTTGTCCGATTTTTATGAAATTTAGCACTAAACAGCTTTTCGGTTCAAGGACAGATGCGATTGATTCTGAACAAAATAAGATCAGACAAGTAAAAGCCTGCTAATCTTGGGAACCCACCACCAAAAATGTATAAAAATAACTTTAGTTGAGGGGCCTAATTTAATTCTACATACCAAACTACAACTACGGGAGCAATATCAGGTTATAGACTAATTTGGACTATATTTGGCACAGTTGTTGGAAGCCATAACAGAACACCATCACAAATTTCAGCCAAACCGGACAAAAATTGCGGCTTGTAAGGTCTCAAAAAGTTAAATCGGGGGATGGGTTTATATGGGAGCTATATCAGATTATGGAACAGAACACCATTTGTAAACCTGGAGATTTGTTTATATGGGAGCTATAGCAGGTTATAGACCGATTTGGACCATATTTGGCACAGTTGTTGAAAGTCACAACGGAACATAACGTGCTCGATTTTAGCCAAATCGGAAAAAAATTGCAGCTTGTAAGGTCTCAAAAAGTCAAATCGGGAGATCGGTTTATATGGGAGCTATATCAGGTTATAGACCGATTGGACCGTACTTGGCGCAGTTGTTGGAAGTCATAACAGAACACCATGTGTAAATCGGGAGATCGTTTTATATGGGAGCTATATCAGGTTATAGACCGATTTGGACCGTACTTGACACAGTTGTTGGAAGTCAAAACTGAATTCTACATGCAAAATTTCAGCCAAAACGAAGAAAAATTGCGGTTTAATGCTGTAGAAGCCACAATTTTGGTCCTATCTTGACTAGATCTGGCGTAAGGTGTAATTTTTGACGTCGCAGTATGTGCACAAAATTTCATCAAAATTGGTCCAGATTTAGATATAGCTTCCTCATGAATCTTTCTTCTGATATGGCCTTTAAGGCTGTAATTGCCACAATTTTGGTCCTATCTTTAGAAAACCATACTCGATACTCTAGGTTTGCTAAATTCCAGTCTGATTAGATTTCGTTATAGGTTCTATGTGTTAAAAGAAGTAAGTAGACTCGGTGGAGTAATATAGTCGGCTCCACCCGACATTGGCCTTTCCTTTTTTTTTTTTTTTGACTGCGCAAAGATAAGCCAGTATGTTGAGCAGCTTGGTCGATTACAAAAATTGGGGTTTGTCCAATGACAAAAATCATTAGAGCAACAGACAAATGGCTGCTAAGTACAGGAAAACAAAACAAGAATTTCTAAGGCACCTACATTGTGAGGCATTACTTATACGATGATGAAATATTCATCCCTTTTTTAAGAGCTATAGGAAAGTTTTTCAATAAAAAACACATAAAATTCAGACAAATTCATGAAATATTTTTTTGAATCGACTGCACGGCACATATAAATTAATGCCTGAAAATTATTTCATGCAAATGTTGACCGCGACTGCGCCTCAATGGTCCATCCGCTTAGTCCAATTTGCATACTCTTTCCAACATTTCTGCCGGTCTCACGAATGAATACTTCAATTTTGTCTTCCAATGAGTCAATTGAAACGGCCTTCTCTGTATAGAAATGAGCTTTTACACAGCCCCACAAACAATAGTTCAAAGGCGTTTAATCGCACTATCTAGGCGCCCAATTGACCGGTCCCAAACGTGAAATAAAATGTTCACCAAATTCGCCTCTCAATAATTCCATCTTGTTGAAACCACATGTCAATGCTCATGAATTTTGGAGAAAAAAATTATTTATCATTTCACCGTAGCGCTCACCATTCAGAGTTATGTTACGATTCGGATCATCTTTGAAGAAGTAAGGTCCAATGATGCCACCAGCCCATAAACCGCACCAAACTGTGACTTTTTCTGGATGCATTGGTAGTTCTTGCATTACTGATCTTCTCTCGAAAATAGACAATTCCGCTTATTTATGTACCCATTGAGCCAAAAATAAGCTTCGTCGCTAAATGGAAGAAACGTGCGAGGGACTTTCTTAACAGAGCATTTTGATAATAAAATTCAAAAATGTGCAAGCGCTATTTGTTCGTCTTACAATTCATGGTTAAATTATAGACCAAACTGAAGATATTTGACAGTGAAACAAAACACAAAATGTACGTGGGTTGTTTAAACCAGTGTTGTATGGCAGCTATATCCAAATATAGTCCGGTCCGAACCATATTTGGACGGATGCCGGGAGACCTAAAACTACCCACTGTTTTAAGTTTCAACGAAATCGGTTAATAAATAAAGCTTTTATGGGCTTCAGACCCTTTATCGGCAGATCGGTCTATATGACAGCTATATCCAAAAATAATCCGACCTCAACCATATTAAGCTCGGATATCGGGAGGCTCAAAACAACTCACTGTTTCAAATTTCAGAGAAATCGGGTAATAAATAAAGCTTTTATGGGCTTCTGACCCTTTATCGGCAGATCGGTCTGTATGGCAGCTATATCTATATATAGTCTAATATGATCCATATTTGGGTCCAATACTAGGAGGCGTAAAACTACTCACTGTTTAAAATTGCAGTGAAATCGGGTAAAAAATAATGCCTTAATGGGCTTTAGACCCTTTATTTGGAGATCAGTTTATATGGCAGCTATATCTAAATAAAGTCCTATTTAATCCATATTTAAGATCAGATCAGATGTCAGGAGGCTTAAAATAACCAGCTGTTTAAAATTTCAGCGAAATCGGGCAATAAATAAAGCTTTTATGGGCTTCAGACCCTTTATCGGCAGATCGGTCTACATGAAGGCTATTTCTAAATATAGTCCGATCTGAACTATGTTTGGGTCCTATATTTAGAGGCCGAAGACTACTCAACCTTTTGAATTTCAGCAAAATCGGTTAAAAATAAAGCTTTTATGGGTTTCAGACCCTTCATCGGCATATCGTTCTACATAACAGCTATATCTAATATAGTCCGATCTGAACCTTATTTAGGTCAGATGAACTGAGGCTAAAATTAACCCACCGTTTTAAATTTCAGCGAATATCCAAATAAAGTTCGATTTCTCCTGTTCAAGAACTTAACCAGTGCCTGTCTCACCAGCAAAAATTAAAGCTTCTAGGAAACGAACGAGGATAATCGAGAGAGCGTAAATAAATAAATAAAGTTGTAGGGCATACTTTTATTCTACATATCAAACTTCTGTCAAACCAGCAAAAATTTAAAAATTGAACATGGATGCTTGAGAGTCCTTTTTACATGGGAGCTATATCAGCTTATATACTGATTTTGGCCGTACTGAGCACAGTTGTTGGAAGCCATAACAGAACACTACATGCAAAATTTCAGTCAAATCGGACAAAAATTGCGGCTTCCGGGGTCTCAAGAAGTCAAATCGGGAGATCGGTTTATATGGGAGCTATATCAGGTTATAGACTGATTTGGTTCGTACTTTTCACAGTTATTTAAAGTCATAGCAGAACACCACATATAAAATTTCAGCCAGGTCGGACAAAAAGTTCGGCTTCCAGGGGCTCAAGAGTCAAATCTGGACGGCGTGCCGCACGGCACTTAACCAGCATCAAAATGACAAAAAAGAGATCTATGCCAAATTTCGGGTCAATATTTATGTTTTTGAAGGTTGTAGGGTGAATACAATAGAAGGACAGACAGACGGACGGACACACGGACCTCGTTAAATCGTCTTCGAATTTTACGACGATCTGAAATACATATATAATTTGTGGTCGGAAATTGATATTTCGATATGTTGCATACGGAATAATTAAATAAATATACCCCCTATTCTACGGTTGTGGGTATAATAAACAAATTTAAGCAAAGCTAATTTTCAGACAAATTGTATATGAAATGCGAACTTAAGAGTCTGAAAAAGTCACTATGCGAGATCGGTTTATATGACAGATATATCAAAATAGATTTTGCGCATTTACAATCCCAACCCACCTTCACAAATAAAAGGAAGGTTTTCGTGAAATGGTCACCCATTTCCTCGGCAAACTTGGTCGGTGGCGACTGTTTCGGTCGAGGAACGTAGGAGTTCAATTCTAAGAGGTACACCACAATTTGTTTTTCTGAAGGAATAAGAGACGAATAATCGTTCACTATGACAATTAGAGCGCCCATAAATCGGGTTTCAAACCAGCGGGTTTTTGATCGGCCAAAACGTCGAATTGATGGGTGATCCGCCTTAAATCTTTGACTTGCCACCCAATGACTTATTATACCCACCACCGAAGGATGGGGGTATATTCATTTTGTCAATCCGTTTGCAACACATCGAAATATCCATTTCCGACTCTATAAAATATATATATTCTTGATCAGCGTAAAAATCTAAGACGATCTAGCCATGTCAGTCCGTCTGTCTGTTGAAATCACAATACAGTATTTAAAAATATAGATATTGAGCTGAAACTTTGACCAGATTCTTCTTTTGTCCACAATCAGGTTAAGTTCGAAGATGTGCTATATCGGACTATATCTTGGTATAGTATCCATATAGACCGATCCGCCGATTTAGGGTCTTAGGCCCATAAAAGCCACATTTATTATCCGATTTTGCTGAAAATTGAGACAGTGAGTTGTGTAAGGCACTTCGACATCTTTCTTCAATTTGGTCCAGATCGGTCCAGATTTGGATATCGCTGCCCATAGGCAGCCCATAAAAGCCACAGTTATTATCCGATTTTGCTGAAATTTGGCCTTTCTTTGGCCTTTGAATCTTTCTTCAATTTGGCCCAGATCAGTCCAGATTTGGATTTAGCTCCCATTTATACTGATCTCTCTATTTAGCGTTTTGGTGCCATAAAATGCGCATTTATTATCCGATTTCGTCGAAATTTGGGACAGTGAGTTGTGTTTGGCTCTTCGACATTTTTCTGCAACTGGGCATAAATCGGTCCAGATTTGGTTATAGCAGCCATATAGACCTATATCTCCATTTAAAGTCGTGGCCCTATAAAAGGTGCATTTATAATCCGATTTCACTGAAATTTGACACAATGACTTATGTTAGGCTTTTCCACATTCGTGTCGTATATGGTTCAGATCGGTGTATTTTTATATATAGCAACTAAAAAGATCAATATTTTGTTATACACAATTGAACAATGACTTGTACTTATTAGTATTTGGTCCAAATCGGAACATATTTCGAAATTGCTGCTATGGAGCATAAGGTATGCATTTTTCACCGGATTTTGACGAATGGTGGTTTACACATCTACCCGAGGTGGTGCGTATTTAAAGTTAGTTGATTTTAAGTTACAACCCCATTTTTTTGTCCATAAAAATTGTGGTTCCCTTCCATTGAAACTGCAGCTATTTCTACTTTTCCTTAAAAATATCGCAAATTTTCGACATATTCCTTTTTCATGCAGTTAGCAGCATTGCTGTGGCGACTTTATGATGCGACCAACGTTTTTTTACACTCTGGTAAAGTTACTTACACCAGCAGTGCGTTTTGTTTTCACAAACGTCATAAAGTACTACCAAACAAACACAAATGCTTGCAATTTTTTTTCTGTTGCCCGATACTATTGTCAAGCGATTTGCTTGTTTTGCTTTGTTTGTGTCGCTTTTTCTTGGCTATGGTGGCTGCGGCACAAACAGAAACGGCAAAAAAAAACATAAATGGCAAGTTGAGAGAAACAGGACATTTGTAGCCATAAGGAATAAATTTGTTCTTGTTTCTAGGACTTTCGTTTGTTCTGCGTGAGCACTCATCAGTTTGCTCATCACTTGGTCCGTTTTTTTTCTTGTTTTTGTCGCCTTTTATTTTGTTAAAGTTGTTGACACGCTTCGCCATACGCTTGCATGAGTGACGTTTTGGGGATACATCTGTAACAAGACGACAAAACTTGTCGTCAATTAAATAAAATAAATTATAAGAAAGCAACTGGGGAAAACTGAACTAAATTGGGGGAATGCAGTTTTTATTAAATTAGTGTAACAATGGTCGAAACTTATGAGAAATGCGAACAAAAAACAATTGAACGCATGCTAAGATCGGAGGGGGCGAATTTTATATACGCTCCACCATGGATCGCATTTTTCAAGTTCTTTGCCCGGTATCTCTTTGTATTCAAACAAAGGATAATGGATAAGGGCTGCTACTGGCTATAAACCGATTCAAATCATGCACCAAAACATTCACGTATGTTGAAGGTCATAACAGAAGTCGTTGTGCGAAATTTCAGCCAAATCCCATAAGAATTGCGCCCACTAGATGCCCAAGAACTAAAATCATGAGATCGGTTTATATGGGAACTATATCATCTTATAGACCGATTCAGACCATATTAAGCACGTATGTTAGAGGTTATAGAGAACGTAAAATTTCAGCCAAATCCGTTATGAACTACGCCCTCATAAAGCTCAAGAAGTAAAATCGGGAGATCGGTTTATATGGGAGCTAAGCCAGATTATGAACCGTTTCAAACCATATTTGGCACGTTTGCTAAACGTCATAGAAGAAGTCACTTTGGAACATTTCAATCAAATCGTGCAGAAAATGCGTTTCTAGAGGCTCAAGAAGTCAAATCGGGACATCGGTTTATATGGTAGCTTTTGGGTTGCCCAAAAAGTAATTGCGGATTTTTCATATAGTGGACGTTGACAAATTTTTTCACAGCTTGTGACTCTGTAATTGCATTCTTTCTTCTGTCAGTTATCAGTTGTGACTTTTAGCTTGCTTTAGAAAAAAAGTGTAAAAAAAGTATATTTGATTAAAGTTCATTCTAAGTATTATTACAAATGCATTTACTTTCTTTTAAAAAATCCGCAATTACTTTTTGGGCAACCCAATATATCAGGTTATAGAGCGATTAAACCATACTTTACACAGATGTTAGAAGTCATAACAAAATGCAACGTTCAAAATTTCAGCCAAGAATTGCTCACTGTAGAAGCACAAAAAGCAAATCGTTAGATCGGTTTATATGGTAGCTATAATAGAAAGTATTTGAACAAAATTTCATGCGCCTAGCTTTACTTCTTTGAAAGTTAGCGTTTTTTCCATTGATGGGCAGTCAGACGGACGGACATCGCTAGATAGACTAAAAATTTCATGGCGGCCAAGAATATATATTCATTATGGGGTCTGAGATGAGTATTTCGAGGAGTCACAAACAAATTGACGAAATTTGTAAACCTCCATGATATGGTGGAGGGTATAAAAAAACGCAAAAGATCGGTCTATATGGCCGCTATATCCAAATCCAGATCGACCTGGGCCAAATTGAAGAAGGATTTCGAAGGGCCTATCACAACTGATTGACCCAAAACCTTAAATATAGAGATCGGAGTATACGGCAGCTATTATATTCACATCTGAACCGATCTGGGCCACATTGCAGAAAGATAAATGCGCGTTTAATGGGCATAAGACCCTAAATCGAGAGATCGGTTTGCCATATAAACCGAATATATCTAAATATACCGCTATATCTAAATCTGAATTGATTTGGGCCAAATTGAAGAAGGATGTTGAGGGGCCCAACGCAACTCACTGTCACAAATTTCAGCCAAATCGGATATTAAATGAGGCTTTTATGGGTCTAACACCCTAAATTGGAGGCTTGGTCTATATGGGGGGCTATATCAAGATATAGTCCAATATAGCCCATCTTTAAACTTAACCTGCTTATGGACAAAAAAAAAAGAATCTGTGCAAAGTTTTAGCCATATAAACAATATTAAAGGCTGTAACGTGATTTCAACAGACAGACGGACGGTCATGGCCAGATCGTCTTACACTTATATATACTTTATAGGGTCGGAAATGGAGATTTCGATGTGTTGCAAACGGAATGACAAAATGATTATACCCCCAGCCTTCGGCGGTTGGTATAAAAAACATGTATAATTCAGAAAAATGCATGAAATCTTTATTTGAGTCATTAGTAAGGTCCATATAATTTATTGTCTGAAGATTATTTCATGCAAATGTCCATTTAGTTTATTTTTGGCATACTCTTTCCAACATTTCTTCCGGAATCTCATGAACAAATGCTTTAGTGTTGTCTTCCAATGCGTTAACTGAAGCGGGTTGGTCTGTATAGACATGAGCTTTAACATAGCCCCGCAAAAGATAGCCTAAAGGCGTTGAATAGCACGATTTAGGCGGCCAATTGACAGGTCCTGAACGTAAAGTAAAATGTTCACCGAACTCGCCTCTCAATAAGTCCATTGTTACGCGTGCTGTGTGGCATGTGGCACCACATGTCATGGAAGTCAAGTTCTTGCATTTGGGTTTGCCCCATATCATATCACGATAGCGCTCACTATTCACAGTTATGTTACGATTCGAATCATCTTTGAAGAAGTACGGTCAAATGATGCCACCAGTCCATAAACCGCATTAAACTGTGACTTTTTATACCCTCCACCATAGGATGGAGTGCGCAATTCTTATCCGATTGGAATAGTGCGCAATTCTTATCCGATTGGAATGAAATTTTGCACGACGTGTTTTGTTTTGATATCAAACAACTGTGCCAAGCATGGTTCAAATCGGTTCATAACCTGATATAGCTGTCATATAAACAGATCTGGGGACTTGACTTCTTGAGCTTCCTATCCGATTTGTCTAAAATTTTGCATGACGTATTTTATTCTTACGTTCATCAACTGTGTCAAATAGGGTTCAAATCGGTTCATAACCTGATATAGCTGCCATATAAACAGACCTGGGGACTTGACTTCTTGAGCTTCTAGAGGGCGCAATTCCTATCCGATTTGGCTGAAATTTTGCATGACGTATTTTATTTTTACTTTCAACAACTGTGTCAAATAAGGTTAATATCGGTTCATAACCTGATATAGCTGCCATATAAACCGATCTTGGATCTTGATTTCTTGATGATAATTTTTTATAGCTAAAAAATCACCCTTTATATATCTCTAGGGCCTCAGATTTATATTAACAATTCACATGCTTGGTTTGCAGCCCTCTTGCTCTCCTTTAGTAATAACCACCACTGTTCTTAGTGACATTGGCAAAGGTTGTTGGACCCACATTACTAATGTATGCCTTAATTTTTAAGGTGATGGGACTTCCATCATAAGCCAGTAATCTATAGGGTACCGAATTAGGATATGGGGAGACAGGGTTAGTCTGGCGAAATACTGGCGAAAAAATCCCTAAACCCCAATTAAGGGATGTATTACCCTTGTTGGTGCGAGTCATTCTATTCATTCATTCAGTCAGTCATTCATTCATTCTTCTAATGCACTTGAGAGCGAGACGCCTTTTATCATTCCTCCCCTATGAGGGCCAGAGAAGGCCCAAGAGCCAGACAAATGTTAGGAATGTAAAGTTCTGTAAAGGCCTTTCTAGTTAAAAGCCCTACATACCAGTCACACCACCCAACCAGACTAGGTATCAGGAGCAGGCATTATGATGCGGCTTGATATCGCAACCGCAACCGCAGGTGTTAGATGTTTGTTGTTCATGCTAAGGGGATTAGATCTGTTCTCGGGTTTAAGATCTAACGCTTAACTGGAACAGAAGTAGACCAACAACTGTTTAGAACTATACAGCTATAACGAGTGCTTGTTAAACTTGAATTACAAGGTGAAGATATATTCTTGTGGAGCAAATTTAAAACATGTCCACTTTACTCAACTCTTCCCTTTGCTTTACAATACCTGGAAGTAAACGACATGAACTCTATGAGTATATCCAGCTCTGAACAAAGTGCTCATATTCATGTGATTAAATTCCACAGAATCGCTTTGTGGTAGCATTCTGTTATTTGGCCATAATTGTTTTTACAAAAACAAAAATATTTTTTACTTGGTTACACTTAAAGTTAATTTAACTTTTGTAAATTACTCAAAACTGTAAAACATTTTATTGTTACCCAGCAAAGGCGGTCCACATGAAACGAAATCTTCTTTGCCTAAAGCCACACACAACTAAAGTACAACAAGGTAAGCAATTTTGCAAAATGCAGGCAGCAAGCAGCACTCAACAATCACTTTGAAATGGAATTTCTATGTTAAATTACATTTAAAATTGCAAATCAAAGGAAATCTCATAATTACGTAGGAAAAAGAAACAATTATGCTAATTGATATTGCAAATGGGAACATTAACATCAGGACTTAAGTAACATGGGATGCTAGTTAAGTATGACGACATCATTATCAGTGGTATATTAAAGGAAATTATTATACCATAGGATGATACCAATTGTAACATCTCACAATATTCCTCTAATGCCCTATTTAGAATATCTATTATGGATCCTCAAGATCTTCTAAGTTGATCTAGCCATGTCCGTCCGTCCGTCGTTCGAAAACTGGCTAATTTTGCAAGGAAAAAAGCTAGGCTCCTGAAATTTTGCACAAATGCTTCTTATTATTGAAGGTCAATTGGAATGGGCCAAATTGATCTACGTTTCGATTAAGCTCCCATATAAACCGATCTCCAGTTATACTCCTTGAGACTTTAAAGAGTGCAGTTCCTATCCTATTTGGCTGAAAGTTTTGCAGCTTTCTTATTACCCCCAAACGATTAGAACGATGTAACAAATATGGTTCCTTTCGGATAAAAACCCGGTATAGCTCCCATGGAAACCGATCTCCCAAATATACCTCTAAAGCTTCTAGAGGGCAAAATTCCCCACTTATACTTCTTTAGTCTGTAGAGGGCGCAATTTTTATCCATGCATATTAAATATTATGGCCTTCTACTCTCTCTCTCTTTCAGTTTCTGCCTATAAAGAGAACCCGTCCAAAGAAACTTGACAAACTTGATTTAAGATTCGGCCCATTCGAACTTAATACGGTTTTATTTGTTATACCCACCACTGAAGCGCAGAGGTTAGCATGTCCACCTACGATGCTGAACGCCTGGGTTCGAATCCTGGCGAGACCATCAGAAAATATTTGCAGCGGTGGCTTTCCCCTCCTAATGCAGGCAACATTTATCAGGTAAGAAGCCATGTAAAACTTCTCTCCGAAGAGGTGTCGCACTGCGCTTAAACTTGAATCGGACTGCAGTCATTGATAGGTGAGAAGTTTGCCCCTGTTACTTAGTAGAATAATCATGGGCAAAATTTTCAAAATTCTGTGACGACTTCCAATAACTGTGCCAAGTTCGGTTAAAATCGATCTATAACCTTTCACCTTATATATATTGGGTTGCCCAAAAAGTAATTGCGGATTTTTCATATAGTCGGCGTTGACAAATTTTTTCACAGCTTGTGACTCTGTAATTGCATTCTTTCTTCTGTCAGTTATCAGCTGTTACTTTTAGCTTGCTTTAGCAAAAAAGTGTAAAAAAATATATTTGATTAAAGTTCATTCTAAGTTTTTTTAAAAATGCATTTAATAACGCTTAGGTATAATCCACGGGGTTAATTAATATCTGCGCCCTCTTTTCAACCTAAAGCACTTGTGAAGCTTCAACATAAGAAGGGGTAAGGACTTGCGGCGCTACAAATAAACTGAACCGATTGAAATTTGAACTGATGCCTTTTACTTAATCCGTTCTTTCCCATACTTTACAATTTGGAAGCATCCCTAAAACCTATAGTCCACTTTCGGTTAGTTGCTACCCAACTTGTGCACTAATCTTGACGCCACGGTGGCCTCTCCGATCTTCTTCAAGTATTTTAAAGCCATTTTGCAAGACTCTCTGAGGTGAAAAGTTGACCCACTACTAAATAACGAATGAGTTATTGTTAATCTTTGCATTGCAATTACAGGCCGAATCTGCATATAATTTTCGCCTGTTTTAAAGAAGATTTCATGCCCTCATAGTTGTTTAGAATTGCTTTCCTTCTATTTATATGCAGGCATTTACACTAAATTTCCCGAATATTTATAATCTCATTTTCATTCCTGGCAAAACTTTGCTAATAAAATATCTACGCGTTCACGTTCGCATAAAATCTTGTTGTACCAAAAGAAAACTATGCACCATAATAGTTTCTTTGCTGCCTCAAACTTTCAAAAACAAACATTAGAAATTGCAATAATTCTTTATTAAAAGTTTATGTTGTTCTCTTCCTTTAAGAGAATTAAAATAACTTCTGCCAGTTACGCTGCACACATTTTTTGCATTATATGCTGTATTGTTGGCGGAGAAGTTGGACGGTGTTTTCTTGTGCGGCTCAACAGCAAAGTGAAGTACAGTTAAAGTGCATTACTCACCTGAAAAATCTCAGCGGCTTGATATGCAAGAAAAAGTTTATATTTTTTGAAATAATTGTATACATTATAGAGAATTGTAATAACTTAATTATGGGTTTTTTTTGGCAATTTTTTCAAAAGTTTTCGAAATATAAAGGAAAAATCTAGTCATCACTAATTTGCAAATGTCGTACTATTAAATAACTTAGTTTAGGAACAAGTCAAAGCTCGTAAAGTTCGGCCGGGCTCAATCTTATATACCATCCACCATGGAAATCAATTGACAAGTTATTTCAAACACTGTTTCAAAATGTGTAGAGGCTTCTTCAAGTAATGGACTGTCATGAATATTAGAAGTCATAAAAAAGACCACGTTTAAAATATCGGCCGAATCAAAAATTGAGCCTTTAGAGTCCTAAGAAGTCAAATTGGAGGATCTGTTTACATGGGAGCTTTATAAAATAATGAACCGATTACGATCATATTTAGCGTGGATTTTGAAAACTGAACTAAGGATCGGTTTTTATGGGAGCTTTATTAGGAATATTTGTTGAAAATGAAAACAAATTGCCACGTGCAAAATTTCAGCGAAATTGGATAATAAATGTGCTTCTTAGAGGCTCAAGAAGTAAAACCGGAAGTTCAGACTATATAGCAGCTATATCAAAACATGGACCGATTTGGCCTATTTACAATCCCAACCAATCTACACTAATATTTAGGAAATTATTTTGCAAAATTTCAAGAGCCTAGCTTTACTCCTCCGGGGATTATCGTGCTTTTCACATATAGACGGACTGATATGGCTAAATCGACTTAGGAGCCAAAACAAAATGCCACGGGCAAAATTTCATCTAAATCGGATAACAGTTGCGCCCCCGAGAAGTTCAAAAAGTCCGTTCGGAAGATCAGTTTATATGGGTCCTGTATCAGGCTATGGCACAAACGTTGCCTATTGTAACTGTTGAAAATACTTTATGTTATTCTACTTTAGTTCAACATAATTAATTTGATTAAGTTACCTTAGTATTAATTGTTGTGTATTGAAAAAATAATTTTCATTTTCCATATCACTCTGTATACTGAATTTAAATAAAGCACACACATTTAAATTCCATTGCGTACATATTCTGTCTCAATAGGTTATGGGCCCAGAACTCATAACGCGAATTTTGAGCAAATAAGAATAATTCAAACTACATAATCTGGACTAGCAATTCAAAGGCCGTTGTTTCTGTTGGTCAGAAAAATATTGAATTGGTGAGCTTTGTGTACCGGGAACAGAAATTCAAAAGGTGAAATTTTCTGTTGGACAGAAAAATTGTTAAATTGGGAAGCTGTGTATACCTGGAAAAGCGATTCAAAAGCTGAAATTTTCTGTAGGTCAGAAAAATTTTTTGGAATTGGTAAGCTGTGTATCCTGATCTGTTGAAAAATGTCTACGTTTAATGGACGCATTCCGTTGTTCAACGGCAACAATTTTTTGACATGGAAAACGCAAATGGAGGCTATTTTGCATAAAAATAGATTGCTGAATATTGTGATGGGTGAAGAAAAATGTCCGGAACTTCCAATTTTACCTCAAAATGCAACGAGTGAGCAGAGAATTCAATTTGAAACCAAGATGGAGACCCTGAAAAAATTCAAGGAAAAGGATATGGATGCAAGAGCCGAAATTTTGATATCCTTGGAAGCAAACATAGTGAGTATGGTGAGACATATCAAGTCATCAAGTGAAATGTGGAAACATCTGGAAGATACTTTTGATCGAAAGACTATCAGAAAGAAGATAGAGTGCTACAGGAAGCTGCTAAACTTCAAAATGTCTGAAAACCAGAGCGTGTCGGAATTTTTAATTGAATTCGACGTTTGTGCTGCTTCGATTCGTGAAATGGGTGTTGAATTGGATGAAGACCTTCTTGCGGTTATAATTGTAGATGCATTGCCAGAGAAATTTTCAGCTATTAAGGCTGCCGTGGATACTGCAAACGAATTTCCGAAAGTTGAGGTGTTGAAGGCGCGTTTGTTGGAAATTGGTGATAAAAATGCGTTAGATCAAGATTCTGCAATGAAAGCTAAACATTACGCAAGAAAGCAACATCAATATGGTTCAAATTACAACAAAACTCAAGCTGAAGGTATGTTCAAAAAGACTTTTAAATGTTTTCGTTGTAAAAAGAAAGGACATAAAGCCAGCGAATGTAGAGCAAAATTGTCATTTGAGGAAAACTCTCGCGGTGTTGAGGAAAAAGCAAATTGCATGGGTGCAACAGAAACTGCTATGATCGTGAAATCTAATCGCGAATGGATAATAGATAGTGGAGCGACTTCCCATATGTGTAATGAGGAATCTCTATTTATCCAACTCAACAAAGGCTATAATGGTAAAGTAAAACTGGCAGACGACAAAGAGGTATGTATCAAAGGTATTGGTAAAGTTTCGATTTTTGTAAATGTACAAGGAAAAAAGAAGACCATACACTTTGATAACGCACTATATGTACCACATTTGAAATGTAATCTTGTGTCGACCAGTAAAGCTACAGACTCCGGTTGTAAAGTAATCATGGAGGGCAAAAAGGCTTTAATTTTGAGAAAAAATGAAATTTTGATTGAAGGCCACAAGAGAAACAATGTATATTTCGTCAATTTGTTTGAAGATAAAAAGGCTGCAAATACAGTGCATCAAAGCAACGAAAAGAATTTTAATTTGTGGCATCGGCGATATGGGCACTTAAATTGTAAGGACTTAAGCCGACTTTCGTCTTTTTCTATGGTAAATGGATTGCCAAATTTGAATGCGATGCAAATTGATTGCGAAGCTTGTATTCGTGGAAAGCAGACTAGATTATCCTTCCCACATAAAAATGAAAAATCTTCCACGGAAATATTGCAACTTATTCACACAGACTTATGTGGTCCTATGAAGTGTGAGTCTATGGGACGAAGTATTTATTTTGCAACTTTCATTGACGATTTCTCTCGTAAAGTGTATGTCTATTTTCTGAGACAAAAGAACGAATATTTAGAGAAATTTAAAGAATTTAAACAGGCTGTTGAAAATGAAACTGGAAAAAGGATAAAAATACTACGAAGTGACAATGCAAAAGAGTTGGTTGGGGCAGATTTTTCGAATTTTTTGAAGAAAAATGGAATTAAACGTCAGCTAACAGTGGAGTACACCCCTCAACAGAACGGCGTTTCCGAACGTATGAATCGTACTTTGGTGGAAATGGGTCGTTCCTGTATGTTAGATGCTGATTTACCAACTTCCTTGTGGGCGGAATTGATTAACACGTCAGTGTATATAAGAAACAGATGTCCGACAAATCTAAACAATGAAAAAACTCCTGAAGAAATATGGACTGGTAAGAAACCTTGCGTGAAACATTTACGCCAAATAGGATGTAAGGCTTTCGTTTTAAACAAGAAGTCCAAATTCAAATGGGAAGCCAGGATTGATGAACATATATTAGTGGGCTATTCCGTTGAATCAAAGGCATATCGATTATGGAGACCAGGCACTAAACAAGTTGTAAAAAGTCGTGACGTAAGATTCATTGAGAATGAATTGTACAAGAATGTGAACAAAACAAACAAAGAATTGTTTTATGAATTTGAAATCAAATCTCCAAAAATTGATAAAGTGGATCAACGATTCGATGATGATCGGTCATCCGATGATGTTGACCATGAGACGGATGACGAGTTTTCTGAGTGTGACAACTCGGAATTTTCAAATGAAGACTGTCAAAGTGGTGAGAGTTCCAATGAAATTCCAAACGAGAATGTCAGAGATGCTGGAAGTAATAACCAATACCAGTTTGAATCCATAAAGCAGAGGCTTAGATCGTGGACGTTTAAAAAAAAAGATGAGTCGTCTAATATGGTTGATGAAAAATGTATGGACCCAAGATCAATAAATGAGGCTTTATCATCAATTCGTGCAGATGAATGGCGTAAAGCAATTGAATCAGAATACGCGTCATTGATGAAGAATAATACCTGGACTTTGACAAACTTGCCTGAAGGAAGAAAAGCTGTCGGTTGCAAATGGGTTTTCAAGTCGAAAATAAAACCCGACGGGACAGTTGAAAAACGAAAAGCGAGACTTGTAGCAAAAGGCTATACTCAAGTCATGGGCTTAGACTACGTTGATACATTTGCCCCAGTTGTAAGGCAAACTTCATTGCGATTGATTTATGCTTTGTCAGTGGAGCATAATCTTCAATTAAGACAATTGGATGTATCAACTGCTTTTCTAAATGGCACACTGGACGAAGAAATATACATGGAACAACCAGAGATGTTTGTTCAGGAGGCAACAAAACATAAAGTGTGTAAATTGCAAAAAGCCATCTATGGACTCAAACAATCAGGACGACAATGGTTTAAATGCATTGATGCTATAATTTTAGAGTTTGGATTACATCGATCAAACTATGGCCAGTGCATTTATTATGTCCAAAGTGAAGATACACTTATGATTGTTGCACTATATGTAGACGATATAGTAATCGCAAGTAATAACCAAATGATGACCAAAAAATTTGTGAAGGCACTGCAATCTAAATTTGATATTCAAGACTTAGGCGTACCACAACATTGTATTGGTCTTGAAGTAAATGTAAAGCCAAATGAAGTATCGATTTCGCAGTCAGGATATATAAAGCAGTTAGTAAAGAAATACGGGCTAGAAAACTGCAAACCTGTGAAAATTCCTATGTCTGCAAATGTGAAACTAGAAAAGGACCCAAACAATGGAGAAGAAAGGGAAAAAGTGGATGAAAAAGTCTATCAAGAATTAATTGGTTATTTATTGTACGTAGCATTGCATAGTAGACCAGATATTGCATGTGCAGTTAACATGCTATCGCAATTTTCAAAAGACCCCCGGAAACAACATTATAATGCTGCTTTGCAAGTAATAAGGTACTTGAGTACAACAAGGAATGCAGCAATAATATATAAAAAGAATTCGGCACCTCTCATGGGATTCTGTGACGCCAATTGGGCTCAAGATATCAATGATAGGAAATCTCAAACTGGGTTCTGTTTTCTCCTAGCAGGTGGAGCGGTCACCTGGGAATCCAAAAAACAAAAGGTGGTTGCAAATTCTAGTGCTGAAGCGGAATATATAGCTTTGACTGAATCAGCTAAAGAAGCCTCATATTTAAGTTACATACTTGAAGAACTTGGATTATTCAATGGCAAACCAATAAAAATACATACTGATTCTCAAAGTGCGCAAAAAATGGCAGAGTTCGGTTCTCATCATTCTCGAACAAAACATATCCACTACAAGTATCATTATATTAAGGACACAATACAAAATGGAGTTGTTGAGCTGCGGTACTTGCCTACACAAGATATGTTGGCGGATGTTCTAACAAAACCAGTACCGAAACCAAAACATATTTATTGTTCTAATAATATGGGCATTAAACTTAATTGTTAAATTAATAATGTTGAGGAGGCATGTTGAAAATACTTTATGTTATTCTACTTTAGTTCAACATAATTAATTTGATTAAGTTACCTTAGTATTAATTGTTGTGTATTGAAAAAATAATTTTCATTTTCCATATCACTCTGTATACTGAATTTAAATAAAGCACACACATTTAAATTCCATTGCGTACATATTCTGTCTCAATAGTAACAAAACACCACATGGAAATTTTCAGCGTCTTGCTTTACTCCATAGAGGGTTATCGTGCTTTTGACACACAAAATAAGTAAAAAGGCGTCAAGTTCGGCCGGGCTGAACTTTGAATACCCACCACCTCTGTGCTGGACGATTGTCCAATATTGTTTCGAATATCGTGATCTACAATCAGTGGAGACTTACTTACATTGGTGTAGGAATGTTTGCTGGGTAAGGAAGTTCTGCTTTAGTAATCATTCTAACTCTTATACACAATTGTTTTTTTTTTTTTGCTCTTATCTCATGTCTATTGAGATGTATCTACGTGAATGCATTCCCAAGTGTAGGTGTCAAGTGATGAAACTCTATTATAGCTGTCGTTTAAGCCAGGCTGGCGATGGGTCAGTGGGGATTGCGGCGGACTACCAGCCAGTGGACTCAGGTTCGAGCCCAGTTAAGGCCATTATTTTTCTGGATTTTTTCCCTTTCTCGAGTTTTTTTTTCTGTTCGTCGACAGACAAATGGTTTAATGAAAAGGAATTGTTTTATGTGCGGAAAAGAGATCGACCATGAACAACCGTTGGCATATTTGTTGCTTTTAAGTAATATGCTAGACTTGTTCAAGGTGAACTTGTTTGGGCTCCCGATGGATGTTCATGGATTTAATTAGCCAATCGGATTCTTTTAACGGTTTATGCACTGGATCTTCCAGTATCTCTCATTTTCGTCAAGTTTTTTTTGGTTGGAGTCAGTTTCTTTTTTCCATTGGCTTCAGTTATGGTGTCAAGACTTCGAGTTTTATTAATTCTTTCCATCTTGAACATCATCTAAATCACATCGCTCCTGTGGTAAAGTTTTTAAGTGAAGTATTTTTTTTTTTTTCTAAATTGTCGAAAAGGCGTACAGACAGCCAAACAGAGCCTTTTAAAGCAGTGGAGTCCTTATTTAAGGAGATATAAAACTGAATCTTGTATCAAACCCTAAAGGTAACGAATTTTATACGTGGTAACCAATGAAGTTTTATTTTGATCAAGGGTTTTATTTAGGTGCAATTGCCATCATTCCCTTATAGTGTCGTTATAAGGGAATCTATATTGACTCCTTCGAATTTGTGGGGGAGTTTTTTCTTAACTTGTTCGCAATTTGGGGGAAATCCCAAGAAAAAAGACGAAAACCAACCGTGATACTAGGTCTTATCCCGGTAAATCATAGGCCTTGTTGCGAGTTAACGTGTGGATCCACCTCCTTGCTAGAGTTTGGTGAGAATTTCATGAGTTAAGGGCAAACCTTTTGGTGAAAAAATTCAGCCAAGGGGCCTGAAGGAGCGGAGTAGTTTTCTATTGCTTGAGGTACTACAGCCAGTCTGGTTGCTTGACTAAACACTTACCATAATTCGAGGAGAAATTACGAAAGTTCCATACAAAGCTGTCCTTGCCTATAAAGTGCTGACTTACCCCTTTTTGAAGACATTATTTAATTGTGGTCATTATTATCTAAGTCGACAGCGAACTGCCGCCACCCATTTATTAGCAGCGCCAACTCATCGACATAACCCCTCTTGCTCACCCAATTACAACACCCACACACGACAGAGCTAAGCCTATAAATAGACGCATGGGAACGTGGAGCCCAGCTTAATCATCTCCGCATAACAGACTCCACACACGAATAACGTCATCAACAAGACGCCCTCAATTGTATCTGGCTAGTGGCTGAGTGAGCTAGCAGATACCTACTTACCGCATCAGTTATCTAAGGTCTCCGGTTCAATTCCCGAGCCGGCCAGGATGAATAATTTTTAATTAAATTAAATTAGCAGATAAGTGTAATTATTATCATATGCAAAGTTTATCATCCTATCTCATTCCTAAACAGCTAAAAGCCCAATAGAATCCACGTCCAGCGTAAAATGCTCATCGAGGCCTCGGCGATCATCGTGCTAACCTGGCTAATGGAAATGGTTAAAAAGTAAAGCCAAAAGGCTTAAAAACAAAAGTGAGTTAAAAAAATCAATTTTCATTTAAATTTTGCATATGAAAGGTTAATGTAGTAAAAAGTTAATTTTAGTCCATTATAATTATAAACTTAAAAGAAATCAATTTTGGGTCATGTCAAGGAAAATTCAATGAACTATTAATTATTACATTTCCTTCCTTTTGAACTATTTCGTCTCAGTTTGCATGCTTGCATAAATATATATTTTTTTTTTGACCGTTGAGTTTTCCCTGAGCTGACATATTTAGAATTTGAACGCGTTTGAATAATTATCCGATTAAATTAAATATTACGAGATTAACCCTTAGATCGTTAAATATGAACTGGAATTATAAACTTTTGGTTGTTCGTTCCAAATATTTCATATTTTATTTATATAATACTAGTTATTAAGATTTTGGCTTATATGGCATCATCTTCATGAATTTTCTTAAATATAGATATATAATCTGAAATGGATTTCTAAATTCTTTTACCTTTCCTTGGTAGTGATATAGAGATGGAGTAGATATTGCGTTTGGGGCACTGGCAATTGTTAAGGCCGCTGGTGCCATGGTAGGGTAGGGTTTGGAGGCCATGGTTCCCAGAACATCAGGGAATCGAACTAGCTTGTCGCCTATGTTTCTTTACTATAGATTACAATACCAAATTAATGGGGGAATTTCATTCTGATTTGGTTTGGTCCATTAAGTTTTCAAAGTCTAGATCCATAGTGCTTTTGTTTACTGGGAGTCTAAAATAATATTTTGTTTGTGTCCGAGATTGTGGAAATCAGGTGAATAAAGGAGGTCCGAACCCCCCCACCCGACTGTCTTGCTAGCCCTTTTTAATGGCTCCCAGTCCTCTTTGTTTGCATAGAATTATAATTGGAAATTAAGTCAACATCTTCCACCACAATCTATTTTGTCGAAAGGCGAGTTTTAGCGACCTTCTGGGTAGTAGAAATCTTATAACGTCTTTGTGACCACAATCCGAACCCCTTTTGGACATTACATAAATAAATGGCGCCCAACGTGGGGCCGAAGTTTTTGTCTTTTTAGAATAAATTTTGCTTAATAGGGCAGAGGAATTCTATTAAGTCTGAATATAGGCCCATTTGCTTAATCAGAAATAAATTATACGATTAGAGTTCATTTGTTTTAGAGGTATTGGAGACACCGTTTTATTTGGATGATTTACTGCACTCGAATACTTAATAAGACTCTCTGGATTTTCATAGATCTGCTTGTTGCGAGTCCTATGACCGAGAATCAACTTATTATCACTTTCAGTGTGTTTTTAGTGTGAATAGAAAGGTGCTGATAATATCTGGTGAAGGATCTTATTGATATTCTTGGTAAAGGATGTGGCTGGATTCTGGCATCCTGTAGGTTATAGGATATACTTTAAGGTGCTGCAGGCGTTTTAAAGTCCATGAATTACAGTTCGTGACGTTTAAGAAGTATGCTAGTTTGCTTATCTTTTACTATAGAACCTAAGGCGACTTCACGCCATAGCCCTGTTTTTTTTTATTAGACGACAAGATATTGTTTTTTTTTTTCAACTCCATTCTCGAAATCACTTACCGAAACAAGGAATGTGTTATTATTATATTATTGAACTCATATATTGTTTTTTTTGTACCGGTTTTTAATCTGGCTCCGAGGTCAGGCTTTATTTTTTCTTTACTTTTAAGCGAATATATGGTTAGAATAGACACACATTGATAGGTAGTTGACGGAATTTAAACCAGAACTGTATAAATTTCCGAATTTCGGATTTGTAATGGCGACGGCTCGTAGTCCACCACCACGACAGGACCCTTCAATGGCAGGTTTGGTAAATTCTAGTCTGACCGAGCTGAAATGTTCTATATGTGAGGAGTTTATGAATTTTGTAGTTCAAGAATGCTATAAGCTTTCGACATGTGGTCATATTTTTCATAGAGTCTGTATTGAGACGACTTTGTCGACTTCGTCGAACTGTCCGGCATGCAAATTATCATGTGAGCTTTCAGATTTGAGAAAGTATGGTACGGATCTTCCTATGAGGCCTGAGGCATTAGTGAACTCGACAGGGGCGGTCAAGAAAAAGACGGCAGGTCGCGGTAAGCCTAGGGGAGTGGCAGGAAATCGCATGGGTACGCGAAGTATAACTAGGGCTTTATTTCCTAACATGGGCCTTGGTGCTTCCGGTGTGCCTGATATGACCAATGGTGATTCTCCGGGTGATGATATCCAGGGTTCAGATCGTATGGGACGGAATCAGTTGGATGAACCTTCGGGTTCACCCATGCCAATGGTGAATAACAGACATGAGGTGGATTATGACTGGATCGGGCAGATGATTGAAGATAGACTTTCTCGAATGATGCGGAACTTGAGTGTTACACGATCTTCAGGACCAGTGCAGCAGTCTGGTCTTGGACAGTCTCCCTTGGGTTTGGATCCTTCTTCTTTGAGAGTTCCTAATTCAAATCCCAATCATTATGATCAAGGGACACATCGTAGACAGGCCAGTCTTCGTCCTCAGCCTATTCCAAATGCGGAAAAGGTGACTTCTATCATCCAGAACTGGAACGTAAAGTTCGACGGTTCCAAAGATGGTCTCACGGTTGACGAGTTTCTCTATCGGATAAGATCTCTTACAGCTTTGCATTTTGAGGGTAATTTCGATATGATATGCAGGAACCTGAATATTCTTTTAGTGGGCAAGGCTCACGAGTGGTTCTGGCGCTACCACAAGAAGGTAGACCAGATTGAGTGGACTGAATTTTGTGGCGCGTTGAAGTCACAATACAAGGATATGCGGTCCGTATATGACAGAAAGGAGGAGGTCAGGAATAGGAAGATGCGACCAGGTGAATCCTTTGATTCATACTATGACTCGATATGTTCAATCATGGATAGATTGGAGCATCCAATGGAGGAGGAGGAGCTGGTCGAGATCCTGGTACGGAATTTACGTCCGGACATCCGCCACGAGTTGCTGTATTTCCCTATCTATTCCATTGCCCAATTGAGGAAGCTCGTACAAATGCGAGAGAGCCTTCTGAGCGATGACAATTTTAGAAGAGGCCTTTCCTCAAAGACTTCTATGACTCCTCAGTTACCAGCCCGTAGGAATGTCGCTGAGGTTGATTGTGAAGAGAGGGACTTGGATATGTCGACAACCAGTGAGATGCTGGATGCCATCAACTACAGCTCTACAGTTTATAAGTGTTGGAATTGTGATGAGGTGGGGCATTTTTGGGATGACTGTGTTCGAGAGAGAAAAGTCTTTTGCTACGGTTGTGGGGCAAAGGGGGTGTATAAGCCCCAATGCGAGAAATGCGCCGCCAAGAAAGTGCTTGTTTCAAAAAACTCCAAGCGCCCGAATCCAAAGACCAATTATCCCTAGGTGCTGACTTAGGTATTCCACACAACCCTGATTTGACAACTAAAATTTCAATTCTCAGGAGAAATTCTTCTGAAAGTGATAACCGGCCTAGACTTTTACATCCAATTCGTCCATACCACCAGCGATATTTTGACTATATCCAGAGACGTAACCAAATATTTTTGGTAGATACGATTTCTGACCGGAATTCCATGAGGAGGAGGAGACCCACTTTACGTCTTAGGGATTATTTTAAAAGAAGGAGAGCTTCAAATAAGTATATTGTTTCCGCTATTGTCAACAACCCCGATGACCGAAGGTATTATGCAGAGGTTCGTTTTTTGGAATTTAGAGAATTTGGTTTGCTTGACACTGGAGCAAATGTCACATGCATAGGCTCTAGTTTAGCCGATTATGACTTTTCGAAGTTTGACCAATATGTTCCCGGGAAATCTTTCGTGCGAACGGCGGATGGCAAGTTCCAAAGGACTTATGGGTATTTGATGGTGGATGTTGTTTTTCGGAATCAAACTAGGAGTTTGAAGGTATTGATCGTCCCTTCTATCACCCAAAGGCTGATCTTAGGCGTCGATTTTTGGAAGGCTTTTGGACTAGCATCGGATGTTTTCGATTCGGCTCTTATTGTTGCCCCTAGTGATTTTCCACACACGAATAGGTTTTTACGAGTCAGTGGTGTAGAGAAGATTTCACCTGTTCAGGGGTCTGAGTCTGTTGGGACTTTAGAGAACAGATATCCATTAACCCCAGAGCAAAGTCAACAGTTGCGGACTATAATTGCATTGTTCCCGGATTTCCACAAACAGGGTCTTGGTAGGACGACATTATTGACACATGATATTGATGTGGGCAGCTCAAGGCCGATTAAACAGCGCTATTATCCGGTTTCTCCCGCTGTGGAGAAGCTGATGTACCAGGAGATTGACCGAATGTTAGCGCTGGGCGTGATCGAGCCTTCATCTTCACCATGGAGTTCGCCCATGCGACTCGTGGTGAAACCTAATAAGGTGCGCTTGTGCTTGGATGCTCGCAAGGTGAACCAGGTGACGAAAAAGGACGCATATCCTCTGCCTTCGATGGAGGGAATTTTTTCGCGGTTGCCAAGGGCCAACATTATTTCCAAGCTGGACTTAAAGGACGCCTACTGGCAGATTGCGTTAAGCGATGAGGCTAAGCCGTTGACGGCTTTTAATGTACCTGGGCGTCCTTTATACCAGTTTGTCGTAATGCCTTTCGGTCTATGCACGGCACCGCAGACGATGTGCCGTCTTATGGACCAGTTGATTCCGCCGGAACTAAGACACTGCGTCTTTGGTTACTTGGACGACTTGATAATTGTTTCCAAGGATTTTCCTAGCCATATTTCTGCGTTGGTCCGAATTGCAGAGGAATTTAGAAGAGCTAATCTGACATTGAATGTCGATAAAAGCCACTTCTGTGTTACAGAGGTGAAATACCTTGGGTATATGATCGGAAATGGTGGAATCAGAACTGATCCCGAGAAGATAGATGCGATAACGAGATGGCCCGCCCCTAGGAGCATCAGACAAGTGCGTGGTTTCTTAGGATTGGCAGGGTGGTATAGGCGGTTCATTAAAAATTTTTCGTCGTTGACCTTTCCTATAACGGAGACACTGTCTTCGAAAAGGAAATTCCATTGGACCCCGGCGGCCGATGAAGCCTTTGAATTGGTCAAGAAACGCCTTACTACCGCGCCCGTCCTCATAAACCCTGACTTCTCGAAGAAGTTTTTTGTGCATTGTGACGCCTCCGATTACGGTATAGGGGCAGTTTTAGTTCAACTGGACGAAAATGGATCAGAGCGACCCGTCGCCTACATGTCCAAAAAACTAAACACTGCCCAAAGGAACTATAGCGTAACGGAGAAGGAATGTCTGGCTGCCGTAGAGGCGGTGAAGCGATTCCGATGTTACCTCGAGATGCAGGAGTTCGAAATCGTCACCGACCACTCGTCATTAGTCTGGTTAATGGGTCAACCGGACTTGTCAGGAAGGCTTGCTAGGTGGGTGTTTAAATTGCAGGCATTCAAATTCTCTGTTAGCCACCGTAAGGGAAGGGACCATGTCGTTCCAGACTCTTTATCCAGGAGGGACTTTGATGAGATATCTGGCCTGGATCTGTCGGACCCCGAAATAGATTTGAACTCGAGATGTTTTGATGACGAGGATTACAGAGAATTGAGGGACCGCATAGGCAACGACCAATCTGCATACCCGGATCTGAGGGTTTTGGATAGATACGTTTATATTCGTACTGAGTTTTATAGCGGAAATGAGGATCAAGAGGCCAATTCCTGGAAGCTCTGGGTTCCACGGAATCTGAGAGATTCCCTCATATCACGTTTTCATGACTCGGCTATTACCGCACACGGAGGAATGTCAAAGACTCTCGACCTTATACGACGGAACTTTTATTGGCCAGGGATGGTTTCCGATACTAGGGACTTTGTTCGCAAGTGCGAGATCTGTAAAGGGACGAAACACCCCAATTTTGTTTTACGACCGGAAATGGGGAAACAAGTTATTACGACGCGACCTTTTCAGCGATTTTATATCGATATCTTGGGCCCCTATCCAAGATCGAAAGGCGGCCACATTGGGCTCTTAATAGTACTTGATCATTTGACCAAGTTTCATTGGTTATGCCCAATGAAAAAGTTCACGGCGCAGGTCATTGGAAAATTTCTTTTGTCAGACATATTCCATGTCTATGGAGTACCCGAAGTTATCGTTAGCGATAATGGTTCGCAGTTTAGGTCAAATGACTTTAATGCATTTTTGACTAAATTGGGCATTCAGCATACCTACACGGCTCTTTATTCCCCTCAGGCCAATGCATCTGAACGGGTGAATAGGTCTATGATTGCAGGAATCAGAGCATTTTTGAAGAAGGATCATAAAATGTGGGATGAACACCTTAGTTCCATAAGTTGTGCTTTACGCAACTCTGTTCATCACACCATCAAATGCTCTCCTTATTTTGCCACCTTTGGCTTCGATATGGTGACCCATGGCGATTCTTATCGATTACTGCGTAATGTCCATATGTTAGATGAATCTCATTCTACATTGAAGAGGGAAGATCAGCTGGCTTTGCTGAGGAAAGACTTGCGAGAGAATATTTCGAAGGCTCATGCCACTAATCGAGATCGGTACAACTTGAGAACTCGTCCTGTTTCCTATTCTGTAGGGCAAACCGTTTTCCGCAGGAACTTTTCACAGAGCAGTGCAGAGAAGCAGTACAGTGCGAAGTTCGCACCGGTATTTGTAAAGGCGGTAGTGAAATCCAAACTTGGGACTAATTACTATGTGTTACAAGATGTAGATGGTAATTCAAGCGGAACGTATCACGCGAAAGATATGCGTCCTTAAGTATAATTCCTGGTAATCTCCTGACCGATACGATCGAGATTACCCGGTTTGTGCTGGACGATTGTCCAATATTGTTTCGAATATCGTGATCTACAATCAGTGGAGACTTACTTACATTGGTGTAGGAATGTTTGCTGGGTAAGGAAGTTCTGCTTTAGTAATCATTCTAACTCTTATACACAATTGTTTTTTTTTTTTGCTCTTATCTCATGTCTATTGAGATGTATCTACGTGAATGCATTCCCAAGTGTAGGTGTCAAGTGATGAAACTCTATTATAGCTGTCGTTTAAGCCAGGCTGGCGATGGGTCAGTGGGGATTGCGGCGGACTACCAGCCAGTGGACTCAGGTTCGAGCCCAGTTAAGGCCATTATTTTTCTGGATTTTTTCCCTTTCTCGAGTTTTTTTTTTTCTGTTCGTCGACAGACAAATGGTTTAATGAAAAGGAATTGTTTTATGTGCGGAAAAGAGATCGACCATGAACAACCGTTGGCATATTTGTTGCTTTTAAGTAATATGCTAGACTTGTTCAAGGTGAACTTGTTTGGGCTCCCGATGGATGTTCATGGATTTAATTAGCCAATCGGATTCTTTTAACGGTTTATGCACTGGATCTTCCAGTATCTCTCATTTTCGTCAAGTTTTTTTGGTTGGAGTCAGTTTCTTTTTTCCATTGGCTTCAGTTATGGTGTCAAGACTTCGAGTTTTATTAATTCTTTCCATCTTGAACATCATCTAAATCACATCGCTCCTGTGGTAAAGTTTTTAAGTGAAGTATTTTTTTTTTTTTCTAAATTGTCGAAAAGGCGTACAGACAGCCAAACAGAGCCTTTTAAAGCAGTGGAGTCCTTATTTAAGGAGATATAAAACTGAATCTTGTATCAAACCCTAAAGGTAACGAATTTTATACGTGGTAACCAATGAAGTTTTATTTTGATCAAGGGTTTTATTTAGGTGCAATTGCCATCATTCCCTTATAGTGTCGTTATAAGGGAATCTATATTGACTCCTTCGAATTTGTGGGGGAGTTTTTTCTTAACTTGTTCGCAATTTGGGGGAAATCCCAAGAAAAAAGACGAAAACCAACCGTGATACTAGGTCTTATCCCGGTAAATCATAGGCCTTGTTGCGAGTTAACGTGTGGATCCACCTCCTTGCTAGAGTTTGGTGAGAATTTCATGAGTTAAGGGCAAACCTTTTGGTGAAAAAATTCAGCCAAGGGGCCTGAAGGAGCGGAGTAGTTTTCTATTGCTTGAGGTACTACAGCCAGTCTGGTTGCTTGACTAAACACTTACCATAATTCGAGGAGAAATTACGAAAGTTCCATACAAAGCTGTCCTTGCCTATAAAGTGCTGACTTACCCCTTTTTGAAGACATTATTTAATTGTGGTCATTATTATCTAAGTCGACAGCGAACTGCCGCCACCCATTTATTAGCAGCGCCAACTCATCGACATAACCCCTCTTGCTCACCCAATTACAACACCCACACACGACAGAGCTAAGCCTATAAATAGACGCATGGGAACGTGGAGCCCAGCTTAATCATCTCCGCATAACAGACTCCACACACGAATAACGTCATCAACAAGACGCCCTCAATTGTATCTGGCTAGTGGCTGAGTGAGCTAGCAGATACCTACTTACCGCATCAGTTATCTAAGGTCTCCGGTTCAATTCCCGAGCCGGCCAGGATGAATAATTTTTAATTAAATTAAATTAGCAGATAAGTGTAATTATTATCATATGCAAAGTTTATCATCCTATCTCATTCCTAAACAGCTAAAAGCCCAATAGAATCCACGTCCAGCGTAAAATGCTCATCGAGGCCTCGGCGATCATCGTGCTAACCTGGCTAATGGAAATGGTTAAAAAGTAAAGCCAAAAGGCTTAAAAACAAAAGTGAGTTAAAAAAATCAATTTTCATTTAAATTTTGCATATGAAAGGTTAATGTAGTAAAAAGTTAATTTTAGTCCATTATAATTATAAACTTAAAAGAAATCAATTTTGGGTCATGTCAAGGAAAATTCAATGAACTATTAATTATTACATTTCCTTCCTTTTGAACTATTTCGTCTCAGTTTGCATGCTTGCATAAATATATATTTTTTTTTTGACCGTTGAGTTTTCCCTGAGCTGACATATTTAGAATTTGAACGCGTTTGAATAATTATCCGATTAAATTAAATATTACGAGATTAACCCTTAGATCGTTAAATATGAACTGGAATTATAAACTTTTGGTTGTTCGTTCCAAATATTTCATATTTTATTTATATAATACTAGTTATTAAGATTTTGGCTTATATGGCATCATCTTCATGAATTTTCTTAAATATAGATATATAATCTGAAATGGATTTCTAAATTCTTTTACCTTTCCTTGGTAGTGATATAGAGATGGAGTAGATATTGCGTTTGGGGCACTGGCAATTGTTAAGGCCGCTGGTGCCATGGTAGGGTAGGGTTTGGAGGCCATGGTTCCCAGAACATCAGGGAATCGAACTAGCTTGTCGCCTATGTTTCTTTACTATAGATTACAATACCAAATTAATGGGGGAATTTCATTCTGATTTGGTTTGGTCCATTAAGTTTTCAAAGTCTAGATCCATAGTGCTTTTGTTTACTGGGAGTCTAAAATAATATTTTGTTTGTGTCCGAGATTGTGGAAATCAGGTGAATAAAGGAGGTCCGAACCCCCCCACCCGACTGTCTTGCTAGCCCTTTTTAATGGCTCCCAGTCCTCTTTGTTTGCATAGAATTATAATTGGAAATTAAGTCAACATCTTCCACCACAATCTATTTTGTCGAAAGGCGAGTTTTAGCGACCTTCTGGGTAGTAGAAATCTTATAACGTCTTTGTGACCACAATCCGAACCCCTTTTGGACATTACACCTCGGGTATATATGTAAACCACCTTTCGTCAAAATCCGGTGAAAAATGCATACCTTATGCCCCATAACAGTTGTATCGAAATATGTTCCGATTTGGACCAAATACGAATAAGTACAAGTCATTTTTCAATTGTGTATAACTAAATATTGATCTTTTAAGTAGCTCTATCTAACAATAAACCGATCTGAACCTTAAACGACACGGATGTCGAAAAGCCTAACTTAAGACAGTGTCTCAAATTTCAATGAAATTGGATTACAAATGCGCCTTTTATGGGGCCAAGACTTTAAATCGAGATATCGGTCTACATGGCAGCTGTATCCAAATCTAGACCGAGTTGGGCCAAGTTGCAGAAAAATGTCGAAGAGCCTAACGCAACTCACTGTCCCAAATTTTGGCAAAATCGGATAATAAATGGGCTCAAGACCTAAAATCGAGAGATCGGTCTATAAGGCAGCTATATCCAAATCTGGACCGATCTGAGCCAAATTAAAGAAAAATGTCGAAGGGCTTCCCACAACTCATTGTCCCAAATTTCAGCAAAATCCGATAATAAATGTGGCTTTTATGGGCCTAAAGCCTTAAATCGAGAGATCAACCTATATGGCAGCTATATCCAAATCTTAAACGATCAGTGCCAAAATAAAGAAAGATGTCGAAAAGCCTATGACAACTCACTGTCCCAAATTTCAGCAAAATCTGATAAAAAATGTGGCTTTTATAGGCTTTAGACCCTAAATCGGAGAATCGGTGTATATGACAAGTATATCCAAATCTGGATAAATTGACGAAGACTTTCGGAGGTCCTAACGCAACTCGCTGTCCCAAATTTCGGCTACATTGGACAATAAATGCGCCTTTTATGGGCCCAAAGCCTTAAATCGAGAGATTGGTCTATATTGCTGCTATATACAAATCTAGACCCATCTGGGCCAAATTGCAGAAAGATGTCATAGGGCCTAACACAACTCACTGTCCCAAATTTTGGCAAAATCGGATAATAAATGGGCTCAAGACCTTAAATCGAGAGATCGGTCTTTATGGCAGCTATATCTTAATCTGGACCGATCTGGGCCAAATTAAAGAAAAATGTCGAAGGGCTTGCCATAACTCATTGTCCCAAATTTCAGCAAAATCGGATAATAAATGTGGCTTTTATGGGCCTAAGACCCCAAATCGGCGGATCAGTCTTTATGGGGGCTATATCAAGATATAGCCAGATATAGCCCATCTTCGAACTTACCCTGCTTATGGACAAAAAAAGAATCGTTGTAAAGTTTCAGCTCAATATCTCTACTTTTAAAGACTGTAGTGTGATTTCAACAGAGAGGCGGACAGACGGACGGATACAGCTAGATCGTCTTAGATTTTTACGCTGATCAAGAATTATATACTTTATAGAGACGGAAATGGATATTTCGGTGTGTTGCAGGCGGAATAACAAAATGAATATACCCCATCCTTCGGTGGTGAGTATAAAAAGCAAAAACTCTATTGTAATTTGGATGTGATGGGTGATTTTTTAGGTATTGTCTTTTTGCCAACACTGATTTAAACAACTTACGCATGTTTCGTATTTTTTTTCCACTGTCAAACCTCTTCAGTTTGGTCTACAATTTAACCATGAATCGTCTTAGAAACGAACAATGCTTGCAAATTATTAAATTTTATTAAGAAAGTTCTCTGTTAATAAAGTCCATCGCGCTCTTCTTCAATTGAGTGAGGAAGCTCATTTTGTCTCAATGGGTACGTAAATAAGCAGAATTTTAGATTTTAGAGTGAAGATCAGCCAGAAGCCAGAGCAACCAATGCGTCGAAAAAAGTCATAGTTGCGGTTTATGGATTGGTGGCATCATTGGACTGTACTTCTTCAAAGATGATGTGAATCGTAACGTAACTGTGAATGGTGAACGCTGTCGTGGGATGATATCCAACCTTTTTAGCCCAAAATGCAAGTGCTCGACTTGCACGACATGTGGTTTCAACATGACGGAGTCACATGCCACACAGCACGCGTAACAATGGACTTATTAAGTGGTGAGTTCGGTGAACATTTTTTTTTTTTTTTTTTCATTCGGGACCGGTCAATTGGCCGCCTAGATGGTGCAATTTAACGCCTTTAGACTGTTTTTTGTGGCGCTATATTAAGTTTCATGTCCATACAGACAGAACCGCTATGTTTTTGGAGGGTGGCGTGACCCCCAATACTTCGATCTGATTTTGTATGCCAGATTCGAAATTTACTCCTGAATACCTTTCATTTGAGCCCCATATTGAAATGAACGTCCAATATGTCTGTTTGGGGGAGTTTTGGGATTGGGGCGGCCCATCGGTACTTAGACTCAAATTTTAATACCAAATTCGTATTATACTCTCCAATACCTTTCACAATATGCGAAAATTTCGAGAAAATCGGTTATGCCGTTTTTCAGTCTATACGGAACAAACAAACCGAGTCCCATATATCCATGATTGGCTAATGTACCTGTTTTTGTGGGAGTGTGGTGACCCCCTATACTTTGACATGAATTTGTATGCTAGATTTGTTATCTACTCCCGCATACTTTTCATTTGGTACCTATATTGTCCTTATCGGTCCACTTTTGATTTTGGGTGAGGTTTTTGGGGTAACGGCGGAGGGTCCGCCCCTTCCATTATCAATAAATTATAAAGCCTATTCCGACTTCCTGATCATATTCGTAATCTACTCCCGAATACCTTTTATTTGAGTCCCATATATCCATGATCGTCAAATAAACTTATTTTAAGGGGTTTTGGGGTTGGGGCGGCCCCCAGGTACTATGACCTAACTTTTATTATGAAAGACATACTCTATTCTTGAATACCTTTCATTTGAATCCCATATTGTCCCGATCGGTTCACTTTTATTTTTTGGTAGTACTATTGGGGTAAAAGTGATGGTCCGCGCCCTCGCGATATCAAAAAATTATATAGCCTATGTATCTTTCCAGACCAACCTAAACGATCTGTGAAAATGTCAAGGTAATTGGTTCAGCCGTTTCTGAGTATTTACGGAACAAACAAACAAACCAACAAACAAACAAATACAAATAAATTTTTTTATATAAGATACCATATTCGGGTCGGATGACCGTTGTCTTAAAACAACTGACAGTTTCAAATTTCAAAACAGGTAATAAATGCTTTTATGAACTTAAAAATATTAATTGCAGATCGGTCTATTCAGCAGTTCAGCAATTCCATATTTTGGTCGTATGTTGGAAGTCTTAATAAAACTTCCTGTTTCAAATTGTAGCGAAACCGGATAGGACATACGACTTTTATAAGCATTTGACCCTATATCGACAGATTTGGGTCGCTCAAGAACTTAGTCTGTGTGTGGGTAAAGTTCGGATCTGTAGCAAATTTCAGTTAAATATCTCAAATTTTGAAGGCGACACAGTGACTTCAACAGACAAACGGACAGACACATGGACATTTGTAAATCGTCTGAGTATTTTACGACTATCAGGAATATATTTACTTTGTAGGGTGAATATTTCGATATGTTGCAAACGGAATGACTAACTGATTCGACCCCCTATCTATGGTGGTGGGTATACAAATAGGCGTATGAGTTTTTAGCCTAATTTTAACATAGCTTAGTGGAAAGTTTCAATTCCATGTACTAGATTTTCTTAACCCATAATATAAGCAATGTGTATAAACACCTTGTGATATCGTTTTCCTTTACTTGTTGTCACTTGAAGCTCTTTTCCTCTGCCTCCCAGATTGCGGCATACAAATGTGTTTGCCATGAAATTTATAATTCTTATAAGCAAAGTCATCACTGTGTGGCCAAAGCATTAGAATTGTCAAAAGCAAATAAATGTCGGTTGACATAATGCATTAACATCTTTGACACATCTGACCTCCCCGCAACCCTCAACCGACACTACCATAATACCACTAACACTATCGCCACCACCACCTTCAGCCAAACCACATCTCGAACTGTACGTCGTAAACGTACGTCTTTGGCTGACCCCAATGTCATGTAGGATGTGTCACATATTTATTTTGTGGCTTCCACAAATATTTTGCACCACACACATTATCGGCTTATAAATATGAGATTCGACTTATTTTTGGTGTTGTTTTTTTCTTTGTTGTTGTCCAATCCATAGACACGAGTCGTGCAAATGTGTCCATCCATCCCACAGATAGTCACAAGGTAACAGATGTATTTTATTTGGTAGCACACACTCACAATAATCGTACGTTCTATGGTTAAAAAAGACTGTATTAGCACTGCTGCTTGCGAGTGTTAGTGCGTGCTTGTGTGTGGGCTAGCCTATGTTATTAGAGCCATTTGCTTCTGCTGTGGCCTTTGTTGCTATTTTGACCAACTTTTGGAATAGTGAACGAGAGTGTGGCAGTATATGGTCGAACATTAGTTGATTTTAGTAAGGATTTTTGGTAATAAAGCCATTAGGACATGATTTTTATGACTTTGTTATTATTTAATATCTCCATTTGATCTTCTCATTATTGAGTGAAAATGCTTTAATATTTGTTTTTGGAACAAATAAAGTTTTACTAAAATGTCCTAAATTGGTGTTGTGGTCACAACTGGATTTTCCCCTTGAAGGCAGATTGAGGCATCATAAGGATAAATGGAATGGTTTGTGCAAATCATGGCTCAAGCTTAAGACGTTTACCTGCAATCTGACTGCCACGGTAGTATTTAACGAATAACTGTTGTGTTTTGTGAACATTGACTTCGGTACAAGATGCTTCCAAGCTATAGCCCAATAGACGAGGAAAAGGCCAAAAACGTAGAAACTTTTAAGAATTTTAGTTCTACAGCACTACTATGGCAAGTGTATTATTAACAATCTGATATTTTTGCAACTTCAAGAAGGACTTATATCGATCAAAATAAAATAATTTTCGGTCTGTCAGTTTTCGAAATGTTTTCTGATTGTCATGAAACATTATCACCATTGCCCATTTTTTGGATGAACTTCCAATGATATTTTGCTATCAAAATTTAATGAACAGCCAGGCAGATAGATAGAATTTGGTAAAATAGATTTCAAATGTCATTATGAGCCGACTGAGGGATTTGTCTATTTAATATCATATCTTTTACTGAATTATAAATAAATATTACCGTACCTTAGATGGGGCGTAGGATTTACATTTGGTACTAGGGAGCGTATTATACATGACAATGCTCATTATAACACTCATTCGTCAACCATGATCGCACACGCCTTTAGACAATTTTTTGTGGGGCTATGCTAAAGATAACATTGAAGCATTTTCTTGAGATACCAGCCGAAATATTGGAAGGAGTAGGCCAAAATTGTACTAAGCGGATGGACCATTTGAGGCGCAGTCATGGTCAACATTTGCATGAAATAAATTTTTTATTTTTATACCCTCCACCATAGGATGGGGGTATACTAATTTCGTCATTCTGTTTGTAACTACTCGAAATATTCGTCTAAGACCCCATAATGTATATATATTCTTGATCGTCGTGACATTTTATGTCGATCTAGCCATGTCCGTCCGTACGTCCGTCCGTCCGTCTGTCTGTCGAAAGCACGCTAACTTCCGAAGGAGTAAAGCTAGTCGCTTGAAATTTCGCACAAATACTTCTTATTAGTCTTCTTAAGCCTCTAGAGTGCGCAATTCTTATCCGATTGGAATGAAATTTTGCACAACATGTTTTGTTATGATATCCAGCAACTGTGTCAAGGATGGATTAAATCGCTCCATAACCTGATATAGCTGCCTTATAAACCGATCTTGGGTCTTGACTTCTTGAGCGTTTAGAGTGCGCAATTCTTATCCGATTGGAATGAAATTTTGCACAACGTGTTTTGTTATGATATCCAACAACTGTGTCAAGGATGGATTAAATCGGTCCATAACCTAATATAGCTGCCTTATAAACCGATCTTGGGTCTTGACTTCTTGAGCCTCTAGAGGGCGCAATTCTTATCCGATTTGAATGCAATTTTGCACGAAGTATTTGGTTATGATATCCAACAACTGTGCCAAGTATGGTTCAAATCGGTTCATAACCTGATATAGCTGCCATATAAACCGATCTTGGGTCTTGACTTCTTGAGCCCCTAGGGGGTGCAATTTCTATCTGATTTGGCTGAAAATTTGCACGACGTATTTTATTATGACTTTCAACAACTGTGTCAAATAAGGTTCAAATCGGTTCATAACCCAATATAGCTGCCATATAAACCGTTTTGGGATCTTGACTTCTTGAGCCTCTAGAGGTCGCAATTTGCCTAAATTTTGTACGACGGATCCTCTCATGACCATCAACATATGTGTTTATTATGGTCTGAATCGGTCTATAGCCCGATCCAGCTCCCATATAAATCAATCTCTCTGTTTTACTTCTTGTTCGAATTGGCTGACATTTTACACAGGTCTACAACATATTTAATTGTGGTTCAAGCAGGACCATATCTTGATATCGCTCTAATAGCAGAGTAAATCTTTTCTTATATCCTTTTTTGCCTAAGAAGAGATGCCGGGAAAAGACCTCGACAAATGCGGTCCATGGTGGAGGGTATATAAGATTCGGCCCGGCCGAACTTAGCACGCTTTTACTTGTTTTTTTTTTTCTGTCAGCCAACACTCAGGGGATGTCCCCTATGAATGCAGTGCATTGCGTTGATGAGAGGAAATCAGGAATTGGAGGGGGGAAAATAATGTAGTGTTTATTGACATTTGTCTTAAATCTTTCGATGTCAAAGTGGGTGAGAAAAACATTAGCCGGAAGTCGATTCCACATACTAGCGGTTCGGGCGAAATAAGAATTTCTCTCTATAATGCATTGTGCGGTCCGCTGGCCAATCAATTACAAACGGGTGTGAGCTCTTGGAATGTCTAGTATCCCTGACATACATCCTTACATCAGGAATAAGAAGACAAATATCAGACGAACCACACCATGAAAGTACCGATAGCACAGCACCAAACAACCCACATTGTGACGATGAGTTGGATACTCCACTGTCCTCAATCAACGCCATCGCTCTCCTCTGTACACGGTCCAGTAGCTCCTGGGATGATTTTGAAGCTCCAGCCAATATATGTGAGTTGTACTCCATTTCCGGCCTCATGAAAGTGGTGTAGATGTTAAGAAGATCAGACAGAGTGAAGTAATTCTTACACCGTTTAAGGAAACCTTAACACTTGAATACATGTTCTTCTTTCGACACTTCAAATACATATTTAGCCCAACGAGCATCACTTTTGTATTTGCATGTCCAGAACATTAAGAGCTTCTGATTAGTAAACATCAACAACGTTGATAGACAAAGATGATCGTAATGGGTCAACGAATCGATTGTGTGACAACAAGCAACACTGAGTCTTTCGTTCATTAAAATTTACTCGATTCATTCGACCGCACTCAGAAGTGGCCAGTATCGTCCATAACCCGCCTTTTGTCCTCAACCTCCCGAAGACTTGACCTATGGTCGAATGAGTACGAATGACAGAGATTACTGTAATCCGCAAATGAGTAGATCGGATTCGATGTCTGACCCCACAGATCGTTGATAAAAATTAGAATAAGTAAAAGCGTGCCAAGTTCGGCCCGGCCGAATCTTATATAATCTCCACTATGGATCGCATTTGGCAAGCTTTTGCCACAGTATCTCTTTTTAGGCAAACAAAGGATAAAAGAAAAAAATTGCTATGTTATTGTAACAATATCAAGTTATAGTTCGGACCATAATTGAACTGAATATTGGAGACCATAGTAGAAGTCATTGTGTAAAATTTCAGCTAAATCTATTGGGTTGCCTAAAAAGTAATTGCGGATTTTTTAAAAAAAAGTAAATGCATTTTTAATAAAACTTAGAATAAACTTTAATCAAATATATAATTGCCATTTTGTTCGATAACCTTTTGCCATCTTTCTGTCAAATTTAGTATTTCACGCTCATAGAACTTCTGGCCTTTATCTGCAAAAAACTGAACCAAGTGCGATTTTATAGCCTCATCATTGCCGAAAATTTTACCATTTAAGGAGTTCTGCAAAGATCGAAATAAATAGTAGTCTGATGGTGCAAGGTCAGGGCTATATGGTGGATACATCAAAAGTTCCCAGCCAAGCTCACTCAGTTTTTGGCGAGTGACCAAAGATGTGTGCGGTCTAGCGTTGTCCTGGTGGAATATGACACCTTTACGATTGACCAATTCTGGTCGCTTCTCCTTGATGGCTGTATTCAATTTGTCCAATTGTTGACAGTAAGCATCCGAATTAATCGTTTGGTTCCTTGGAAGCAGCTCAAAATATACTACACCCTTCTAATCCCACCAAACAGACAGCATAACTTTCTTTTGGTGGATATCAGCCGTTGAAGTGAAGTGAAGAATATCACAAGCGTTGATTCGGGTTGTTAAACAAATTTCTTTCAATACATGTGGTACCCATATTAAAATTGACGCCAAACAAACAAATGTAAACAAAATTTCACGCACTTTTTTTCTAAAGCAAGCTAAAAGTAACAGCTGATAACTGACAGAAGAAAGAATGCAATTACAGAGTCACAAGCCGTTGAAAAAATTTGTCAACGCCGACTATATTACTACTATATTACCGACAATTACTTTTTGGGCAACCCAATAGTAGGAACTGCGCACTTTAGGGGCCGAAGAAGTAAAATAGGGAGATCAATTTATAGGGGAGCTGTATCAGGCTATCAACCAATTCATGCAATATTCGATACGTATGATATGTTGTCATGAGAGAAGCCGTTGTACAAAATGTCAGCCAAATCGGATAATACTTGCGCCCTTTTGAGGCTCTAGAAGTCAATATCTTATATCGGTTGATATGACACCTATATCAGTTATGGACCTATTTGAACTAATCTCAGCACAGTTGTTGAAAGTTATAACAAAAAACATCATGCAAAATTTCAGCTAAATCGGATAGGAATTGCGCCCTCTAGTGGCTCAAGGAGTCAAGAGGCAAGATCGGATTACATGGCCGCTATATCAGTTTATGGACCGATTTGCACCATTATTAATACAGTCGTGGAAGTCATAACAAAACACGTCGTGCAAAATTTCATCCAAATCGGATAGGAATTGCGCACTCTAGACGCTTAAGAAGTCAAGACAGCAGATAGGTTTATATGACAGCTGTATCAGGTTATGGACCGATTTCAGCCATACTCATATATATATATATATATATATATATATATATATTGGAAGTCGTAATAAAACTTCTCATGCAAAGTTTCAGCCAAATGGGATGCGAATTGTGCCCTCTAGCGGCTCAAGAAGTCAAGATCCCAGATCGGTTTATATGGCAGCTTTATCAAACCGTTGACAGATACGCTACACTAATAGGAAGTATTTGTGCAAAATTTCAAGTGTCTAGCTTTACTCCTTCGAAAGTTAGCGTGCTTTCGACAGACAGACGGACGGACATGGCTAGTTCGACTTAAAATGTCATGACGATCAAGAATGTATGAATATATACTTATGGGTTCTTAGACAAATATTTCGAGGTGTTACAAACAGATTGTCAAAATTAGTACACCCCCAACCTATGGTGGGGGGTATAAAAAATTTAACCGCGGAAAAAAAATCAATGTTAGGAATTCAGTTCTGCTTACAAATCCTTCATTGTTTACCATCCCACCCCCTAAGTTGGTTCATGTCTGTTATAATGTTCCCACCTAAGTGCCGGTATCTGTTAGACACAAAAGGCGGGCAATGACAAGGGAAATGCTCCTACTTCTCATCATCTTCCCCGCATGCCCTACACATGCTATCACTTGTCGCACCGATTTTATATAAGTGAGCTCGTAGTCCTATGTGTTTTGTCAAGATATTAATAGCTGTACTGACCACCTTCGCACATCCTTGCAGTAATAGCCTTATCTTCTCACGATCTAGATCCAACCATAGGATTTTCGCCGTTCTACCGATCGTTTCGGTGTTCCACAATGTTGCATGCTCAGTCGTCGTCCACTTCCTCCACTCGGACCGCGTCGACCGGAAAGTCATCGGGTTAACCAAGTTTATTAACGGCAGTTCTCTGGCCTTCACCGCCAATTCGTCTGCTCTTTCATTCCCCCTCACTCCGTTGTGGCCCGGCACCCAAACAATGCGGATTGTGCCATCCTTAGAGAAGGGATTAATCTCCTTCATACACTGCAAGACTGGTCGTGACTTTACCTTTCTGGATGTTATTGACCTTATGGCAATATTACTGTCGGTATAGATGTTCACCCTCGACGTCCTCACGTTAGCACCACACCACTTCACGTATTCCGTGATCGCCCGGATCTCAGCCTGCAGAACCGTATTATGGTCAGGCAATCTACAACAGATCTTAGTCCCTGGGTTCTCAATGTAAAACCCCAGGCCAACTCTGTCCTCTAGCTTTGATCCATCCGTGTAACATAATTTTCCAGATGGCAATACTAGGGTTCCGTCAATCGAAGACTGCTGTAACTGGCAGCAGTGCCTCGCACTCGACTTCAAGGTTCATCTCAGGTATCCGATCGGAAACCTCGTCCTTCCTTTCAGGTTTCCCATCCCTGCCTCGATTATACCGCAATGGTTTGAACAGCTCCCATCCTTAATCCATTCTCCCATCGCCTTAAGTCTCATTGCCGCAGTCACTGCCTGTCAATGTGTCGGATAGATAGGATAGTCTCCAGTGCCCTAGTGGGCGTGGACCTCATCGGTCCTCCTATACTAAGACAACATGTTCTCTGATCCTGTTGTATGGTCCTTATGTTTTTATACCCACCACCGACGGATGGGGGTATATTCATTTTGTCATTCCGTTTGCAACACATCGAAATATCCGTTTCCGACCCTATAAAGTATATATATTCTTGATCAGCGTAAAAATCTAAGACGATCTAGACATGTCCGTCCGTCAGTCCGTCATCAGTCTTCAAAATAGAGATATTGAGCTAAAACTTTGCACAGACTCTTTTTTTGTCCATAAGCAGGTTAAGTTCGAAGATGGGCTAAATCGGACTATATCTTGATATAGTCCCCATATAGACCGATCCGCCGATTTAGGGTCTTAAGCCAATAAAAGCCACATTTATCATCCAATTTTCCTGAAATTTGGGACAGTGAGTTGTGTTAGGCCCTTCGACATCCTCCGTTAAAATGACTCAGATCGGTTCAGATTTGGATAAAGCTGCCATATAGACCGATCCTTCAATTTAGGGTCTTAGGCCCATAAAAGCCACATTTATTATCCGATTTTGCTGAAATTTAAGACAGTGAGTTGTCTTAGGCCCTTCAACGTTCTTCGTCAATTTGGCCCAGATCGGTTAAGATTTGGATATAGCTGCCATATAGACCGATCCTCCGATTTAGGTTCATAGGCCCATAAAAGCTACATTTATTACCTGATTTTGCTGAAATTTTGGACAGTGCCTTATCTTAGACCTTCCACATCCTGCGTCAATATGGCTCAGATCGGTTCAGATTTGGATATAGCTGCCATATAGATCGATTATCGATTTAGGGTCTTAGGGCCATAAAAGCCACATTTATTATCCGATTTAGCTAAAATTTTGGGGCAGTGAGTTCTCTCAGTCATTTCGACATCCTCCGTCAATATGGCTCAAATCGGTTAAGATTTGGATATAGCTGCCATATAGACCGATCCTCCAATTTAGGGTCTTATGCCCACAAAAGCCACATTTATTATCCGATTTTGAGTAAATTTGGGCAGTGAGTTGTGTTAGGCCCTTCAACATTGTCCCTCAATTTGGCTTAGATCGGTCCAGATTTGGATATAGCTGCCATATAGACCGATCTCTCGGTTTAGGTTTTGGGGCCAAAAAAGGACATTTATTTTCCGATGTTGCCGAAATTTGGGACAAAGAGTTAAGTTAAGCCCCTCCACATACTGCAATTTGGTCTAGATCGATCAAGATCTGCATATAGCCGTATAGCCATATAGACCGATCTCTCGATTTAAAGTCTTGGCCCCATAAAGGCGCATTTTTAATCCGATTGCACTGAAATTTGACACACTGACTTATGTTATGCTTTTCGACATCCGTGTCGTATATAGTTCAGATCGGTTTATTTTTAGATATAACTACATTAAACAATGACTTGTACTTATCAGTATTTGGTCCAAATTGGATCATATTTCGATATAACTGCTATGTGACATAAGATATGCAATTTTCACCGAATTTTGATGAAAGGTGGTTTACATATATACCCGAGGTGGTGGGTATCCAAAGTTCGGCCCGGCCGAACTTAACGCCTTTTTACTTGTTTTCATACACTTTCACATTTTCTCATAGCAGTCCACCATACTACTAAGGCGTAAGAAGTCAAGGCGGCTCAAGAAGTCAAATCAGCAGATTCGCAGTTTTTGTCCGATTTGGCTGAAATTTTGGATATAGTGTTTCTATATGACTTTCAACAGCTGTATTTTATACAGTTCAAAACGGTCTATAACCTTATACAGCTCTCATATAAACTGATATCCCGATTTGACTTCGTGACTTTACTTAATGACTTAACTTCTACAATGTTCAGCATTCAATTCATTTATGGTCCGAATCAGACTAGAACTTGATATAGCTCCAATAGCATAACAGTTCTTATTCAATATTCTTTGTTGGCCTAAAAAGAGATACCGCGAAAAGAACTCGACAAATGCGATCAATGGTGGAGGGTATATAAGATTCGGCCCGGCCGATCTTAGCACGCTCTTACTTGTTACTTTTACAACATCATTATCCTCTAAGCGGTTGATAGTCTGGGCGGAAGTAGGCTTAGAATAAACTCCAAAGCTTCAACAGTTACGTTAAAATTTTACATCTTTTTGTTGAATTTTGACTCTTTTTTAACATTTTTACAATTTTTGGTTTAGCCCAAAGATGGGCTGTATCGGACTATATCTTAATATGGCCCCCATATAGACCAATCCACCGATTTAAGGTCTTGGGCCCTTAAAAGCCACATTTATTATCCCATTTTACTGAAATTTGGAACAGTGAGTTTTGTTAGGCTAATCGATATACTCCTTCAATTTGCCCCCATCGATCCAGATTTTGATACAGCTGCCGTATACACTGATCTCTCGGTTTAAGGACTTGGACAAAAAAGACGCATTAATTGTCTGCTTTCGCCGAAATTTGGGACAGTGAATTGTTTCAGGCTCTTCGATATCCCTCTTCAATTTGGCCCAAATCGGTTTAGATATTTCACCGGATTATGACGAAAGGTGATTTACATGTACACCAGAGGTGGTGGGTATCCAAAGTTCGGCTCGGCCGAACTTAACGCCCAAGGAGGCCGCCAATTTGTGCCTGATTTGGCTTAAATGTTACAAAAGTGTTCTCTTTTGACATCCAATATCTGTGCCAAATACGGTCCAAATCGGTCTATAACCTGATATAGCTCCCATATAAAACGATCTCCTGATTTGATTTCATGAGCCCGAGGAAGCAAAAATTTTTTCCTATTTAGCTAAAATGTTACAAACAGTGTTTTCTCGTTATTTTCAACAACTGGGATAAGTACGGTCTAAATCGATCTATAGACTGATACAGCTCTCATATAAACCGATCTCCCGATTTGACTTCTTGAGCCCTTACAAGCCCCAACTATTGTTCGATTTGGCTAAAAGTTTGCATGTAGTGTTCTGTTATGACTTTCAACAACTGTGCTCAGAACGGTCCGAATCGGTCTATAACCTGGTGTAGCTCCCACATAACCCATTATAAGCCGCAATTTTTGTCCGATTTGGCTGAAACTTTGCATGAAGGGTTTTGTTATGACTTCGAACAACTATGCCATCTACGGACCAATTCGGTTAATAAACTGACATAGCTCTCATATAAACCCGTCTCTCGATTTTCCTTGTTCGATTCCTAGCAGCTTATTTATAAAAATTGACATTCCTAAAATCTCTTTAAGATATGACATTTAGTAAAAGTTATCACAATTTGATTAAAATTAAACATGTTCCAATGCCAACAACGTCAGTGTTTTATTTTTGAATTCATTGGAAAACATTCACCTATTAATCTTTACGATTTAAGTGAATTCTTAACAAAAACAATGACATCAACAAGAAAGCATATCCCAACTTTTTCACCTCAAGATAAAGTTTTCATATCAATTAATTTCGTGTCATAGAAATGTTGTCGAATGATGTCGTTTTGCCATGAGGCATGGGCACAGCTTCTTTCTTTCGTTTTGGCAAACACTACAGTAATAGACATGAGGATAACAACAGCAATTCCAATTAATACATCGAATCACTGTTCTTGTCATTGTAATTTTGTGAATGTTCTTCATTTCTTTTCATTTGCCCACACCACATTTCTACGCTTCTCTGATACGAACAAGTACACGTGCATAAACAACATCAAAAATTGTGCAAAATTTTAATCTAACCAAAAATTGCTACATTTTCACCTAAGGCCTTGTTGTGCACAATAACAGTTTTTTTATTTTTTGTCCTTTTTTTGTTGAAGTAAAAGGTGGACATAACATTGTATTGATAGCTTGGGGCTTAGCACATGTTAAATGCAATTAAAACACATTTTTGAAACGTTCATTTTCTATATCACCAGCAAAAGGGGCAACTTTTTTCTGTGTAAATAAATGAACTACCTGATATTCCGATGCATTGTAATGCGTAAATGTACACTGACGATGTTAAGCTTTTCACCAACGCTAAACCTAATTGCATACAGTCATGTATAAATAATATTAATGAAGATATAAATGAAATCCAGAACTGGGAGAGTAAAATTTCCGACTCAACCTGTCAAACACTTAGCTAATGATAATTTCTAAATGATCCAAATTCCTCCAGTTAGAGCTACTCTGAACATCTCTGTAACAGAAACAGTTGATTCATCCTGCAATCTGGGTGTAAAATTCAACTTGCAACTGAGTTGGACCAATCATATCAGCAGCACTATTAGTTAAGATCCAGGAATGGTGCGAAGTTTATGGTCTGTGCGGACTTCTACACCGTTTGGTGATCGTATGCTCTAGCAAAATCTTACCTAATACTAACTCTACTTTATGAATGTGAAATTTTCGCCAATTGTGATTCGAAAGACTTCAGAAAAACTGAAAGTAAGCAACAACAAGTAAAAAGGCGTCAAGTTCGGCCGGGCCGAACTTTTAATACCCACCTCATCGGTTATATATGTAAACCACCTCTCGTCAAAATCTGGTGAAAAATGCATACCTTATGCCCCACAGCAGCTTTATCGAAATATGTACCGATTTGGAACAAAAACAAGAAAAAAAAAGAAAAAACAAGAAAAACAATTGTGTATAACAAAATATTGGTCTTTTAAGTAGCTATATCGAGAAATAAACCGATTTGTACCATTAACGACACGGATGTCGAAAAGTCTAACATAAGTCTCTGTGTCAAATTTCAATGAAATCGGATTACAAATGCCCCTAGTATGGGGCCAAGACTTCAAATCGAGATATCGGTCTATATGGCAGCCATATCCAAATCTGGACCGATTTGGAGCAAGTTGCAGAAAAATGTCGAAGAACCTAACACAACTCACTGTCCCAAATTTCGGCGAAATCAGACAATAAATGCGACTTTTTTGGCCCCAAAACCTTAAATCGAGAGATCGGTCTGTATGGCAGCTATCTCCAAATCTGGACCACCCTGAGCCAAATTGCAAAAGTATGTCGAGGGGCTTAACTTAGCACACTGTCCCAAATTTCGGCGACATTGGACAATAAATGCGCCTTTTATGGTCCCAAAATCTAAAACCGAGAGATGGGTCTATATGGCAGCTATATCCAAATATGGACCGATCTACACCACATTTGCAAAAGAATGTTGAGGGGCTTAACTTAACTCACTGTCCCAAATTTCGGCGACATCGGGCAATAAATGCGCCTTTTATGGCCCCAAAATCTAAAATCGAGATATCGGTCTATATGGCAGCTATATCCAAATCTTAACCGATCAGAGCCAAATTGAAGAAAGATTTCGAAGGGCTTAAGACAACTCACTGTCCCAAATTTCGGCGACATCGGACAATAAATGCACTTTTTATGGCCCCAAAATCTAAAATCGAGAGATCGGTCTATATGGCAGCCATATCCAAATCTGAACCGATCAGGGCCAAATTGAAGAAAGATGTCGGAGGGCCTAAGACAACTAACTGTCCCTCATTTCGGCGACATCGGACATTAAATGCGCCTTTTATGGCCCAAAAACCCCTTAAATCAAGAGATCGGTCTATATAGCAGCTATATCCAAATCTGGACCGATCTAGAACAAATTGAAAAAGGATGGTGAGCGGCATATCACAACTCACTGTCCCAAATTTTTAAACTTAACCTGCCTATGCCAAAAACACGAATATATACAAAGTTTTAGCTCAATATCTCTATTTGTGAAAACTGTAGGGCAATTTCAACAGTCAGACGGACAGATATGGCTTGATCGTCTTAGATTTTTACGACGATCAAGAATATATATTCTTTATAGGGTAGGTAATGGATATTTCGATGTGTTGCAAATGGAATGACAAAATGAATATACCCCCATCCTTCAATAGTGAGTATAAAAACGGATCGAGGTGTTTTTGCGATATGAACGAGGATTGAGGTGTTTTTGCGATATGCGATATGACGATATGACAAAATGTATATACCCCCACCCTTTAGTGGTGGGTATTAAAAACAAGTAATGAAAGACAAAAGTCGGGCGGTGTCGACTGTACTACAATCTACACCTACCCTTTAAGTACAAAGTGGAAGCTATATCTCAGTCTGAACCAATTTTGATGGACCTCGGCGGATGTTTTTAGATGGACTGTTAAACAATCCGTATCAACTTTGGAGCAAATATGTTTATGCCGGGACGAATCTTATATACCCTCCACCATAGATCGCATTTGTCGAGTTGTATGCGCGGTATCTCTTTTTAGGCAAACAAAGAATATCGAAAAAGAACTGTTATGCTTTTAGTGCTATATCAAGTTATAGTCCGATTCGGACCATAAATGAATGCTGAGCATTGTAGAAGTCATTGTGTAATATTACACTTCATTCGGATAGGAATTGTAGGGGTTCAAGAAGCAAAATCGGGAGATTGCTATTGATCGACTCAGACCATAATAGACACGTATGAGAGAAGCCGTTGTACAAAATTTCATCCAAATCGGATGACAATTGCACCCTCTAGAGGCTCAAGAAGTCAATCCCTGATCGGTTTATATGGCAGCTATATAAGGTTATGTTTCCATTTGCGTCATACTTAGCACAGTTATAACAAATCGTAACAAAACACCTCATGCAAAATTTCAGCCAAATCGGATGACAATTGCACGCTCAAGAAGTCAAGATCCAAGATCGGTTTATATGACAGCTATACCATATTATGAACCGATTTGAATCATTCTTAGCATAGTCGTTCGAAGTGAAACCAAAACACTACGTGGAAAATTTCAGTCAAATCGGACGAGAATTGCGCCATCTAGAGGCTCAAGAGGTCAAGACCCAAAATCGGTTTATATGGAAACTATATCAAAACATAGGCCGATTTGGCCCATCTACAATCCCAACCGACCTACACTAATTAATAGTATTTGTGCAAAATTTCAAGCGGCTATTCTTAATCTTTCGAAAGTTAGCGTGCTTTCGGCAGACAGACGGACGGACGAACATGGCTAGATCGGCTTAAAATGACATGACGATCAAGAATATATATATATAAAGGGTGATTTTTTTGAGGTTAGGATTTTCATGCATTAGTATTTGACAGATCACGTGGGATTTCAGACATGGTGTCAAAGAGAAAGATGCTCAGTATGCTTTGACATTTCATCATGAATAGACTTACTAACGAGCAACGCTTGCAAATCATTGAATTTTATTACCAAAATCAGTGTTCGGTTCGAAATGTGTTCAAATTTTGACAAATTTTGTTCAGCGATGAGGCTCATTTCTGGTTGAATGGCTACGTAAATAAGCAAAATTGCCGCATTTGGAGTGAAGAGCAACCAGAAGCCGTTCAAGAACTGCCCATGCATCCCGAAAAATGCACTGTTTGGTGTGGTTTGTACGCTGGTGGAATCATTGGACCGTATTTTTTCAAAGATGCTGTTGGACGCAACGTTACGGTGAATGAACACATTTCGAACCGAACACTGATTTTGGTAATAAAATTCAATGATTTGCAAGCGTTGCTCGTTAGTAAATCTATTCATGATGAAATGTCAAAGCATACTGAGTATCTTTCTCTTTGACACCATGTCTGAAATCGCACATGATCTGTCAAATACTAATGCATGAAAATCCTAACCTCAAAAAAATCACCCTTTACTTTATGGTGTCTCAGACGTATATTTCAAGGTGTTACAAACAGACGAAATTGGTGTCCATATTTTGATATAGCTGCCATATAAACCGATCTTGGGTCTTGACTTCTTGAGCCTCTAGGGGACGCAATTCTTATGACTTCCAACAACTGTGCCAAGTATGGTTCAAATCGGTTCATAACCTAATATAGCTGCCATATAAACCGATCTGGAATCTTGACTTCTTCAGCCTGAAACCGATTTGCCTGAAATTTTGCCTCATGACCATTAGCATATGTGTTTATTACGGTCTGATTTCGTCTATAGCCGGATACAGCTCCCATACAAATCGATTTCTCTATTTATTTCTTGCGCCCCCTAAGGGCGCAATTTTTATTCGAATTGGCTGACATTTTACACTGGTTTCCAACATATAATTTAATTGTGGTCCGAACCGGACTGTAACTTGATATCGATCTAATAGCAGAGCAAATCTTTTCTTCTATTCTTTTTTACCTAAGAAAAGAACTCGACGGGAAAAGAACTCGACAAATGCGATTCATGGTGGAGGGTATATAAGATTCATCCGATTTCATTGAATTTGAAGATATGTGAGTTCAGGTAGACCCCTATACATTCCCGTCATGGTCCTTAACGGACCATATTTATATATACACCGATGGCACCTTTTTCATCTGAGTTTTGGGAGACCTCTTCAAATTTTAGTCAAATTTTTCCATAGCAAGCCATATAGCAAATAGACCGATCTCCCTATTTAAGGTACTAAGCCCATCAAAGGGTCTTCTTTCATACGACGCAAGAACTTGCTCCTTTTACTTCCTATGCTTGTACTCTGCAACATCTCAAGCTGCATGGGAATTTTCACGAAGAGTAAAAGTTTCTCACAATACCCACATTCATAGCCAATGATTTGTACATGAAAAATAACTCACTTTAATTAAGTTTGAAATTAGCCATAAATTTATGTTTATCGTTTCTTTTGGCCATGGTCAATTGAAGCCTTGGGTGTAGGGGTAAAAAGTGAAGTCAGTAGAAGTGAAGTGGAGAATATATTAAAAGTTTAGTTCGTATGGTTTTTTGTTGTGTGTTCACTTTTGTATGTTTGAGTACAAATGATTGTTTACCAACATAACGCATGGGTAATAAAAATTGAACCAATATCGAACGTGTTGCCTTTGACTTTTATTCCCTCCTCATACATATGCAGTTCAATCGCATAGAAACTGTTCGGCATAACCCCTATGTAAGAGTGTGCGTGATTGGTTGGCTATAACTTTGTATGCCATGCCATAGAATGAAGATGCTGCCACTGCTGCTTCCACCACCACTTGCCCAACACTATAGTCCATATGCACTAATGTGCACTGAGTACAAATCATGAAAATACGTGACAGAGTTTCTGAGAATTCTGGCCATTAAAACCTACAAATTTATAAATATTTCAGAAATCGCTCGAAAAGAAACAACCAAAATCGAATATGGCAATGGTGTTTGACATCCGTGTTGAGCGAAATTTTCCCAAATGCTTTCATTGCATTTCATCGACTGAGTAAATAAATAGGATTACGAAAAACTCTTATTTCTGTCAGAGGGCAGTCATAGACATTGTTTGCTGCTGCAAAACTCAAACAACTAGTACAGGCTAAAGTTTTGGCAAAAAAGAAACATCAAAAGCTGATTGGCTTAAAAAAATCAGCAATAATGGCAAAATATTCGACTGCATTAGATTGTATAAATAATATTTTGAAGTTCTTTATAGAAAATAATAATGAGTTAAATCAAATAAATCTACGCCGGGGTCCGTATATGGGACTATATATCAGTTCGGGAAACCATACTTAGTCGGATTTTACCGTAGGGTGTATGTACAATAGGGTGTATCTACAGAGGGTGGTCAGGTTTTTAATCGTTAAAGAGGTTATCAAAGTCTACGAAGAATCCATGGATCTATAATCAAAATCGAGCTTTCTGTTTTAACGCAAATTCCGTCCGTCTAGTGGTATCTCTATATGGGAGCTATATCCAAATCTGAAACAATTTTGACAAAAAATCGTCTGTGCATAGATGATAAACCAGTTATGGATATACTTTTTGTTAACAACTGGAAGCTCGATTTTGATTTTAGACGCATGGTTTCTTAGGCAAATTTTCTTAGAATTTGTCGTAAATTTTGATAGCCGCTTTGGCTGTTTTTATGTGGTCCAAGCAAATTGACCTACTCAAATGTACAGGGTCCTATCTAATATAAAAGAAAATATAATGGTAGCATTTCATGACACTATGGGTGTCTTCAACAATCTATATTTTTGCTCATCAATCATGAAGGCACTGGAAATTATGTATGTAAATATAACAACAAGCACGTTAATTTATTACTTGCTTACTTGAAGTCTGCAAATACTGCAAGCTTTGAATCTGTAGGTCTACAAAGATGTATCAGTGAAGCGACAACGTAAAAGCGGTTATCTGTTTCCACTTCTTTGGAATAGGTTAGGCTATATTAGGTTTAAATGGCAGTCTGCCATCACACTCACTTAAACGTTTTCGTCCATTGTGATACCACAGAAACAGTCTGTCAGCATGTTTTCCGATCACACAGTGACCTCTCATGACGGACACGTTGACTGAGTCCGCCATTCTAACCAGCGACAGCAGATTAGTACACTTCCTCAGGTCTAGATTAGACCATATCATTTTAGAGTGTCCCCAACCCCTCGTTTGTGACCATCTGTCATTCGTTACCCCCTGGGCCTGATCCCAAAGACCAAGCTTACATGTCGATAGAGGCATACCTATACATTCCAGTTCCCCTGGATTGTATATAGTAGTTTCCAGAACCGTCTTTTACTTGTTTTAGTTGGGAGTGCTAAATTTGAAGATGATTGGATGAAAATTGCGATCTGTTCACAAATTAACATGAACTGACAGACAGACGGACAGACGGACATAACTAAATCGAATCAGAAAGTGATTTTGAACCGAACGGTATAATTAGTAACGGGTCTAGCTCTCTTCCTTCTGGGAGTTTCAAACAAATGCACTAAATACCAAATGATATTACGACAAAATATAAAATATAGCATCGATAGTGCCATAGATGGTTTGTAAGCTCTAATTAAAATGTCTAGACTATCAAAAATATATGTATGTGCTCTATTGGGTCTCAGATCAATATTTCGTTGTATAACAAACGGAATGACGAAATAAGTATGCCTCCCTCCCCCAGTTTTTGAAATGTTGGGATGACACATTTTAAGGACCTTTCGGAAGGAGTCCAGACCACCAAGGGCCTTGACATTTTGTAAATGGTCTCATCAAACCCTTCAACATTCTGAATAATTAACTTCACCCGATCTGATACAGCGATTGAGTAACAAATCTCTACCTTGATTACAAACAAGGACGGATAGACAAACAGTACAGAAAGAATACGCGGGCTAACTGATATGGCTAAACCGAACTGAGTCGAAGCGTACACTGTACTTTTTTTACCCATTAATGCTGAATAAATCTCTACTGGCTTTAAGATTCTTTAATCCTCGATTTCATTGCTTTTGAAAGTACTACATTCAACTTTGGACGTCGTGTCGGCAAGGTTTATAGTCAATCGGTCGCCATTGGGTTGCCCAAAAAGTAATTGCGGAGTTTTTAAATGAAGGTAAATGCATTTTTAATAAAACTGATAACTGACAGATGAAAGAGTGCAATTACAGAGTCACAAGCTGTGAAAAAATTTGTCAACGCCGACTATATGAAAAATCCGAAATTACTTTTTGGGCAACCCAATATATGGAGGGTATGCATTTCTAAAATATTTTTTTGGATTTTTGGGACACTCTAGTGCACATATCCTAAACTGCATTATTATTTCAAATAACCCCTTAGTAACTTAAAGAGCCATGAATTAGGGTAAGTGTAGCATTATTCTAATTTCTAAATTTTTGTTAAATATTCTCAATCGCGACGTATTTATTGTATTTGATGTCATCATTTGAATTTGTTTCCTCAATTAAGGATATGTGTTTTTACCGCCAATGGCATTAACATCTTTGCGGGCTGTAAACAAGAAAATCACCTCCAAGCCAGAGTCTTTCTGCAAGAACTGATTGCAAAATATACACACGTTTGAAGACAAACAAATATAAAATACACAACAATAACAAAAGCAAAAAATTAATGGCTTTTGTTGTTTAATCCTTGTATGTGGCAAAGGACTTAACAAAAAGCTGAGCAACGTCTACTGCGGAAATTGAAATTGAACAACGGCAACAAATTACAGTCTTGGGGTAAATAGAAGATTTTCAGTATAATCACGTTATTATCGAAGAATGAAAAATGTTACAGCTTGGGCTTCAGCTCCGCCATCATCATCATCAGCAGCAGCAGCGTGCAACATCAGCATTGACTGAGCAACAATACAACACCACCAACCTACTGAATACAATAAACTCAATATTTATACGTTCGCTTGTTCATCTCTCGTACGTTATTTTGGGCAGGAAATGAACATTATTGTTGTTAATCAATTTCAAGAGATTCTCCTCTGTGAATCCAGCATGCTTCATATATTATCTGCAACAATTACTTGGGGAACATCTAAAATAAACCGCATCATTTGACGTATGAGCATCCAGGGCAAAGCTGGAAGTAAATTCCGGAAGTAATTCGCAATCTCAGGAGATGTAGCAATAGAAGATTTAAATAGAAAACAATCAAGTTTCCATATAAGCTAAATAGAAATTTCGCCATCAGGGCATTAAAATAGAAAAGCAATTCAATTATTTAACCTCACTGTCGTCTGAGTAGGAGGTAGATTTTTTGCTGAATGTTCCCACACATATGGCGATAATGTGAAATATTTACATATACGAACATTAAAAAACAACTCTTCAAAATTTCACATTTTATTTCAAGTTATCGACGAATAGAAATTATTGGTCTGACTGCACGAAGTACCAAGAGTTCTTGGGTTAAGGTGTTTTTTGTTTTTGTTTCCAAGCTAGTTGAAACGATGTTTAATACGAAACCGGATGAGATCAGACAAGCCTTGTGTTGGTGGTCGATCGCTAGATCGGTTTATATGGGAGCTATATCAGGATCTTGACCAATGTGGGCTGTACTTTGCACAGTTGTTGGATGTAATAACAGGACACTACTTGCAAAATTTCAGACAAATCGGATGAAAATTGTCTCCAGGGGTCCAAGATGTCAAATCGGGAGATCGGTTTATATGGGAGCTATATCCAAATTTGAGCCCATTTGCAATTCCCAACGACCTACATCAATATTAAGTATCATTGCAAAATTTTAAGCGGCTAGCTTTACGCCTTCGACCGCTATCGTGATTACGACAGATGGACGGACATTTCTTGATCGACCCAGAATGCAGCGACGACCAAGAATATATATACTCCAGGGGGTCCTAGATCCATATTTCGAGGTGTTACAAATGGAATGACTAGATTAGTGTTCCCCCATCCTATGGTAGTAAGTATACAAATGTTTCAACAAAAAATTTAAATATCTGTTTGTGCTTTGTTTTTTGGTCCATTGCAGGATATTGTCCAGCTTTAGACCATTGTTTAATGCTCTCTATTCCAAGAATAGTATAGCAAGACTAGTAAGAGCGTGCTAAGTTCGGCCGGGCCGAATCTTATATTCCCTCCACCATGGATCGCATTTGTCGAGTTCTATGCGAAGTATCTCTATTTAGGCAAACAAAGAATACTGAATAAGAACTGTTGTGCTATTGGGCCTATATCCAGTTATAGTACGACTCGGACCATAAATGAATTGAATACTGAACATTGTACAATAGAAGTCTATGTGTAATACTTCAGTTCATTCGGATAAGAATTGCGCCTTGGAGGAGCTCAAGAAGCAAAATCGGGAGATCCTTTTATATGGAAGCTGTATCAAGCTATAGATCGATTCAGACCATACTAGACATGTATGTTGAAGGACATGAGAGAAGCCGTTGCACAAAATATCTGCCAAATCGGATGTGAATTGCGCCCTCTAGAGGCTCAAGAAGTCAAGACCCCAGATCGGTTTATATGGCAGCTATATCAGGTTATGAACCGATTTAACCCACACTTGGCACAGTTATTGGAAGTCGTAACAAAACACCTCATGCGAACTTTCAACCAAATCAGATGAGAATTGCGCGCTCTATTGGCTCAAGAACCCAAGATCCAAGATCGGTTTATATGGCAGCTATACCAGATTATTAACCGATTTGAATCATACTTAACACAGTTATTGTAAGTGATACCAAAACCCTACGTGCACAGTTTTAGTCAAATCGGACGAGAATTGCGCCCACTAGAGGTTCAAGAAGTCAAGACCCAAGATCGGTTTATATGACAGCTATATCAAAACATGGTCCGATTTCATTCATAATTAGCACAGTTGTTGGAAGTGATACCAAAACACTACGTGCAAAATTTCAAAATTTCAGTCAAATTGGATAAGAATTGCGCCCTCTAGAGGCTGAAGAAGTCAAGACTCAAGATCGGTTTATATGGCAGCTATATCGAAACATGGAGTGATTTGGCCCATGTACAATCCCAACCGACCTACACTAATAAAAAGTATTTGTGCAAAATTTGAAACGGCTAGCTTTACTCCTTCGAAAGTTAGCGTGCTTTCGACAGACAGACGGACGGTTGGATGGACGGACAAACAGAAGGACAGACGGACGGATGGATGGACGGACAAACAGAAGGACAGACGGACGGACATGACTAGAACGACATAAAATGTCACGACGATCAAGAATATATATACTTTATGGGGTCTCAGACTAATATTTCGAGTAGTTACAAACAGAATGAAATTAGTATACCCCCATCCTATAGTGGAGGGTATAAAAATATCATGCGGATAGCCTGATCCGTTCAAACGCTTTAGTGACTTCGGCTGTTGAACGGAAATATGAATATGCCTAGACTGAATTAAAATGTGCAGACGATTGAGAATATATTTATATACTTTGTAAGATTGAGTAAACATGCTGACAGACTGAAGCAACACCTTCTGTGTGTGTATCGTGCACTGGCAGTCGGAAAGAGTTCCACTTTAAGTTTTAATTTCTTTGAGAATGTGACTGTTTTAGCATATGTGAACATTCGCCACCGTAGTGCAGAGGTAAGCATGTCCGGGTTCGAATACTGGCAGGTACATCAGAAATTTTTTCACCGGTGGTTATCCCCTCCTTATGCTGGCGACATTTGTGAGGTACTTTGCCATGTAAAAACATCTCACCAAATAGGTGTCGCTCTGCGGCACGCCGTTAGGACTATTGAATCGGACAGCACTCATTGATTTGTGAGAAGTTTGCCCCAATTTCTTAATGGAATGTTCATGAGAAAATTTGCATTTGAACATTCGCAGTTGTTGGGCTTTTAAAAGCGATCTGGATGATTTAACAGTAAGAACTAGAAGATATCTTCCTTCTTCGGTCCCTGTGGTATAGCTGTGGACCACTTGTGCCACGTGTGCCACTTAAACTTAACCTAACCTAAATATTTCGAAATATGATACTACCGAAATGGTGAGATTTGCATTCTATTGTGCGGGTATAAAAATATAAAATTTTTAACTACTCGGATTCGACTCCGGAGTCGGAGTAGAGCTATTTCGTCGCAGTAGGAGTCGAATCATAATTGATAGACTCCACAGCACCTGAGTTACTTTCTCAACCACCCCTGGATAAGAAAGCAAACTCCTCATGACAAAATCAAACGAGTCTTGTGAGAATGAACTCCCGGCGAACTCAGAAGACGATGCTAACCCAAAATTGGTGGACGTTATAAACTCTGACTATTGTTGTCCGGTTTGTGCAGATAAATCTCCACCACAGTAAGGCCGCAGCAGCGGCACGAAAGGTCCTTCCAATCTTATCTTATCCAAGAGCTATGGGTGTGTGGAGGAATGGTTCGTGAACTAAGAATTCTTAGATTTAAACAACTCAGCGTTACGGGGGATGGGAGACACAGAGCCTGTTTTCTTGCAAAGAGCAATCTAAATAGTTTTCTTGTTCCGTCGCTTAGAATAAGTCAAAAAAGTCTCATTGTAAGCCCGCTTTGGCGGCATAAAAGGTCCTCCTGATGGCAGGGGGTTTTGACGTGGTACTTAACCAGGAACCATGGGTGTGTGGAGGAATGGTTCACGGACTAAGAATTCCGAGATTTAAACTACTCAAAGATACGGGGAATAGGAGACACAGAGCCTGTATTCATGCAAAGAGTAGTCTAAATATGTTTCTTCGTCGCACTGAAATGAACAAGTCTCATTACTGGCTGGCTTCCTTATTTATGGCACACGATTCAGAGATGCCGCCTTCAAGCCTTAAGTTGCTGGTTGAAACCGCTTCTGCAGGGAAAAAGAAGAAAGTGATTGTAGGAAGTGATGCTAATGCCCATCGCCAGATAGGGAAGTTCGGATACCAACGAAAGGGATGAGAATGCCAACGAAAGGGATGAGATGAGAGAATGTTATCCCGAAAATAAATGGCAGAATTTGAGAGAGAGCAGAAACGAATTGAGGAGTTTGAAAATCTATTCCGAGGTCGATTAGTGGCTTAAACAGTCTGCCCCAGCCCACAAATGGCATATTTTTATACACTCCACCATAGGATGGGGGTAAACTAGTTTCGTCATACTGTTTGTAACACATGGAAACATGCGTCTAAGACCCCATAGAGTATATATATTCTTGATCGTCGTGACATTTTCAGTCGATCTGGCCATGTCCATCAGTCTGTCCGTCCGTCCGTCCTTCCGTCTGTCTGTTCAAAGCACGCTTACTTTCGAGAGAGTAAAGCTAGACGCTCGAAATTTTGCACAAATACTTTTTGTTGTTGAACGTTGGTTGGGATTGTTTTGATATAGCTGATCTTGGGTCGTGACTTCTTGAGCCTCTAGAGGGCGCAATTCTCGTCCGACTTGACTGAAATGGTATTTTTTATCACTTGGTATTTTTGTATCACTTCCAACAACTGTGCTTAGTATTGCCAAAATTGGTTCACAACCTCATATAGCTGCCATATAAACAGATCTTGGGTCTTGACTTCGTGAACCCCTAGAGGGCGCAATTTTTATTCGATTCGGCTGCAATTTTGCATGTGGTATTTTGGTATCACTTCCAACAACTGTGCGAAGCATGATTTAAATCGGTTTATAACCTGATATAGATGCAATATATACCGATCTGGGGTCTTGATTTCTTGAGCCTCTGCAGGGAGCAATTCCTACCTGATTTGCCTGAAATATTGCATGACGCGTTTTAGCGACTGTGTTAAGAATGGTTTTAAATTGGTCCATAACCTGATATAACTACCATATAAACCGATCTGGGGTCTTGACTTCTTGAGCCACTAGAGGGCGCAAATATTATCCGATTTAACTAAAATTTAGCATGAGGTGTTTTGTTATAACTCTCAACAACTATGCCATATAGAACGATATGGTATCTTTTCTTGAGCCTCTAAAGGGCGCAAGTATTATCCGATTTGGCTGAAATTTTATACAACAGCTTCTCTCATGACCTTTAACATACGTGTCGAATATGACATGAATCGGTTTATAGCCTAATACAGCTACCCTATAAACCGATCTCCCTATTTTACTTCTTCAGCCCCTAAAGTGCGCAATTCTTACTAGATTTGGCTGAAATTTTACACAATGACTTCAACTATGGTTCGAACTGAACCATAACTTAATATTGCTCCAATAACATAGCCATTCTTTTCTTTTATCCTCTGTTTGCCTAAAAGGAGATACCGTGGCAAGATATCGACAAATGCGATCCATGGTGGAGGGTATATATGATTCGGCCCGGCCGAACTTAGCACGCTTTTACTTGTTTTAAAATACAGTTCACTTTTAAACTAAGTAAATTTCGCGTGAACATTCCATTAAGGAACAGGGGATACTGCTCTTATATCAATGAGTGCAGCTCGATTAAAGTTTACCCTCAATGATAAGGGGCCTCCTTTTTTATGCCGAGTCCGAACGGAGTGCGGCAGTGGGACACCTCATTGGAAAGAAGTTTTAACATGGCATGATACCTTACATATGTAGCCAGCATTAGTAAGGGGATAACTACCGTTTTTCTGATGTTCATATTGGGGTTTAAAACCAGCTGTTCGGAGTCATAGAAGGTCATGCTAACCTTTGCGCCACGGTGGCCTCCAACTTTTCCATTACTCCACCTTTAGAACAAACCTTTATTTTGAGTTCTTGAGAACATAGAAGACTAACTGTGTAAAGGTTTTTATTGCAATATGATCCGTATGACATCTTCAATTAATTCATTTGCTTGGGATCCCATTAATAGCGAAACAATACTAAGTAAGCATATAAGCATGACAGATAAACCTGAATGGTGCAAGCATTTCCTTCATATGAATATTTACACATTTATTTGTTTCCGACTTCCAATTAAAATTCACATTTTCAAATTGGAAAATATACCATTGTAATCCATCGATCAAATGATTTTATTGCCTGCATCACTTGAATAATGTTATACCCAATTCAATTACCTTAAAAGTGTTGTCCTGGTTCTTATCGATGACTATTTCAATAAACCAGATATACCAAGGACACGAACGCAAGACATTTATTACGTTAAGAAAGTCCTCTTAAGCACTGTGGGTGTGTTTGCACGCACCATCATAGCCAACATCAGCTCACCATTGTCCTTGCCACTCCTGCTAGGTGGGTAGTCCATGCAGACACCACAGTGGTAGATTGAGTAGTTATTCGCTGGTGCATGGAAAAAGTTGTCACAGTCTGGTACATTTGCTTAGATTACCTCAATTTGATTTCACTTACATTTTCGATTGTTCAAGGAGCTGTTGCATACACTTTTCTATTCAGATTTATTGGCTCTGACGCAGAGAATGACATACACGTTTGTGTAATAAAAGTGTATTGCTAATTTTACCTCAGCCGGATTGTGGAGAGTTGTGGCAATCAGCCACAAAAATGGAAAGATTTAGAAGAAATGAGCATGACTGAATGGCAATTGTGTGATAATAAATTTTTATCATAAGAAATCTTGGCTTTGAAATTTTTTTCTTTTTAAAGAATGAAGAAGCCTTAGATTAGTTGACACGGATTTTTATTTATATTACTGCAGTAAAATTATCTTGACAGAACGTTTGTCCCTTTAGCCGAACTCAGAATAGCCTTCCAAGCACCTCGATTTCCTGGGCATATTTTATAATCTATGACACCAAGTTTCGAGGTGTCTCCCACCACTTAATCTTTCCATTGGGCTTTTGGTCGTCCCGGTTTGCGTGTACCACCGTGTTTGCCTTGAAAAGACTTTTTTGCTGGAGATTCTTCATCCATTCTGCCTACATGACCTAGCCGTTGTATTTGCATGCGATCTAATATATTTTACGAAGAATCCTTCTGTCAAACTCTCCAGGCACTGCCTCGTCAGCTTTCACAAGTACCAATGCCTCATAATCACATAACAACACGGGTAGTATCAGTGTCTTATATTGTGTAATTTTCGTCTGTCGAGAGGTGGCCTTGTTTCTAAACTGCTTACTATAATCCAAATAGAGAAGACGAAGCTTTTACTGAAAAGAAGCAAGAAGGAGGTCAGTATAGCTATTGATATCATAAAGGAACACATAGGACTACGAGCTTACTTATGTAAAATCGGGGCTGCAAGTGATAGCATGTGTAGGGCATGCGGGGAAGATGATGAGACGTTGGAGTATTTCGCGTCCAACAGATACCGGCACTCAGGTGGAGACACAATATCAGACATTAACCAACATAGGGGAGAGATATTGAAAACAATTTAGGATTTTGTAAGTAGCACGGAATTCCGAACTTAAAATTTTGTTTAAGAGGTTACTTTACAGTTTTTAGAGCGCAAAACAAGCCGATTACTGGCTTAGGTGTATGTCCATAGTGACATGGAGCGGATTAATATCTACACCCTCTTTTCAACCTAACCTATCCTAATCATAAGTAGCATCTGTTTGCCAGTATTATTCTTTACTTTATTTCAAAACTGGTGTCATTCGTTTCGGATATGGGGGTGCCGAGGCAGATAAAGTTGCTCACTATCTCAAAGTTATGGTTCCCAACTTTATCCGTTCTATTATATTTATTGTATATATACATGTTCTTGATCGTCTCGTCGTTCTGAATCGATGTAACCCTGTCCGTCCATCCGTCTGTCGAAATCACTATAGATATAGTCGAAGGCGTAGAGCTAACCTATTGAAATTTTGCACAGATACTTAATAGCAATGTAGATCGTTGGGAATTGCAAATGGGCCATATAGGTTCAGATTTAGATATAGCTCCCATATAAAGCAATCTCCCGTTTTGACTTCTTGAGCTAAAATTTTGCATGTAATGTTCTGTTATAACTTCCAATAACTGTGCCAAGTACGGTTTACATCAGTTTATAACTAGATATGGCCCCCATATAAACCGATTACCCGATTTGACTTCTTGAGCGCTTACAAGCCGTAATTTTTGTCCGAGTTGGCTGAAATTTTGCTTGTGGTGTTCTGTTATGACTTTTAACAACTGTTCTAAATACGGTGCAAATCAGTCTATAACTTTATATAGCTCCCATGTAAACCGGTCTCTCAATCATCCTTGTTCGGTTCGTAGAAGCTTTAATTTTTGCTAGTTTGACAGAAGTTTGGTATGTAGAATAAAATTATGCCCTGTTACCAGATTGTCCTTCCATTTCCTTCTTCTTCTTCTTGCAGGAGAGGGGTTTCTCCTGTCTCCTTTTCTCCCAATACCTCTGCTTCATCTGGAGCATTGCTACTGATTGTTATGTTGCCTGTATGCCGCATTCTTGGCTTCAGTAGCCTTTTGGCACTCCTAGTCGACCACGGGGAGAGGGATTGAATCACTTCATTATCTGAGGTTTCTTCGTTTAGGCTTAATTTAAACTAAAGCGCCTTAACCTTAACAAGTAAAAAGGCATTAAGTTTCGCCAGGTCGAACTTTGGTTACCCACCACCTCGGGTATATATATATATAAACCTCCTATCGTCCCAATCCAGTGAATATTGGATAACTTATGCACCGAAATTCGGCAAGGACATTAAGTGGTCTAATAAATATAAGTCACTTTAAAATTTTGTAGAACAAAATATTGGTCTTTTGGCAGCTATAACCAAGTAAAACAGTTCTAAACCATAAAGGATACGGCTTTCGACAAGCCTAACATAAATCACTTCGTCAAATGTCGACGAAATCGGATAATAAATGCGTTTTTTATAGGGCCAGGGCTTTAAATCGAAAGCTCTTTCTATATGTGACACCATTAAAAGCTTAAAAAAATTCACTGTTTCAAATTTCAGCGCAATCGCATAAAAAATGTGGCCATTAAACCTTTATCGGGAGATTGGTCTATATGGCAGCTATATCTAAGTATAGTCCGATCTGAACCATATTTGGGTCAGATGTCAGAATTTCAGCGAAATCGGCTAATGAATTTCAGCTTAATATCTCAATTTTTGAAGGCTGTAGACTGATTGCAACAGACGGACAGACACAGGGACATCGTCTTAGAATTTTACAACGATCCGAAATATATATACTTTGTAGGATCGAAAATTGATATGAAATTCGATGTGTTGCAAATGGGATGACTAAATGAATGTACCCCCTATCCTACGGTGGTGGGTATAAAAATTAATCATTTAAAGACGCTCCTATTTGTAAGGTAATTTTGCGTATTTAAGTACGGTTCACTGTTTTTTATAAGGTCAATTTTCCGACTTTCAACGAAATTTCGGCCTTCACTTTAGTTTTTTGTCTTTAATAACAAGACTAAAAGTAAAGGACTTATTAACCTACCGCATAACAAACAAGTAAAAGCGTGTTTAGTTCGGACAGGCCGAATCTTATATTCCCTCCACCATGGATCTCTTCCCGGTATCTCCTTGTAGGCAAACAAAGGATAAAAGAAAAGGATTGCTATGCTATTGGAGCTATATAAAGTTTTGGTTTGATTCGGACCATAATTAAATTAAATGTTGGAGACCATAGTAGCAGTCATCGTGTAAAATTTCAACCAATTCAATTAAGAATAGCGCCCTTTAGGGGCTCCAGAAGTAAAATAAGGAGATCGGTTTATATGGGATCACTATCTGGCTATACACTGATTTAGACCATATTTGACACGTATGTAGACGGTTATAGGAGAAGCGGTTGTATAAAATTTCAGCCAAATCCGATGAGATTCGCTCCCTCTGGAGGCTCAAGAATTGAAGATTCCTGATCGGTTTATATGACAGCTATGTCAGATTATGGACCGATTGAGACCATGCTTAGCACTGTTATTAAAAGTCATATAAAAAAACCTCATATAAAATTTGAGCCAAATCGAATAAAAAATGCGCACTCTTGTGGCTCAAGAAGTCAAGATCCAAGATATGTTTATATGGCTGATATATCAGTTCATGGGCCGATTTATACCATACTTAGCACAGTTATTAAAAGTCATATAAAAACACCTCATGTAAAATCTGAGTCAAATCGAATTAAAATTACGCCCTCTAGTGGCTCAAGAAGTCAAGATCCAAGATCGGTTTATATGGCAGCTATATTAGGTTATGGGTCGATTCAAACTATACTTGGAACAGTTTTTGTTCTTTTGTTGTTGCGCCTTCTTTAACTCTCTTATATCTTTTTAGGGTGAGGAAACTTCGCCCTGATTGCGGATATCCGCGTTCGAATCCTGATGAGAACATCGGATGAGAACATGTGCCTCGTTAATGTCGCCAACCACCGCTTTGGTTGGCGACATTAACGAGGCACAATTCCATGCATGGTCATTTAGAACATTTTCCCCAAAGAGGTGTCTCATTGCGGGACGCCATTCGGACTCGGCTATAAAAAAGGTCCCTTATCATTAAGTTTAAACTTCAATCGGAAAGCACTAATTGATGTGTGAGAAGACACCCCTGCACGGTTCCTGGTGTTTTTAAAAATTAGGGTAATGAGAAGTGCTTTTTAGGGGAGGGATGTCACCTCTGACATTTCGACTCAAATATGGATATAAAAATTCGTGCTGCATTTCCAAATCCCTTTAATTTGAGCCCCATATTGTTATTGCCGGTAAATATGAACCGTTTGGTGGGTGTTTTGGGGCTGGGGCGGCCACCGGCACTTGCACTGAAAACAGATATAAAATTCGTCCCTTATTCCCAACGAAAATGAAGTTCAGTTTAGAGGGTGCTTTAAGGCATACCCCAAAACGCTTGGCTTCAAAATGGAATATCAAAATCGTTTTCTACTCTCAAATACCTTTCATTTGAGTCCCATATTGTCATAAGGGGTCAAATAACTCATTTGGCGTATCTTTAGTAGGAAAAACGCCATCTGAACTTGAACGAAAATTTAAATGACATATTTGTAATCTACACCGAAATACCTTTCATTTGAGTCCCATACAGCCATGGTCGGCAAATATGCCCATTTGAGGGTATTTAGGGGTGGGCGACCTCCCATTACCTGACCTAATGTTGTATACCATATTTGTATTCGACTGCCTAATACTTCTCATTTGAGTCCCATATTGACATGAACTTCAAATATATCTGTTTAGAGGAGTTTTCTGGTTGGGGGGGGTCCGCTAAGAACTGGGATCCAAATTTTAATACTATGTTCGTTATCTGGTCTCCAATACCGTTCATATGATACCCTTGTTGTGCCCATCAGACCACTTTAGGATACGGGTGGCGTTTTTGGTGTAAGGGGGAGGGTCCGCCTCCACCCGATATCTAAAAATTATATAGCCTATGTTTCCTTCCAGACCAACCTACACAATCTGTAAAAATTTAAAGGTAATTGGTTCAGCCGTTTTTATACCCTCCTCCATAGGATGGGGTACACTAATTTCGTCATTCTGTTTATAACTACTCGAAATATTCGTCAGAGACCCCATAAAATATATATATTCTTGATCGTCGTGACATGTCGATCTAGCCATGTCCGTCCGTGTGTCCGTCTGGAATGATATTTCTGCACGACGTGTTTCGCTATAACTTCCAACAACTGTGCCAAGTATAGTTTAAATCGATCCATAACCTGATATATCTGCCATATAAACCGATCTTCAAACTTGACTTCTTTAGCTTCTAGAGGGCGCAATTTTTATTCGATTGGAATGAAATTTTGCACGACGTGTTTCGCTATGACTTCCAACAACTGTGCCAAGTATGGATCAAATCGGTCCATAACCTGAAATAGCTGTCCTATAAACTGATCTGGATACTTGACTTCTTGAGCTTCGAGAGGGCGCAATTCTTATTCGATTTGGCTGAAATTTTGCATGAAGTATTTAATTATGACTTATAACAGTGCTGAATAAGGTTCAAATCGGTTCATAAACTCTTATAGCTGCCAAAAATCGAATCTTCTCATGACCATCAACATACGTGTTTATTATGGTCTGAAATGGTCTATAGCCTGATACAGCTCCCATATAAATCGATCTCTCTATTTTACTTCTTGAGCCGCCAAATTCTTATTCGAATTGGCTGACATTTTACGCAGGTCTCCTATATATATTTGAATTGTGGTCCGTACCGGATTCTATCGTGATATCTCTCTAATAGCAGAGCAAATCTTTTCTTTTATCCTTTTTTTTTGCCTAAGAAGAGATGCCGGGAAAAAAACTCGACAAAGTGGAGGGTATATGAGATTCGACCCGACCGAACTTAGCACGCTTTTACTTGTTGAGTCTATACAGAACAAACAAACAAACCGACAAACATACACACAAAATTATTAGGTCTTAGACGAATATTTTCAGGAGTTACAAAGTGAATGACGAAATTAGTATACCCCTATCCTATGATGGAGGGTATAGAAAAACCCTAAATATGAGAGAAAATATTTTTTACTTATGGGATTGTTTCCTTAAAAAGTTGGAAAATTTATCATCTTTAACTTAAGTTTGCTAATCTTTCTCTCGAATCTTTAAAATTAGGACAAACAATGTAGCGTATAAACTGATTAAAAAATTAGCTCACTACCTTTAGAATTAGCCCATGAACATTCCGTTAAGGAACAGGGACAAACTTCTTATATATACATGATTTCTGTCCGATTCAATCTTAAGCATAATGATAATGGGCCTCCGTTTTATAGCCGAGTCCACACGGCAGTGCAACACATCATTGGGGAAAGGATGTATCTTATGTCAGATAATATGATGTCTTATGTCATTTCAGTTTTTTTTCCTAATATTGCAACATTATTTGTTATATAACTATTGTCAAAAGGTTTTTCTTCTAAAATGATGAAAGCAAATTATTTTTTATAAATTTTTTTAAATCACTTAAGGATAACTCAAACTCGTTAAATTCTTCTGTATTTGAGTGAAATGCAGTGTAGAAAATTTGATTCATGAAGTGAAGACAACAGCCAATGAAAATATTTGCATTATTATGGCCAAATCACCCGTATTTCCTTCCTGCCATATTTCCTGTTTAGTTCTTGCACAGTTTCAAATAGTTCAATGCAATATTCGCCCTCATGTCCGGAAAATACTGTTATTGCTCCCAAACAAAAAGTACATAAAATATAAACTCCTGTTGCAGTGATGTGGAATTTTTCTAGTTTCTAAACAGGATTTCAGGATATTTAAAGAGGAAAATTCGGTTCATATAATGTACGTTTTACTAAATTGGTTATGGTGCATAATAAAGCAAACAATTTCACCTTCAGGTAAATTCCCATAAAAGTATTCGCTTTTTACAAACCACGAAAGAATTGCATAAAATCAAGCGAAGTTATGCCTCATTCGATCCATCAGTAAGCACAATGTCGCATAATATCCTTTATGCAACTTTGTTTATAGACCCATAGTTTCTAGGAATAGAATTTTTCTTAGAACATGTACAACAACTCACATCAGACGTATTACACGCGCTGTCCCTATTTTTTGGTATTTATTGAGAACTGGAGCTTCCTGCGCCTTGAGTATCAGTGGGCCGAAACATTAAACATACGATTTGAATCGGAAAGTGAAGTTGACTTGACTGGTGGTGGCGGTGAGCGAAATTCTTTTAGTTCATTGCAATTATTAAAATGAAATTCACAAAAAATCCCCGGAAGCGTTAAAATAAAACAAGTAAAAGCGTGCTAAGTTCGGCCGGGCCTAATCTTGGGAACCCATCACCATGGATTCTGCTAAAATATAGGAGCTACATCTAGTTATAGACCGAATTAAACCGTACTTGGCACAGTTGTTGAGAGTCATAGCAAAACACTATATGCAAAATTTCAGCCAAATCGGACAAAAGTCGCGGCTTGTAAGGGCTTAAGAAGTCAAATCGGGAGATCGGTTTATATGGGAGCTATACCATGTTCTTGACCGGTTTGAACCGTACTTGGCCGTACAGAACACCATGTACAAAATTTCAGCCAAATCAGACAGAAATAGCGGCTTCCAGGGGCTTAGGAAGTCAAATCGGGAGATCGGTTTATATGGGAGCTATATCAGGTTATAGACCGACTTGGGCCGTATTTGGCTCCGTTGTTGGGAGTCACAACAAAACTCTATACGAAAATTTCAGTCAAATCAGATGAAAATTGTGTCTTCCAGGGGCTCAAAAAGTCAAATCGGGATCGGTTAATATGACAGCTATATTATGTTCTTGGCCGATTTAGACCGTACTTGGCACAGTTATTGGAAGTCATAACGGAACACAATGTGCAAAATGTTCAGCCAAAGCGAACAAAAATTTTGGCTTCCATGGGATCGAGAAATCAAATCGGAAGATCGGTTTATATGGGAGCTATATCCAAATCTGAACCGATATGGCCCATTTGCAATCCCCAATGACCTACATCAATATAAAGTATCTGTGCAAAATTTTAAGCGGCTTGATCTACGCGTTCGAATGCTATCGTGATTTCGACAGACAGGCGGACGTACATGGCTAGTTTGAATCAGAATTTCGAGACGAACAAGAATATATACACTTTATGGAGTCCTTGATCATTATTTCGAGGTGTTATAATCGAAATGACTACCCTATCCTATGGTGGTGGTTAAAAAAAGAGGCAAGAACTTTCCTTATACTACAAGCCTCCGACAACCCACCCTTTCAGTCTCTTAGATATTGTTTTCGTCTTATTGAGCAGAGTTTTCTGAAATATCCTTTCGTAATAAGTGTAGGGGCTAGAAACTTTCGTATACTACAGGCCAATGATATATCCTCCACGGACTTACTTAGTGTATGTTCATGTTACACCCAGAAGGAAGAGACTTTAGACCCATTGATAAGCATAACGATCGACTTAGAATCACTTTCGGATTTTGATTTAGCTATATCCGTCTATCTGTCTCTCCGTCTGTCTATCTGTCCGCATATCCGTCTGTGCAAGTCAATTTGTGTACAAAGTACAGGCTGCATTTTTCGTCCGATCGTCTTAAGCATCTTTTTCGGTCTAGAGATGAAGCCTATAAAATATGAAACAAGTAAAAGGGCTTTAAGTTCGGCCGGGCCGAACCTTACCTTACCAAAACGTTATATCGAAAGACCGGTCTATATGACAGCTATATTCAAATCTGAACCGATCTGGACCAAGTGGAAGAAGGACGTCGAAGAACCTAACACAACTCACTGTCCTAAATTTTGGCAAAATCGGACAATAGATGCGCCTTTTGTGGCCCCAAAACCGAAAACCGAGAGATCGGTCTATATCCAAATCTGAACCAATCAGATCCAAATTTAAGAAAGATGTCGACGGGCCTAAGACAACTCACTGTTCCAAATTTTAGCAAACTCGGATAACAAATGTGGCTTTTATGGGCCTGAGACCCTAAATGGGAAGATCGGTTTATATGGCAGCTATATCCAAATCTGGACCGATTTGAGCCAAGTTGCAGAAAATTCTCGAAGGGCCTAGCACAACTCACTGTCCCAATTTTCGGCAAAATCGGACAATAAATGCGCCCTTTATGGGTTCAAAACCCTATGTCGAGAGATTGGTCTATATGGTAACTATATCTAAATCTGGACCGATTTCAGCCAAATTAAAGGAAAATGTCAAAAGCCCTTGCAGAGATGCAGAGAGATTTCGAGATGCCTAACATAACTCACTGTCTTAAATTTCAGCAAAATCGGATAATAAATGTGGCGTTTATGGGCCCAAAACCTTAAATCGAGAGATCGGTCTACATGGCAGCTATCCCAGCTATACCCTGATCGGCGGATCGGTTTATATGGAGGCTTTATCAAGATATAGTCTGATATAGCCCATCTTCGAACTTAACCTGCTTATGAACAAAAAAAAAAAAAGAATCTGTGCAAAGTTTCAGCTCAATATCTCTATTTTTAAAGACTGTGGTGTGATTTCAACAGGCAGATGGAGAGACGGACGGACATGTCTAGATCGTCTTAGATTTTTACACTGATCAAGAATATAAATACTTTATAGGGTCGGAAATGGATATTTCGATGTGTTCCAAATGTAATGAAAAAATGAATATACCCCCATCCTTGGGTGGGTATAAAAAAAAGGTGTAGTGGGGTACCACAGCTCACTTTTTCAATTTTTATCGAAATCGGATGAAAAATGCTCAATTTATAGGCTTAACATTCTATATCGGCGACCACTGTAGCACTGAGGTTAACATGTCCGCCTATGGCGCTGAACGCACGGATTCGAATCCTGGCGAGACCATCAGAAAAATATTTTTTAGCTGAGGTTTTCCCCTCCTAATGCTGGCAACATTTGTGAGGTAATATGCCATGTAAAAACTTCTCTCCAAAGAGTTGTGCACACGGCACGCTGTTCGGACGCGGCTATAAAAAGGAGGCCCCTTATCTTTGAGCATAAACTTGAATCGGACTGCACTCATTGATATGTGAGAATTTAGCCCCTGTTCCTTAGTGGAATATTCATGGGCAAAATTTGCATTGTGCTCTATATCGGGATATCGGTCTATATGACAGCTAAAGGGTGATTTTTTAGAGGTTAGGATTTTCATGCATTAGTATTTGACAGATCACGTGGGATTTCAGACATGGTGTCAAAGAGAAAGATGCTCAGTATGCTTTGACATTTCATCATGAATAGACTTACTAACGAGCAACGCTTGCAAATCATTGAATTTTATTACCAAAATCAGTGTTCGGTTCGAAATGTGTTCATTCACCGTAACGTTGCGTCCAACAGCATCTTTGAAAAAATACGGTCCAATGATTCCACCAGCGTACAAACCACACCAAACAGTGCATTTTTCGGGATGCATGGGCAGTTCTTGAACGGCTTCTGGTTGCTCTTCACTCCAAATGCGGCAATTTTGCTTATTTACGTAGCCATTCAACCAGAAATGAGCCTCATCGCTGAACGGTGAATGAACACATTTCGAACCGAACACTGATTTTGGTAATAAAATTCAATGATTTGCAAGCGTTGCTCGTTAGTAAGTCTATTCATGATGAAATGTCAAAGCATACTGAGCATCTTTCTCTTTGACACCATGTCTGAAATCCCACGTGATCTGTCAAATACTAATGCATGAAAATCCTAACCTCAAAAAAATCACCCTTTATATCCAAAAAAGGTTCGATCTAAACAATATTTGAAAGAAATGGGTAAGGGTCTACCAGAACTCACTGTGCCAATTTTAATCCAAATGGGGTAATAAATGGATCTTTTATGGCCCTACAACCCTATATCAGGAGATCAGGCGTTCGTACTGTTGGGCAACTATATCCAAATATAGTCCAGACCACACTTCACAAAAATAGATAGGGGTCTACCTGAACTCACTGTGCCAAGTATCATCGAAATCGAATAAAAAATCATCAAAAATTATTTGGAAAATGTTTTTATACCCAAGATATCTGCAAAATTATAAATACCAAGCTTTTGGGCATAAGTAACCTCCCTTTTCTTTTCATGTCTGGTATCGGGTCCCAAGCTAAGTGCCGGGGTCTGTTAGCGGCGAAAGCCGGGTAATGACAAAGGAAATGCTCCAACGACTCATCATCTTCCTTACTTGCCCTACACATTTCATCGGAGTCAGGCCCCATTTCGGGCCTACGGCCCGTCTACAAAGTGCTCAACATCTGTGAGCCTTCTCAGTACGCTCCTGAATGTGACACTTCCAATTATCACTCCTATCAAAGATCACTCCTAAATATTTAACCTTATCAAATATCGAAATCGTTTTATTGAGAAAATAACCTTTAACCTTAACCATTAGTACCAAATATGGTCTGAATCGGTTCATAACCGATTCAGACCATATTAGCTGCCATACAAACCAATCTTCTGATTTTATTTCTTGAGTCCATATATGGCGCAATTCTTATCCCATTTGGCAGAAATTTTGCGCAATGACTTTTACTGTGGTCTTCAACATCTAAAACAAGTACGTTCCGAATCGGTCCATAACCTGCTGTAACTCCAATAACAGCAATTCTTATCCTTTGTTTGCTTATAAAAAAATATCTTATATACCTTCCACCATGCGATCCATTGTGGATGGTATCTAAGATTCGGCCTGGATGAACTTACCACCCTTTTACTTGTTAAACTTTAGTATATACCTCTGAACTGATCGTTTATAGTTGCCATAAAATCCTTCCCTTAACCGGTTACTAATGTAGTGTAAGCAACACTGTAATAGAAGATACAAAAAATTGGGCTTTATTGCCAAACATTACAAACATATTTCCGAAATTCTTTTACTTGCTCCTGTTGCTTCAGTGTCTACCTTTTAACTTTTGATGAACGACTCTTGGCTTTCCTGCAGGTACCCGCATATGGTCTTCATGCACGGCAACTGCTGCCACCACCGTTTTTGGTAGAACCAAAAAAAAAAATAAATTTGCCGGAGCTACAACAAAATTCATTGTTAACAAGCTTTTGAATATACACTTAACATAGACAAACAGGAACACAAAAACAAAAACAACAACAGATGGCAGCTAATGGTGGTGGTGGTGGTAGCGGCGGCGGTGATGGTGGAGGTCTACTTTGGCCGTTGGCTTATTCCTGGCATTTCAAGGAAAGCAACAGGAGCAAGCAACAGAGCAGAATGTGGCAGGTAAAACAAATCCCTTTTCAATTTCCCCAGAGGGTTTTCCGATCAAACAGGATGTTCTTAGGCAGTTTGAAGCATTTTGCATTCCATCATCAAAACAAGAACGTAAATAATGTGCGAGGGTATAGTGAAATCACCTACAACTACTATTGTAGTACAGTCTACTATATTAAGTAGATGTGTTTGTACCAGCTTGAGAGAGAAAAGATATGCCACTTGAATGTTGTTGTGGGCTTGTACACCTGCCTCTCTCTCCGTGCGTATATGGAAAATCAAAGCAAACAACATATTTGCCCCAAGCGCCAGTTCAACTTAGTACCCAGAATCATGCCAACCAATGTTACCGACTTCGATAGCTCCAACGGATATCCCCTTACATACACGAAACCAAGTCAAACTCAGTATTCGTGGCATTCACCCATTAACCGCAACCTGTATCCAAAAAGGTCGTAATCGCGAAAGCGGCGTGTTGAAACTTAAAATATCAAAGAATTGCACGATGGCAAGAATATTTGGGTCATCAGCGAAAGCGTACACCCTTACGCCTCAAGTCAACACAGAATTCCATCGACCACAACAATATAAAGCAGTGGAAAAATGAAAACTCCATGTGGCGTACCTCTTTTATGCCTCATCATTACCGAGATGGGTTTAATACTACCCATGATCTCCTTACGCAACAGCCTATTGAAACGTGGTTTTGTCGAAGGCTGAGGTAAGTTCAGTCGTCTCCAGGGTTAACCTAAGGACCCACAATCCTTATGTGATAACGCAAGTTAATTAGAATCGAGTATAGACAATAAGGTGATTAGGTTGTCGTTTTCGGCTCTTGCTTATGAGTGCTCGGCTGTAGAAGCGTCTCTTCAAGGATGGGTGGATTTAGCTCGATGGAAAGGTCCCCGCACGTTCAATGCCCCCTTTCTGATGCTTTTGCTCGATGCAGTTGCAGTCGATTCATAGTTGATAGCAAATTCTTGGTGGACATTGAGGGGGGCTCGATTGGTGTAATCTCGACGGTGAGGCCTTCGCAAATTCAAGGCCTCCTTGGTGCTTTTGGTCGCTGCGTTTGCAGGCGGCAGTCGATTTATAGTTCATGGATAACTTTCGGTGGGCTTGGCAGAAGTCGTCGCTTGTCGCTGCGGGCTTCAGGTGGTATTTGTGGTAGGTAGTGGGCTTCTTGTTGTCGGACTCCCCTCGTTTGCATACTGGGCGCTGGCCTGACGGACCTCGGAATCTGACCGGCAAATACGATGACGACGTCTTATGTTTCGGTGGGAGGGAAATTAACATTCCGGATTTCATGTATAGCTACTACAAAATCTACGGGATGTACGATCTCTAGAAAGGGAGCATTCGTGCCCACATCTATCTACGACCGGCAATACTATCTAGAGATGGATGCGAGCCAGACATGGCTAGATGCGGATGGAAGCGAGGGCGGACGCGAACTAAGCGCGGATGCAAGCTAAGTGCGGATGCGAACTAAGCGCAGATGGAAATGGGTGCGGATGGATGCTAGGTGCGAATTCGACCTAAGCGCGGATGCGAACAAAGCGCGGAAGCGACATAAGCGCGGATGGAACTGGGTGCGGATGTGAGCTAAATGCGGATGCGAACTAAACTCGGATGCAAATGGGTGCGGATGCAACTAAGTGTTGATGCAACTAGGTGCTGATGCGACCCAAACGCGGATGCAACTTGGTGCGGATGCAGACTAAGTGCGACTAGAGATGCAATTAGGTGCGAGTGCGAGCCAGGCACGGATGCAACTAGATGCGGATGCAAGCTAGGCGCGAATGCAACTGTGTGTGGATGCAAGCTAAGTGCGGACGAGAACTAAACCCAGATGCAACTGGGCGCGGATGCAAGCTAAGTGCATATGCTAACTAAGCGCGTATGCAACTGTGTGTGGATGCAAGCCAAGTGCGGACGAGAACTAAACGCAGATGCAACTGGGTGCGGATGCAAGCTAAGTGCGTATGCGAATTAAGCGCGGATGCAACTAGGTGTGGATACCTGCTAAGTGCGGATGCGTACTAAGCGCGGATGCAACTAGATTCGGATTGAACTGAGTGCCGACGCGAACTAAGCGCGGATGCAAGGTAAGTGCGGATGCGAACTAAGCGCGGATGTAACTCGGTGCGGATGGAGATTAAGTGCGAATGCGACCTTAGCGCGGATGGGAGCTAAGCGCAAAAAGATCTGTGTGCGGATGTAAGCTAAATGCGGATGCGAACTAAACGCGGATGCAAATGGGTGCGCATGGATGCTAGGCGCAAATTCGACCTCAGCGCGGTTGCGAGAAAAGCGCGGATGCGATCTAAGCGCTGTTGGAACTGGGTGCGGATGCAAGCTAAATGCGGATGCGAACTAAACTCGGATGCAACTAGGTGTGAATGCCTGCTAAGTGCCGATGCGAGCTAAGCGTGTATGGAACTGGGTGCGCATGCAAGCTAAATGCGGATGCAAACTAAGCTTGGTGCGGAGGAGTATTAAGCGCGGATGCAACTGGGGCTCAAATTAAAGGTATTTGGGAGTAGACCCTTTATCTGATATAAACATTAGGGACCAACTGTCTAAGGGACGTACCACCACCATAACAACCCGCAAATAGGACGAATTTGCTCATGAAGACGATTTGGGTCGTAAAGAGAGTGGAACTAAATATTTATAGTTTTAAGGGCCAATAACTCAAACTGCACATATTTGCTGACTTTTGCAATAAGGAGTTTAAATGAGATTTGAAAACGAATTTGATATCCAATTTTGAGGCCAATGGCAATATGAGGATCAAATAAATGATATATAGATATATGAGAATAGAGCACATTGCTGATATATTTTCCGGGCTTAGTGTTTGGGGAACCACACCAATCCTCTAAACACCCCTAAGTCTGGCATATTTACCGACCATGAAATAAAAGGTATTGGGGGGTAGAGCAAGAATTGATACCCATTTTCGGAACTAATTTTCTGGGGGTCTACCCCTTTCCTAAAATACCCCACAAACAGCAATTTTTTACTGACCATCGCATTATGGGGCTCAAATAAAGGTATTTGGGAGTATTTAGAATTCGGATTTTTATATCCAAATGTATAGGACTATGTATTTAGGGCATCACCCTTCTCCCAAAACACCCCCAAAGGTAAAAAATTTTTCGGCCGTGCCAATATGTGGCTCAAATGAAAGGTATTTGAGATTAGAAAACGAATTTGATAACCTATTTTGGGGCCATGTGTTTGGGGGACGCCTCATCCTGTAAACTCCTCGTAAGCCAATGGCAATATGGGGTTATAATAAATGGTATTTGAGAGAAGAGCACGATGCTGATATTTTTTCAGGGTCATGTATCTGGGAGTACACCTTACATCCAAACTTAAATTCGTAGACCAATAAAGATCATATGGGATTCAGATAAAGGCACAATTCAATTTATTCATATAAACAATATGTTAAACCGTTAGTCAAGCGATATACTATTGCGTTGCCCAAAAAGTAATTGCGGATTTTTCATATAGTCGGCGTTGACAAATTTTTTCACAGCTTGTGACTCTGTAATTGCATTTTTTCTTCTGTCAGTTATCAGCTGTTACTTTTAGCTTGCTTTAGAAAAAAGTGTAAACAAGTATATTTGATTAAAGTTCATTCTAAGATTTATAAAAAATGCATTTACTTTCTTTTAAAAAATCCGCAATTACTTTTTGGGCAACCCATATTTTCGTAGCATGGTATTTCACTAAAAAATATTTAATTGTCGAAAATAAATATTCCAAGGAAACTTTTGTTCCATATAAAGTAAAAGAAGGCGCAGCGGAGCGGGCCCGGGTCAGCTAGTAGCCAATAAAAATATATTATTGTCTCTAAAAGAAAAAGGCTTAAAAATGGTCGCGTATGCTGATGACGTGTCAATTGCGGTTAAGGGTTAAGTTTCCCAGCACTTTAAGATATATACTTCAGGAAGCTCTATGTGCAACAGCAAAGTGGGCTACCAAAAGCGGTCTAGCTGTAAATCCATGCAAGACAGAAGTAGATCTTTTCAGCAGGAGATACACGTTGGCTACAGTGGAACCTGTCTCCTTGGGGGGAGAGAATATTTCATTTACAGAAAGCGAAAAATACCTGGGCGTTTTGTTGGACAGGAAATTGAACTTCAAATTCAACATTTCGGAAATGGCAACTCTTGCCCCATACACCTACAAGAGAGCCATTGGCAAAAGTTTGGGATTCAAACCGCGCGTTATGCATTGGGTATATACAGCAGTTGTCAGACCTATAATGCTATATGGTGTTGTGGTCTGGTGGACGCCGCTTCAAAAGTCCACCTACTGTTCAATACTCAACCGGATCACTTGCTAGTACAGACGTCTGAGTCATTGTATCTGTCATTACAGGTCATTGTCTAAGCGGAAAAAATGCTGACAGACTGAAGGTTGCCAGTAACGACTTTTGCAGCAGCTGTAAGGACATCGAAGATGAAAAGACTATAGAACACCTTCTGTGTGTGCGTCCCGCACTGGCAGTCAGAATGAGTTCCACTTTTACTTCTCATTTCTTTGAGAACCTATCTGATTTAGCGGATGTGAAGTTGTTGGGCTTTTTAAAGGGATCTGTATGGTTCAACAATACAACTAGCAGGCATCTTCCTTCTTCTGTTCCTGTGGTATCACAATGTTCCTGTGGTATCACTTAAACCTAACCTAAACAATTGGTATGTATCGGCAGCACAAATCCTAGGTGGACAACGAGTATGCACGAGGCATGTGCGATTGGTAGAACGAGTCGTAAATAGTCGGTAAATATAAGTAGCGCGGGAAGAGAAGTAACTATGTACGAGCAAACGTAATTTTTCACGTTACACTATTCATTATCCAGCCGGTAAGGCAGTTTTCCACAACCTTATTTTTTAACGCGTCCAACACAAACTCCTTACTAAACTGAAGAATCCTACATTAATGTATAGTATTGAAAAATTTTGTTTGAACTCCTTGTTTTAAACTCTTCACTAAGCCTACGCAAATGACATTGCCAAAAAGAAAAAAAAAAGCATGAATAGAAATATGTTAAACTGTTTAAAAAGAGAAACTCCAAGCATACTATTTCGTTGTTCTTGTTACCGAACAAAAACACATCCTCACATCCCCCCCAGCCACCACACAGATAGAGTAGACGCATGTTTTATATGAGTATGCGGGTGGGCCTGAAGCGGAAAGGGGGGCGGCTAAAAGGGAAACAACACTATTACTATACCTGACTAGGCAGCTAGGCCGGCAGCTATGGCAAAGAGAAGGTAGATACGCTTGCAAATATTTTCGGATGTACAAGAATTTCAGATAGTATTTGAGCATTTGCCCCAAAGTAATGCCTTCGTTTACATTCCAGGTTGAGACAAGAAAGACAACAACTAATATTTCATGCACTTCATGCCGAACCACATAAATATATTAATGAGGAGAAAATTAAGTTTTTTCTTTTGCCCTTTGTTCGCCTCTATGCCTCTATATTTCATGGTAATGAGAAAAACAAGCAGCAGAGGGTGATAGCTGTAGTCTGTATTGTGAGTATGTTGTGCCTGTAACAAAGGATGTTGTATTCTTTTGGTAAAACTCCTTCAGAGCCTAGGTTATGTCTGTCTTAAGTGATATGTTTGAATTTGCAGTAAATGTGGCATATGTTTTATAGGCTGTGTGAGGTTGTGAATTATACACCGAAAATTTGCAAGTGTTATTTATGAAAAAAAAAACTATTGAATCTTGAGGTTTTATATATTGACCATGACCAAAAAATTTGAATTAAACACAATTTGGGGTCTTTTTATACCCAACCGACCTATAATGTATATATATACTAGCTGACTTCTTTTACTTTATATGGAACAAAATTTTCCTTCGAATATTTATTTTCGACAGTTAAAGAGCTTTTAGTGAAATAGTATATCGCTTGATAAACAGTTAAACAATATAATTGCCTTTATCTGAATCCCACATGATCTTTACTGGTCTATGAATTTAAGTTTGGATGTTTACTTTTTTTTGACTTTTGACTTTATTTCAACCGGATATTCTCATGATGTCTGATTTAGGGGTATTTTCGGGGGTGCGGTGTTCCCCCAAACACTTGGCCCAGAAAAAATATCAACATCTTGCTCTTCTCTCAAATACCATTTATTTAAATCCCATTGCCCTTGGGTTTTGATAACCAAATTGAATATCAAATTAGTTTTATAATCTCAAATACCTCTCATTTGAGCCACATATTGGCATGGTCGAAATTTTTTTTCCTTTAGGGGTGTTTTGGGGAAAGGGTGATGCCTCAAGTACATTGTTCAACATTTAGATATCAAATTCGTATGCTACTCCCAGATACTTTAATTTGAGCCCCATATTGCGATGGTCAGTAAAAAATTGCTGTTTGTGGGGAATTTTGGGAAAGTGGTAGATCCCCAGAAAATTGGTTCCGAAAATGGGTATCAATTGTTGCTCTACCCCCAATTCCTTGCATTTAAGCCCACATTGATATGGTTGGTAAATATGCCCGATTTTGAAGGTGTTTTGGGGAGAGGGGTAGTCCCCCAAACACTAAGCCTTTAAAATATATCAGCAACGTCCACTATTCTCATATATTTGAACCTCATATTGCCTTTGGCCTCAAAATTGGATATAAAATTCGATTTCCAATCTCAAATACCATTCACTAAAACCCCTTATTGAAAAAGCCAGCAAATATGTCCGGTTTAGGGTATGGGCCCTAAAAACTATCCAAATTGTCTTGGTGAGCAAATACGTCCTACTTGGGGTTGTTATGGTGGTGGGACGTCCCCTAGACAGTTGGTCCCGAATGCTGATGTCAGATTCATGGTCTACTTCCAAATACTCTTCATTTGAGCTCCATTTTTCCATAGTCGGCAAACATGACTGATTTGGGGGTGTTTTGGGGGATGGTGCGGCCACTCAGTGACATGGATTTAAAAATATAAATCAGATTCTTGTTCTACTTTAAAATACCTTTTATTTGAGCCTCATACTGCAATGGTTTTATAATCTCAAAGACCTTATATTTGAGCCCCATATTGCTTTGGTCGTAAATTTGTCTTCTTTGGGGGATGTTCTCGGGTAAGGTCGACAATTGGATATCAGATACGTTATCCAATCTCAAATACCCTTCATTTTAATCCCATATTGTCGTGATTGGTGTATATGTCAGATATCTACAAATGTAGTACCCTATTTTTACCACGGGATCATTATGCACCATCAGTGAAAATTTCAAGAAAATCGGTTCAGCCCTTTCCGAGTCCATATGGAACACATAAACAAACCTACAAACAAACACAAATTGATTTTTTTACCCACCACCGAAGGATGGGGGTATATTCATTTGGCCATTCCGTTTGCAACACATCGAAATATCCAATTCCGACCCTATAAAGTATATATATTCTTGATCAGCGTAAAAATCTAAGACGATCTAGTCATGTCCGTCCGTCTGTCTGTTGAAATCACGCTACAGTCTTAGAAAAATTAAAAAAAAAATTGAGAAGAAATTTTGCACAGATTATTTTATTTTTTTTTTCCATAAACAGGTTAAGTTCGAAAATGGGCTATATCGGACTATATCTTGATATAGCCCCCATATAGACCGATCCCCTGGCTTAGAGTTTAAGGCCCATAAAAGCTACATTTATTATCCGACTTTGCTGAAATTTGAGACAGTAAGTTGTGTTAGGCCCTTTGACATCCTTCGTCCATTTGGCTTGGATAGGTTCACATTTGGATATAGCTGCCATATAGACCGATCCTCCGATTTAGGGTCTTAGACCAATAAAAGTTACATTTATTATCCGATTTTGCTGAAATTTGGGACAGTGAGTTGCTTAAGGCCCTTTGACATCCTTCGTCAATTTGGCTTAGATCGGTCCAGATTTGGATATAGCTGCCATCTATACCGATCCTCCTCCCACCACCGAAGTATGGGGGTGTATTCATTTTTTTATTCCGTTTGCAACACATGGAAATATCCATTTCCGACCCTATAACGTATATATATTCTAGATCTAAGACGATCTAGTAATGTCCGTCCGTTTGTCCGCCTGTCTGTTGAAATTACGCTACAGTCTTTAAAAATAGAGATATTGAGCTGAAATTTTGCACAGATTCTTTTTTTGTCCATAAGCAGATTAAATTCGCAGATGGGCTATATCGGACTATATCTTGATATAACACCCATATAGACTGATCCGCCGGTTTAGGGTCTTAGGCCCATAAAAGCCACATTTATTATCCGAATTTGCTGAAATTTAGGACAGTGAGTAATGTTAGGCCCTTCGACATCCTTTGTCAATTTGGCTCAGATCGGTCAAGATTTGGATATAGCTGCCATATATACTGATCCTCCGATTTAGGGTCTTAAGCCCATAAAAGCCACATTTATTATCCGATTTTGCTGAATTTTGGGACCGAGAGTTGTGTTAGGCACTTCGACATCCTTCGTCAGTTTGGCCCACATCAGCCCAGATTTGCATATAGCTGCCATATAGACCGATCCTCTGATTTGGGGTCTTAGGCTCATAAAAGCCACATTTATTATTCGATTTTGCTGAAATATGGGACATTGAGTTATGTTAGGCTTTTCGACATCCTTCGTTAATTTGGCCCAGATCGGTTCTGATTTGGATGTAGCTGCCATATAGACCGATCTCTCGATTTAAGGTTTTGGGCCCATAAAAGGCGCATTTATGGGCCGATGTCGCCGAAATTTTGGACAGTGAGTTAAGTTAAGCACCTCGATATACTTCTGCAATATGGCACAGATCGGTCAAGATTTGGATATAGCTACTATATAGACCGATCTTACGATTTTAGGTTTTGGGGCCATAAAAGGTGCATTTATTGTCCGATGTCGCTAAAATTTGAGACAGTGGGTTGCGTTAGACTCTTCGTCGTTCTTCTTCAATTTTGCCCAGATCGATCTAGATTTGAATATAGCTGCCATATAGACCGATCTCTCGATTTAAGGTTTTGGGTCGTTAACAGGCGCATTTATGGTCCGATGTCGCCGAAATTTGGAGAGTGCGTTGTGTAGGCTCTTCGACATTTTTCTGCAACTTGGCCCAAATCGGTCCAGATTTGGATATAGACCAATATCTCGATTTAAAGTCTTACCCCATAAAAGGCGCATTTATAATCTTATTTCACATAAATTTGACACTGTGACATATGTTAGGATTTTCGACATCCGTGTCGTATATGGTTCAGATAAGTTTATTTTTAGGTATAGTTACTAAGAAGATCAATATTTTGTTACACACAATTGAACAATGACTTGTACTTATTAGTATTTGGTCCAAATCGGAACCTATTTCGATATAACTGCTATGGGACATAAGGAATGCAATTTTCACCGGATTTCGATGAAAGGTGGTTTACATATATACCCGAGGTGGTGGGTATCCAAAGTTCGGCCCGGCCGAACTTAACGCCTTTTTACTTGTTATATATAAGTTGGGTGTTATATCTAAATCTAGACCGATTTTAATGAATTTTTTCGCACTCGTATTAGGACGTCAAATAGACAAACTTATTCAAAATCAATAGTGTTCGTCCATGGGCAAAAGAAGCGACATGTGCAAAATTTCATGATATTCGGGCAATACATTCGGCCTTTGATCACAAGAATACATGGACAGATAGACAGACATAGCTAAATCGAATCAGAAAGTGATTCTAAGCCGATCGGCATACTTATTAATGGGTCTAGCTCTTCTTCTTAGGGTTGCAAACAAATGCGAAAGGTTCATTCTAAGCTTTATTAAAAATTCATTTACTTTCTTTTAAAAAATCCGCAATTACTTTTTGGGCAACCCAATAGTACCCTGTATTGTAGTGGTGGTGTAGGGTTTAAAAACTATCGTCATTAACGCAAACATGTTTACATGCTCTAATCGACGGTCGCCTATTTCTGTCATGCTATTACTACACTATAGCGCAGCATGACAATGTCTTGGTGTCATACAAATTACCCTCGAATCAAACAGGCTTGTGCAGCACTTTACTTCAATCTTAAATTTATAGTCTTCGATTTTTCTCCCATCAAGAGCCACATGTTTTCTTTTCGACTTAAGTTTTAATTACACCATGATTTCTTACAGTGCATGACATATGGCACACGCATCAACATTTTACAACAATATGCTGTCATGTTTTATTAGACACATCATCATCCAAATAGTAGCCATTTTTCACTGACTTAGTTTTCTGTTTTGTTCCATTGAAATTCTGTTGTAAAAATTCATAACGAAAATAATGATGAAAGAATTTCACCTTTGTGAGTGAATGAAGTCTGCCTCTCTGTCTGTCTGTCTGTCTTTGTGTACGTCTGTCTGCTTTAACATACGACAACACATGATAAAAGAAGGGCAACTTGAATTGCCGAACGAAAATTATTAGAGGGTTTGAATATTTTCAAAATATTTTGTTCAACAAATTCCGACCCACCAAACACAACAACAACAACAGCATTAACGAGGACATCCATACCGCCAGACAAACAATGAAAACAAAAGGAACTAATTTTGAAAATGTTGAAGCAACAAGGGGCCAGTCGCCAGCCAACAAATGCTGTGCCGCTGCTACGAACTTGCAACTTGGTCTCTTGTATCACCCTCCCCCACACAATAGACAAGGGAAAAATCAGAACACACACACTCGAAATTTTAAGAGACCTGGCAAAGGTAAGCCGCGGAGAAATGAATATTCCCTTACCGCCAAGTATCTTCTGGCAAATGCCGTTGGCTCTTCGCAAGGTGGGTGGCTGCCAGTCTTAGATTTGATCCCTGCGTCAAGAGGGAAATCGGGGTGGGGGAGACACAAAGTTAACAAACTCGTAGTGATTGATAAATATTTAAAACTCAAGCAACAACGAAAAATAATTGAAATAAGTGAAGCGTTCATTTTACATTGAATTACTACGAATTGGATGTTCAACAACAACAGCCACAAGTAAAATGTCCGTCCGATCCCATCCCACCGCATTTGCTTGGCACAGCACACCCTATGCGAAGGAGTATCTTTGATGGCAATGCTTTCCAATCGCACAGAGCTCGTTTTACTTTTTGAAAAAATATCTTGCCAGTGTTATCAAAAGGAGTGGAAGTATGTCCCCTTGTTAGAGTGTATATGTGTGTGTGTGTTTGTGTGCGAGCACCGTGAATGTGCGTAATATTCAATTGCTCCCCAGATGACGTTCGGCAATACGCCATTGTGGCTTCCATAAGTCTTAAACTTTGACGGGGTCTCTTTGCTACGCCATCGTTGACGCGATTATATTCTACTGTTCATATCAATGCACAGTGGTGGTGAAGCGAAATGTGGCATTTGCAGCCATTTGACTATAAAGTAATTTTATTGCAAATTTTCCAACGCCCATACTCTTTACGATTGGAGATCAAGTTCTTCCTCTACGATTAATGGTTATTTATTTATAGCTGATTTTTATTAAATTTCAATTAAGCTGAAATTTTACTCTTATATAGTCGGCTCCGCCCGACTTTTGTCTTTCCTTACTAGCTTCTCTGATGTTTTGTTGAGATTCAAATGCAGACATTCAGTTTCATACAGGGACATCTGAAACTATGGAGCATACTGAGTAAACTCACAGATCATGGGCACTATGTAGACGGGCCGTAGGCTCGAAATCGGGCCGGAATACGAGGATAGTCCACTGGCTCTACAGGAGCGTGATTAGAGCAATACTTACTTACGACTCAGTAGTTTGGTGGACTGCTATGGAGAAAAAGTGCAACATAAGGACCATAGAACAGGTTCAGTTGTTTTGGCATAGGCAGAGCGATGAGGACCACACCCACTAGGGCGCTAGAGACTGTTCTAGATATCCGACCCATTGACACACAGAGTAAGTGTGAGGCAGCCACTGCGGCTATGAAACTTTAGGTGATGGGAGAATGTATTGAGGATGGGAGCAGCTCATACCATCGCGATGTAATCGAGGCGATGATAGAAAACCAGAAAGGAATGGAAGATGTTTCCGATCCGATACCTAAGATGGCACTTGAGGTCGAGTGCAAGACATTGCTGCCGGAGGAACAGTCTTGGATTGACTGAACTCTGGCATTGCCATCTGGAAGATCATATTAAGGGATGGATCAAAGCTAGAGAACAGAGTGGGCCTGAGCGTCTACTTTAAGAACCCACAGACTGAAATCTGTTTTAGACTGTCTGACCATAATACTGTCTAGTATGCGGAGATCCGGGCGATCACGGAATGCATAATGTGGTGTGGTGTCAAAACAAGACGTCGAGAGTGAACATCTTACGGACAGTAAACTGCAAATAAGGGCAATACAGAGTAAGTGTGAGGCAGCCACTGCGGCTATGAGACCATCATACCATCGCGATAGAATCGAAGCGACGATAGGAAACCCGCAAGGTAGGGAAAAGGTTTCCGATCGGATACCTGAGATGAAACTTGAAGTCGAGTGCAAGGCACTGCTGCCAGCGGCACTGTCTTGGATTGAAGGAACCCTAGTATTGCCATCTGGAAGATCATGTTACACGAATGAATCAAAGCTAGAGGACAGAGTAGGCCTGGGGGTCTACATTAAGAGCCCAGAGATTGAGATCTGTTTTAGACTACCTGACAATAATACGGTCCTGCAGACAGAGATCGGGGTGATCACTAGGTCGTCGAGTTTGAACATCATTACAGACAGTAAACAGGCCATAAGGGCAATAACCACTTGGACGGTAAGGTCACGAACAGTCTTGGAATGAAAGAAGGAGATAAACTCCTTCTCTAAAGATGGGACCATCTGCATCGTTTGGGTGCCGGGCTATAGCGGAGTAACAGGGAATGAGAAAGCAGACGATTTGGCAGCGAAGGCCAGAGAACTGCCGTCAATAAACTTGGCTAAACCGAAGCCTTTCGGTTCGAGTTAAGGGCGAGGGCGACGAATGCTCACATAAACCTGTGGAACAGCGAAACGGTCGGTAGGACGGCGAAAATCCAATGGGGCGATCCAGATAGTGGGAAGACGACGCTATTACTGAAAGGAAGTCAGAATATTGCTTTCGTTATAATAACGGGACACATAGGACTACGAGCTCATTTATGTAACATAGGTGCGGCAAGTGATAGCATGTATAGGGTATGTGGGGAAGATGATGAGACATTGGAGCATTTCCTATATCATTGGCAGGCTTTCGAGGCTAACAGATACCGGCACTTAGGTGGGGACACAATACCACACGTAAACCAACTTAGGGGAGTGGAATGGAACACAATTAAGGATTTTATAGGTAACATGGAATTGCTAACTTATATATTGTTTTTATACTCACCACCGAAGGGTGAGGGTATATTCATTTTGTCATTCCGTTTGCAACACATCGAAATATCCATTTCCGACCCTATAAAGTATATATATTCTTGATCAGCGTAAAAATCTACGACGATCTAGACATGTCCGTCGGTCTGTCCGTCTGCCTGTCTCTCTGTTGAAATCACGCTACAGTCTTCAAAAATAGAGATATTGAGCTGAAACTTTGCACAGATTATATTTTGTCCATAAGCAGGTTAAGTTCGAAGATGGGCTATATCGGACTATATCTTGATATAGCCCCCATATAGACCGATCCGTCGATTTAGGGTCTTAGGCCAATAAAAGCCACATTTATTGTCCGATTTTGATGAAATTCAGGACAGTGAGTTGTGTTAGGCCCTTCGACATCCTTCGTCAATTTGGCTCCGATCGGATCAGATTTGGATATTGACCAATCCCTCGATTTAGGGTTTTGGGCCCATAAAAAGCGCATTTATTATCCGATGTCGCCGAAATTAGGGACAGTGAGTTTTCTTTGGCCCCTCGATATATTTCTGCAATATGGCACAGATCGGTTCAGATTTGGATATAGCTGCCATATAGACCGATCCTCCGATTTAGGGTCTTAGGCCCATAAAAGCTACATTTATTGTCCGATTTTGCTGAAATTTGGGACAGTGAGTTTTGATAGGCCCTTCGACATCCTTCGTCAATTTGGCTCTGATCGGATTAGATTTGGATATAGCTGCCATATTGACCGATCCCTCGATTTAGGGTTTTGGGTCCATAAAAGACCATTTATTGTCCGATGTCGCCACAATTTGGGACAGTGAGTTGTGTTAGGCCTTTCGACATCCTTCTTTAATTTCGCTCAGATCGGTCCAGATTTTTATATAGCTGCCATATAGACCGATCTCTCGATTTAAAGTCTTGGCCCAAAAACGGCGCATTTATAATCCGATTTCACTGAAATTTGACACATTGACTTATGTTAGTCTTTTCGATATTCTACAACATGGATGGGTTGGTTTAGATCGGTTGATTTGTAGACATAGCTACCAAAAAGGCCAATATATTGTTATACACAATTGATCAATGACTTGTACTTATTAGTATTTGGTCCAAATCGGATCATATTTCGATATAACTGCTACGGGACACAATTCACCGGATTTTGATGTAAGGTGGTTTACATTATACCCTTTTTACTTGTTCGAGTTAACTTTTTTAGTATTTAGAGTGTACAACAAGCCGATTTCTGGCTTAGATGTATGTCCACAGTGGCTTGAGGTGGATTAATATCCCCTCCCTCTTTTCAACCTAACCTATCCACAGAATAAATTGTCAGAGAATATACAGTTGAAGCATCTTGGAAAATGGGACATTAGCACATGTGACAGAAAAATGTGGTCGACGTTATAATCTATCAGCAGCCTGCAAAAGAACTCAAGTCAAGTCGCTATTGCCTTCATAGGATAACAAATACCGGACCCAAAACTGTGTGCAGGCATTTTTGCAGATTTTAGGTCGATCACCCCAAGAGAGGCACGACGTAAAGGATCATTCGAAGGCAAGGAAACTTCCCACCAGGGGCCTTGGGTTGTCGCTACTGTATTATTACAATCTGCTAAGATTGTCTAAGTGAGTGCGTAAAAGACTGTACCTACTTAATGGAATGTTCATTGGCAAATTTGCATTTCCATGCATAAAGTTCCTAACGAAAATGCTTAACTTATCCATTTCTACCTCAGAAATACGCGAGATATGGAATATGGATTGGATGTTCCCTGTTCCCAGTCCAACACAACCTGCAGACCATGGACAGTCTTATATTCCGACCTCTCTCCTATCCTCAGTTGCAAAGTAGCTGGGGAGCAACTGTTACTAACTTTGAGTTCATACCTACATCCATTGGACCATGAGCACTGATTCCGTAAAATGCACACCACGACAATAGACACAGGTGGAATGGAATGGAAAAATATACTGTGTACTGGTCTCTTGGGCCTTCTATCCTGACGAAAGGTTATAGCATCGATGAGTTGTGGGAATGTTAAAAAAATGTATCTCAAAAACCTGGCAGAGTTTTGTAAGCATTTTTCATGGCCTTAAAATTTCCTTGCGAAATCAAAGGCCACACTGTTCACGAAATAGGTGTCATTGGTTCTTTATGTAACGGTTGATGGATAAAGAATTCCGACTGCAAATAAGCCGAAGATTCTAGGGGTAACCCTACACATCGTCAGCCCAAAATACTGCAATCTTTATAAAGCAAGAATCAGGAACAATGTCTTCAAAACGTTTGAGATATGGGAAAAAAATCTTGTTGATCGCTTTGTCGCAATTGGGCGACAGGTAGTAAATATTCAGATTCAGCATGGACTGCAGGAATTAGCAAAACTCAGACCTAAGGCTTCCTGCAGATGGCATGCATCAAATAAGAACCAGGAGCAAAGACTTTAAAAAGTTAACCCCTAAAATTTGGGATATGGGAACAAATCTTGTTGATCGCTTTAAAGCAATTGGCCGACAGGTAGTAAATACTCAGATTCAGCGTGGACTGCAGGAATAGCACAACGCTGTCGGGAACCAGCAGGCCAATGAAAGGCTTTAGGCTTTCTGCAATTGGCATGCATCAACCATCTACATGAGGAGACCTTAGATTCTGAAAGTTAAGAATCATTGCAACTATTTCGCCAAACAATTTGTTCTGGATCGTCATCGAACTTCCAGCTTATAGATCCGGAACCTATCTGTCAGGAAGAAAATTTGTATAACACCTCTTCGATCCAGTCATAAAAAACTCATGCAAAACTCGCAGAATATTCACCAGGATATTGTAAACAATGAGACTTGTTCATAACAACCGAATAAAAGTTCTTGGTCTACGCTCACCACCCATTGTATATGACAGCAAGGCCTGCCCAGGAAAACCAAAATCACTCTGGCTCAACTGTGATCCGCATGGTGTAGCTCACAAAACTTGTGTCGCTCGACGTTAGACGATATCGTCTTGCATATGATATAGGACCCAGTAACACCAATCACCAATAACCAAAATAAAAGATTTGTTGGGTTTCTGTGACGAGAAAGGACCCTTAAAGATCCTGTTGATCCTAAATTCCTTTTTAAGGGTCTAGTGCAGTATACCGTCCAGAATTACACCAAGCAACTTTGCTGATTTCTCCTAAACTCTGGAATTTTTCTTCTCCGTATAAACATGACTATCTCTATCCACCTAATGTTCATAACAGACCAAGTGCTTACTTGCAGAAGTCTAATTGTGACAAGAGTAATCGGATCATCCACGCCACGAAACCCTGCTTCGCGCTATTTAAATTTCCCTATATTCCAAGTATTTTAAGTTTCACCTTGAAGATAGTTTATGGATTCTATTTTGTATGTAATCAGGTCCCGTTCCCTTTATTGCAAATTCTAGATGAAATAGCTAACAAGTAAAAATTAACCTTTTATGGTCCCAAAACCTTAAATCAAGAGATCGGTCTATATGGCAGCTATATTCAAATCTGAACCGATCTGGGCCAAATTGAAGAAGAATATCGAAGGGCCTAACACAACTCACTGTCCCAAATTTCGGCGATATCGGACAGTAAATGCCCCTTTTATTGGCCCAAAACTTTAAATCTGGAGATCGGTCTATATGGCAGCTATATCCAAATTTGAACCGATCTGTGCCATATAGAAGAAGTATGTCGAGGATCTTAACTTAACTCACTGTCCCAAATTTCGGCGATATCGTACAGTAAATGCGCCTTTTATGGGCTCAAAACCTTAAATCAAGAGATCGGTCTATATGGCAGCTATATTCAAATCTGAACCGATCTGGGCCAAATTAAAGAAGTATGTCGAGGATATTAACTTAACTCACTGTCCCAAATTTCAGCGATATCGTACAGTAAATGCGCCTTTTATGGCCCCAAAACTTAAATCGAGAGATCGGTCTATATGGCAGCTATATTCAAATCTTAACCGATCTGAGCCGAATTGAAGAAGGATATCGAAGGGCCTAACACAACTCACTGTCCTAAATTTCAGCTACATCGGACAATAAATGGGCTTTTTATGGGCCCAAGACCTTAACACGAGAGATCGGTCTATATGGTAGCTATATCCAAATCTCGACCGATCTCGGCCAAAGTAAAGAACGATGTTGAATAGCCTAAGACAACTCACTATCCCAAATTTCAGTAAAATCGGGTAATAAATTTGTCTTTAATGGGCCTAAGATCCTAAATCGGCGGATCGGTCTATAAGGGGGCTATATGAAGGTATAGCTCATCTTCGAACTTAACCTGCTTATTGATAACAAGTAAAAGCGTGCTAAGTTCGGCCGGGCCGAATCTTAAATAACCTCCACCATGGATCGCATTTGACGAGTTCCTTTCCCGGCATCTCTTCTTAGGCAAAAAAAGTATAAAAGAAAAGATTTGCCCTGCTATTAGAGCGATACCAACATATGGTCCGGTACGGGCCACAACTCAGTTAAATGTTGGAGACCTGTGTAAAATGTCAGCCAATTCGTAAAATACTCTCAAGAAGTAAAATAAAGAAATCAATTTATATGGGAGCTGTATCAGGCTACCGACCGATTCAGACCATAATAAACACGTATGTTGATGATCATGAGAGGATCCGTTGTACAAAACCGATCTGGCAAATCAGATAATAATTGCGACCTCTAGAGGCTCAAGAAGTCAAGTTCCCAGATCGGTTTATATGGCAGCTATATCAGGTTATGAACCGATTTGAACCATACTTGGCACAGTTGTTGAAAGTCACAGCGAAACACGTTGTGCAAATTTCAACCAAATCGGATAAGAATTGTGCCCACTAGCGGCTCAAGAAGTCAAGATCCCAGATCGGCTTATATGGCAGATATATCAGGTTATAGAACGTTTTCAACCATACTCAGCACAGTTGATGGAAGCCATAATAAAACATTACGTGCAAAATTTCAACCAAATCGGATAAGAATTGTGCCCACTAGCGGCTCAAGAAGTCAGATCCCAGATATGGCAGATATATTAAAACGTGGACCGATATAGGCCATTTACAATCCCAACCGACCTACACTAATAAGAAATATTTGTGCAAGATTTCAAGCGGCTAGCTTTACTCCTTCGAACGTTAGCGTGGTTTCGACAGACATACGGACGGACGAATGGACATGGCTAGATCGACATAAAATGTCACGACGATCAAGAATATATATACTTTATGGGGTCTCAGACGAATATTTCGAGTAGTTCCAAACAGAATGACGAAATTAGTATACCCCCATCCTATGGTGGAGGGTATAAAAAAAGAATTTGTGCAAAATTTCATCTCAATATCTCTATTTTTGAAGACTGTAGCGTGATTTCAATAGACGGACGGACGTGGCTAGATCGTCTTAGATTTTTACGCTGATCAAGAATATATATATACTTTATAGGATCCGAAATGGATATTTCGTTGTGTTGCAAATGGAATGACAAAATGAATATGCCCCCATCCTTTGGTGGTGGGTATAAAAATGGTATTATTTTTACGGCGATGTCTGTCAATCGGTGAGCAAGCTAGTTTTGGTCCAAAGGACCGATCGCTGCTGGAACAGTGTGGCCGTTGGTTTTTTAAAGGCGCCAATAACTGGCCTTGTCATACCGATAATCATAGGCACTCAGTATTTGTGCAAGAGCCAGTGCCGCCCGGCCTCTCACTGAGACTTTCCGCTCGATACCGCTGATTGTCCGAGACTGCCGTTGCAGCTACTCCGTATGGAGTATTCCACTATCCGCAACCTGAGGACGCGTCGGTAGCTCGCAGCAAAGCTTTTTATGGCAGCAAAGAACATCACACATATCGGGCCTCAATGTTCCAGCCTGTGTGGTGTTCACAGAAATTTTCATCCCCATTTTAAGTATATATTAAATTAGCATTTGAACTTTCCACTTTCCACTCTCAATTCCTAAATCTTTTATTCATTTACCTCACCAATTTTGCCATATTCGTAACCACTGTTCACCTTTATGGCTACTCATGCTTACAATCCTTGCAGCTTCGATGCTATCAGCGATGCGTGAAAACGTCGATTTACGCTGTCTTTAGAAGATTGTCTGTTTAACCATTCGCCATCCAGTATCCCGTAGAAGCTCCTGAGTATCTGCAATTTCACCGTCATCACAGACAACAAAAAAAAAAAACAAATTTTGTGACATCTCGCCTGGGTGCTCTTTCTTTACGGAGCAGATATTCATGGTTCTGATCCCATTTCTTTATGTAAGCTTATCACACAGAGCCTTTGTTGGGCGATATGCGATTTTTTGTATGGGTGTGTGAGTAGCTGCTGCCCTTTAAAATGCGTGTGACATGCCGAAACACTTGAGATTTTAAAGATTTCCAAGCGTCACTGCTCTACGATGGCCATCATTCCTTTGCCTTTGTGTTGCCATTGTCATCGTCATTAAGGGTTGTCACTGTCTTAACAGCAGAATTAAAACATGATGGCTGATAGCATGGTTTTTGCTACTTCTGTTTGTTTTATTGCAATTAAGTGTGTTTGCCAAGGGACCTAGTGGGTAGTAAGAGAATGTAGTATTTCGCGATTAAAGAATAGGTCTGGGTTTGGGGTTGTATGTCCATTTGCTCCTTTAGAGCTAATAGACAAAAACTTATTAGAAATGGCTTAAACAACACAGATTCTATAAGCTCAAGATCTTCACTGTGGGAAGTTAAGTTCAAACTTCCGTATGTCTGGCATTTAGCATTTTGTATGGTAAAAATTAGTCTCTAAAATAAAAGCTGATAAATTGGAAAATAAAATAAATCTTAATATTTATAACATACTCTCTTGAAACTTCGTTAGCGCGATTGGAAGCATCCGCTTACAGTTCTGCACCTACGTTTGCGTTAATAGAGCAATAAGAAACATATATACCCTCCCCCATGGATCGCGGTATCTCTTTTTTGGCAAACAAAGAATATTGAATAAGAACTGTTGTACTATTGGAGCTTTATCAACTTATAGTCCGATTCGGACCATAAATGAATGCTGAACATTGTAGAAGTCATTGCGCCTTGTAGGGACTCAATAAGCAAAATCAGGAAATAGGTTTATATGGGAGCTGTATCAAGGTATTGATCAATTCTGACCATATTAGAAACGTATGTTGAAGGTCATGATAGAAGCCGTTGTACAAAATTTCAGCCAAATCGAATGAGAATTGCGCCCTCTAGAGGCTTAATAAGTCAAGATCCCAGATCGGTTTATATGGCAGCTATATCCGGTTATGTACCGATTTGCGCTATACTTAGGTAGTTATTAGATGTATTGTGACCATATTAGACACGTATGTTGAAGGTCATGAGAGAAGCCGTTGTTAATAAATTGTGCCAAATCAGATGAGAATTGCTCCCTCTAGAGACTCAAGAAATCAAGATCCCAGATCGGTTTGTATGGCAGCTATATCAGGTTAAGTACTGATTTGCGCCACACTTAGCACAGTTATTACAGGTCATAACAAAACACCTCATGCAAAATTTCAGCCAAATCAGATGAGAATTGCGCCCTCTAGCGGCTCAAGAAGTCAAGATCCAAGATTGGTTAATAAGGCAGCTATACCAGATTATGAACCGATTTGAATCGTACTTAGCACAGTTGTTGGAAGTGATACCAAAACATTACGTGAAAAATTGCAGTTGTATCGGATAAGAATTGCGACCTCTAAAAGCTGAAGATGTCAAGATTCCAGATCGGTTTATATGGCAGTTATATCTGGTTATGTACCGATTTACGCCATACCTAGCACAGTTATTGAAAGTGATACCAAAACACCACGTGCAAAATTTCAGTCAATTCCGACGATAATTGCGCCCCCTAGAGGCTCAAGAAGTCAAGACCTAAGATTGGTTTATATGGCAGCTATATCAAAACATAGACCGATTTAATCCATACTTACCACAATTGTTGGATATGATACTAAAACACCATGTGCAAAAAGTCAAATCGGATAAGAATTGCGCCCTCTAGAGGCTCAAGAAATCAAGACCCAAGATCGATTTATATGGCAGCTATATCAAAACATGGACCGATTTAGCCCATTTACAATCTAACCGACCTACGCTAATAAAAAGTTAGCGTGCTTTCGACAGACAGACGGACGAACATGGCTAGATCGGCTTAAAATTACATGACGATGAAGTATATATATACTTTATGGGGTCTCAGACGCATATTTCGAGGTGTTACACACATAATGACGAAATTAGTATACCCCATCCTATGGTGGAGGGCATAAAAAGAGTCCCATGCATAATTTGTTGTTCATTATAACCATTTTCTTTTCCATTTCATCGTCGAAGGAATAGTTCCTAGTCTTGCAGTATCGTTTGCTCTACAATTGTCTAGGATAACTCTGTGGCCATCTTGGTGAAAAATCATTGACAGTCAGAGCGACTTTTGTATTCAGAAATACTTTCTTCAGAGATTTAATGGCTTCCTGACTGTCCGAGAAGGCAACCAACCATCGCTAATACAGTCTTTATTAACTATTCCATAACTTTTTTATTTGCAATGAACAAGAACGCTCGATACACACCACAGTGAATTAGTAATCTAATCCCAAAACCCTATTCAAAATGTTGGGTTTGAAGTTCAATTACCTTTTTTGGCTTTGAGCAAATAAACCATTACCTTCTCCTAAGAAGACAACTTTCCCCCCAAATTTCTTGCTGAAGAAACAATTTGGCCTTAGACGGATTGACGCCCAGACCCCTGTCGGTCACCCACTTCGCCATCGTCAATGTAAACATACTGAAGGATGTTTGTTAGAGCACCAGGATTTTTTCTCTATCCGCGATAACCACGGCATTAAGAGACTCGATGACTTTTTCCGAACAAAAAAATCAAGTAAAAAGGCATTAAGTTCGGTCGGGCCGAACTTTGGACATATATATTAACCACCTTTCGTCATAATCCAGTGAAAAATGCATAATTTATGCCCCCATAGCAGCTTTATCGAAATATGGTCCGATTTGGACCAAACTTGACACGGATATTGAGAGGTCTAATAAGTACAAAGTCATTGTTCAATTTTGTAAAACAAAATATTGGTCTTTTTGGTAGCCATATCAAATATAGACTGATCTGAACCATATACGACACGGATGTTGAAAAACCAAACATAAGTCACTGAGTCAAATGAGGCCAAATCTTATATACCCTCCACCATGGAGCGCATTAGTCAGTTCTTGTCCCGGCATCTCTTCTTAGGCAAAAAATGATATAAGAAAAGATTTGCTCTGCTATTAGAGTGATATCAAGATATGATCCGGTTTAGACCACAATTAAATTATATGTTGGAGACCTGTGTAAAATGTCAGCCAATTCGAATAAGAATTGCGCCCTTTGGAGGATCAAAAAGTAAAATGGGAGCTGTATCGGGCTATAGACCGATTCAGATCATAATAAACACGTATGTTGATAGTCGTGAGAGTATCCGTCGTACAAAATTTCAGGCAAATCGGATAAGAATTGCGCACTCTAGAGGCTCAAGAAGTCAAGACCCAAGATTGGTTTATATAACAGCTATATCAGGTTATGTACCGATTTAAACCCTACTTGGCACAGTTGTTGGACATCAAAACAAAATACTACGTACAAAAATTCATTAAAATCGGATAAGAATTGCGCCCTCTAGAGGCTCAAGAAGTCAAGACCCAAGATCGGTTTATATGGCAGCTATATCAAAACATGGACCGATATGGCCCATTTACAATGCCAACCGAACTACACTAATAAGAAGTATATGTGCAAAATTTCAAGCGGCTAGCTTTACTCCTTCGGAAGTTAGCGTGCTTTCGACAGACAGACGGACGGACATTGCCCAAAACATTAAATCGAGAGATCGGTCAATATGGCAGCTATATTCATATCTGGACTGATCTGTACCAAACTAAAAAAAAAAAAAATGTAGAAGGGCCCAACGCAACTCACTGTCCCAAATATTGGCAAAATCAGGCAATAAATGTGCCTTTTATGGGCCCGAAACCTTAAATCGAGAAATCGATGTATATGACTGCTATATCCAAATTGCAGAAGGATATCAAAGAGCCTAATGCAAATCACTGTTCAAAATTTCGGCGAAATCGGACAATAAATGCGAATTTTATGGGCCCAAAACCTTAAACCGAGAGATCGTTCTATTTGGCAGCTATATCCAAATCTGATCCGATCTAAGCCAAATTGATGAAGGATGTCGTAGGGCCTAACACAACTCACTCACCTCGGGCCTAACACAACTCACTCACCTCTTTTGTAGACCAAGACCTTAAATCGAGAGATAGGTCTATATGGCAGCTACATACAAATCGGCGAATGGAAATTCTTCTACGAGACTCGGGAGGAGTAGAGCCTCCAGCGTCTTTGCTACTGGTGAGAAAAGGGAGATCGGTCTGTATGACTCCCCCAAGTCGGGTCCTTTCCCGGCTTTAGTAGAAGGATCACTCTGCCCACTTTTCAGACATCAGGAACTGTAAAAGGGTTCAATGACAGATTGAGACCAGTAGTAAGGTACTCCACTGAAGGTAATTCCAGATTCTTCAACATCAATGTAGAGATTCCGTCGGGGCAACGCCTTGGATGATTTGCCGTCACGGATGACATTCGTAACTTCGCCCACGATAAATTTAGATAGCTGTCCATCTGCATGGAGACCACGGATACGACGAATGGCTCTCCTCCTTGCCCTGTCACTCTCGGGATGCAAAATAAATTGACGATTGAACAGCCCGGCGCATCTCTTCGGATCAGTGACGGTTACTTCGCCAAAAGTGACTGAGGTCCTGTCATCCCGTCCACCAAGGTTCGAGAGTGACTTAACAGTAGACCAGAGCTTGCCTAAACTGGTGCCTAAGTTACATTGCTCCAAGTTTTCCAGCCACAAATTCAACTTATGTTCGTTAACTACCCTGTTTATTTCCAGATTCAGCTCGCTGATTCTGGGGTTAGTGGGGTTCATACAACGTATTCCATCAAGCTTGTCTGCGAGTACCACTGCCTGCGCCGGGAAATTGGGCCGCACTTGGGCGGCTGCTGCGTTAATGATATTTCGGAATTTCCTCTCGGCAACTAGCACATCCGAGGGGGGTGGTATACTCTCAGAAGCCAGCCCAATCGACCATCTTCTGATTGATAAACGTCCGGCGCTCAGAGGTTGTGAAGTCGGGTGGTCAGTCGATGGTGAGAATTATGGGTAGGTGGTCTGATTCCAAAGAGATGACAGCTTCCCTACGTCACTCAGGAGATCAGGCGATGTAATGGAAATATCTGGCGAGCTGATGCACCTTCTCGTAATCCTAGTGGAGGCATTCTCATTCACCGTGCAAAACGTGGAGCTTTCAATCTGCTCTGCCAAAGCTTTGCCACACTGGTCGTTACCTTGGGGGAGAATGCCATGAAGTGTGATGCGCATTAAAGTCCCCTAGAACCAGACGATTATAGCCAGATAGTAACCCACTTATATCGGGGTTGTAAGCTTGGCCATTAATTGGGAGACAGCTACCAACCGGCGGTTTGTACACGTTGTATAGCTCCATCTCGGCAGTACCGGACCGGACTGCTATTCCCATGCACTCCATGTAGGGTTCACTAGCGCCAGGCGCAGGCGGGATGGGTCTATATTGCACGGAATGGTGTATCACGAAGGCCAATCCCCCACCTCCATTCCTTGAGCGATCCTTACGTAGCACATTGTATCCGTGTCAACTGTGCAAGCTGCAGGTGTTGGTCAGCTTTGTCGCTTTGGATCGCTGCCACCAATATATTCTTCCGACTCATTAAATCCACAATCTCATCGATCTTGCCACGGAGACCGTTGCAGTTTAGTTGCAAAAATGATACACTTCCCGACATTGGCCTGGCAATATTGAGGCTGGGATGCTGCTTCTGCATATATTTTCGCACGGGAGAGGTCGGCGGGGGTCCTACGACGACGACATGGAAGGCGACGACGCTTGTGACCCACTGTTGGCTATGTTCGGACAGCACCTTTCAACACATCCAGTATGACTATACTCCCCTAGTGAAGTGAGGCCAGAGCAAAATCGGAAATGTACCCACGCCATGCACCGGTTACACCTCACCGACACCGACCGATGATGGTGGCGGTTCTGGCAAACCGAACAGAAGCAGGGTCCGGGGTTCTTTTCAATCCCGGCACGGACCAGAAGCGTACGGAGAAGGCACTCCGGGATGTGCCTCTCACATAACGCTGAGACGTCAGCCCTTGCTGCCATGGGATTGATCCATTTTTATAATTCTTAATTGCAACAGTCGTCCACAAGGCCATTACTAATGCACACTTGTTGCAAACTATAAAAATTGCTAATCTTAAAAAATTCTTTCCTCTACGCCATTATGATGCCCACAAAGACATATTAAAGACATTTTCATCCTACGATTAACTGAACACTTGCTCACTATCCAGATGATCAGAGCTGATGTTTCCCCCATTTAACTTCTTAAGATTCCACCAATTCCACATGGAGGGTGACACCAAACAAGAAGAAGAATAGAAGCAACAGACTAACCAAACAGACAGCTCCAGACAAATGTTTGCTTTGATTTCCACCGAAGGATGTCTGTTAGAAAAGGTCTCCTCTCACAGCTGCTGCGATGCGAGCAGACAATGCAAACAGGAAATGTAACGTCTGACTGGCTGACTGAGTGAATGCCTGGCAGAATGACTGCCTCCGTGGCCTGATGTCTTGTTTGCTCAAGAGTTTCTTCGCTTTTTTCTTTTTTTTTGGCGCGACCTCGTTAATTGTAATGAGTTAAACTGCCATTTTGGTGGGGTTTTATTTGTTAGCATGGTTGGGTATGTGTGGCGAACAGACAGGCTGGCGAACTGGTCTGGCTGATTGTATGCAACTTACATATTAACGCACATTTTCATTTAATGAGATTTGCCCGCCTCCAGTTTTATTGCTTCGCTTTAGCCACCGTGTTATCACATTTCAATCACTTAACTCAAAGGGATTACAAAAAGGATTGTGGATGTTTAAAAACAAAAAGCCAGACTTTTATCTCTTGTTATTTCGTATTTATTTGTATTAAAACGCATGGAGGCGTGCCACATGCTAAGGTCTGCCAGCGTTCCACACTGTTATGGGGTATTACACCAAAGATTTGGCTCATTTAACTAGATCACAGTTATTTCGCAAACGTTCATTAAAAGCAACAGGGTGTAGGGTTTTGAGCATTTATTTGCCAAATTTATGAGGATAGCCTTAAATCTTTGAAATGCATATTTTTTGGCAAAAGAATTTGGATTGAGATTTTCATGTTATTTCTAAAATAATTTTAATAAAATTAAATTTGCAAAATCGGGAGATAGGTTTATAAAGGGTGATTTTTTTGAGGTTAGGATTTTCATGCATTAGTATTTGACAGATCACGTGGGATTTCAGACATGGTGTCAAAGAGAAAGATGCTCAGTATGCTTTGACATTTCATCATGAATAGACTTACTAACGAGCAACGCTTGCGAATCATTGAATTTTATTACCAAAATCAGTGTTCGGTTCGAAATGTGTTCAAATTTTGACAAATTTTGTTCAGCGATGAGGCTCATTTCTGGTTGAATGGCTACGTAAATAAGCAAAATTGCCGCATTTGGAGTGAAGAGCAACCAGAAGCCGTTCAAGAACTGCCCATGCATCCCGAAAAATGCACTGTTTGGTGTGGTTTGTACGCTGGTGGAATCATTGGACCGTATTTTTTCAAAGATGCTGTTGGACGCAACGTTACGGTGAATGAACACATTTCGAACCGAACACTGATTTCGGTAATAAAATTCAATGATTTGCAAGCGTTGCTCGTTAGTAAGTCTATTCATGATGAAATGTCAATGCATACTGAGCATCTTTCTCTTTGACACCATGTCTGAAATCCCACGTGATCTGTCAAATACTAATGCATGAAAATCCTAACCTCAAAAAAATCACCCTTTATATGAGCTGTATCAAGCTACTGATCGACTCAGACCATATGAGACACGTATGTTAAAGGTCATGAGAGAAGCTGTTGTACAAAATTTCTGCCAAATCGGATGAGAATTGCGCCCTCTAGAGGCTCAAGAAGTTAAGCTCCCAAATCGATTTATATGGCAGCTATATCAGGTTATGTACCGTTTTGCGCCATACTTAGCACAGTTATTGCAAGTCATAACAAACCACCTCATGCAAAATTTCAGGCAAGCCGGATGAGAATTGCGCGCTCTATTGGCTCAAGAAGTCAAGATCCCAAATCTGTTTATATGACAACTTTACCAGATTATGAAGCGAATTGAATCATACATAACACAGTTGTTGGAAGTCAAAACAAAACACTACGGGCAAAATTTCAGTCAAATCGGATAAGAATTGTGCCCTCTAGAGGCTCAAGAAGTCAAGACCCAAGATCGATTTGTATGTCAACTATATTAAAACAAAGACCGATTTGGCCCATTAACAATCCCAACCGACCTACACGATAAGAAATATTTGTGCTAAATTTCAAGCGGTTAGCTTTACTTCTTCGAAAGTTAGCGGACGGACGGAATATTTGATACCCACCACCTCGGGCATATATGTATACCCCATTTCGTCACAATCCGGCGAAAATTGGATAACTTAAGCACCCAAATTCGGCACGCATATTGAGTGGTCTAATATATATGTGGCCTTTTTGGCAGATGTATCCAATTATAAACCGATCTGACAACATTAAGGTCGATTTTCGTGAGACTCAAAAACAACTCACTGTTTCCAATTTCAGCGAAATCGGGTAATAAATAAAGCTTTTATGGGCTTCAGTCCCCTTATCGGCAGATTGGTCTATATGGCATCTTTATCTAAATATAGAACAATATTTAGGTCGGATGTTTGGAGGTCTTAACCTACTCACTGTTTCAAATTCCAGCGAAATCGGATGACAGATAGATCCAAGGATTTACAGATGAATGCTACACTACTGGTTCAAATATTTCTTATTGATTGTACAACTATAACTGAGAATGTTCCATCATACTTATGTAGACTCCAAAAATCGGGATTTTCCTATATTTTCCCCCAATACTAGAGAGTCGGGACAGCCACCGAAAGTTGGGATAATCCCGACCATCTGGCAAGTCTAGTATAAGTTGAAAAACATCCTGTTCCTCATTTTCTTTTTCTTGGGTAATTTGCAATAATGTTGTCATTTGTCAACCGCACTTATTACATTGTTACCATATTTGCTCAAATTGTTTAATAACCGATCTGAAAACATCAGCGGAGGCCCATCAAAATTGGCTCAGAATTAGATATGGCTCCCATTTGGACTTATAGGGTAGGATATTATATTATTATAAAGTCGTCACCGACGACTTTTGCCTTTCCTTACTGTTTTTATACCCACCACCGAAGGATGGGGGTATATTCATTTTGTCATTCCGTTTGCAACACATCGAAATATCCATTTCCGACCCTATAAAGTATATATATTCTTGGTCAGCGTAAAAATCTAAGACGATCTAGCCATGTCCGTCCGTCTGTCCGTCTGTCTGTTGAAATCACGCTACAGTCTTTAAAAATAGAGATATTGAGCTGAAATTTTGCACAGATTCTTTTTTTGTCCATAAGCAGGTTAAGTTCGAATGTGGCTTTTATTGGCCTAAGACCCTAAATCGCTGGATCGGTCTATATGGGGGCTATATCAAGATATAGTCCGATATAGCCCCCATATAGACCGATCCAGCGATTTTGGGTCTTAGGCCAATAAAAGCCACATTTATTATCCGATTTTGTTGAAACTTGGGGCAGTGAGTTGTGTTAGGCCCTTCGATATCCTTCGTCAGTTTGGCTTAGATCGGTCCAGATTTGGATATAGCTGCCATATAGACCGATCCTCCGATTTAGGGTCTAAGGCCCATAAAAGCCACATTTATTATCCGATTTCGCTGAAATTTGGGACAGTGAGTTGTCTTAGGCCTTTTGACATGTTTCTTCAATTTGGTCCATATCGGTTCAGATTTGGATATAGCTGCCATATAGACCGATCCTCCGGTTTAGGGTCTTAGGCCCACAAAAGCCACATTTATTATCCGATTTTAATGAAATTCGGGACAGTGAATTGTGTAAGGCCCATCGACATCCTTCGTTAAATTGTCCCAGATCGGTTCAGATTTGGATATAGCTGCCATATAGACCGATCCTCCGATTTAGGGTCTTAGGCCCACAAAAGCCACATTTATTATCCGATTTTGCTGAAATTTGGGACAGTGAGTTGTGTTAGGCCCTTTGACATATTTCTTCAATTTGGTCCAGATCGGTTCAGATTTGGATATAGCTGCCATATAGACCGATTTTTTGGTTTATGGTTTTGGGCCCATAAAATGCTCATTTATTGCCCGATGTCGCCGAAATTTGGAACAGTGAGTTAAGTTAAGATCCTTGACATACTTCTGCAATATCGCACAGATCGGTCCAGATTTGGATATAGCTGCCATATAGAATGATATCTAGGTTTTAGTCTTTGGGGCCATAAAAGAGACATTTATTGTCCGATTTCGCCGAAATTTGGGACAGTGCTTAGTGTTAGGCTCTTCGACATGTTTATGCAACTTGGCCCAATTCGGTCCAGATTCGGATATAGCTGCGATGTAGACCGATATCTCGATTTAAAGTCTTGGCCCCATAACAGGCGCATTTATAGTCCGATTTCATTGAAATTTGACACAGTGACTTATGTTCGGCTTCATATAGTTCAGATCGGTATGAGGTATATGAGTAAAAGGTATGAATTTTTCACCGAATTTTGATGAAAGGTGGTTTACATATGTACCCGAGGTGGTGGGTATCCAAAGTTCGGCCCGGCCGAACTTAACGCTTTTTTACTTGTTTTTTTTTATTTTTATTATTGAAAACGTTTTTATTTTAAACTAAATTTTTATTTGAAAACATTTCCGTCATAGTTTTTTATGTGTTAGTTCGTTTGTGTTCATTTTTTTACAATCCATGATGGTTGGTTCCCAAAATTCAGTCTGGCCGAACTTACCGCATTTTTTCTTTTCTTGTTTCCACACACTTTATGCCATCTAGTGTAGAGTAGCTTAAACGATCTTAACGAATTCAATACATGGCAATATCATTCCCAAAAATAGTTTAGATAAATATTTTCAACATATGGCAGCATTCACGGGTGTAGGTATTTGTTGGCGCAAATCAGTATTCCATCGGCCATCATCACATATGGATGGTGAATGACAAATGTGTGAAGAGAAACTTTTACCGAAATACTGTTTATGTTTTCATGCTTTCTTATACCCCCCCACCATTGGATGGGGGTATTCTAATTTCGTTATTCCGTTTGTAACACCTCAAAATACGCATCTCAGACCCCATAAAATATATATATTCTTGTTCGTCATGACATTTAAAGTCGATCTAGCCATGTCCGTCCGCCTGTCGAAAGCACGCTAACATTCGACGGAATAAAGCTAGGAGCTTGAAATTTTGCACAAATACTTTTTATTAGTGTACGTTGGTTGGGTGGCAGAAATTTTGCACGTTGTGTTTTGGTATCACTTCCAACAACTGTGCTAGTATTAGTATTGTTCAAATCGGTACATAACCTGGTTTGCTGACATATACACCGATCTTCAGCTTTTAGAAGCCGCAATTGTTATCCGATTTGGCTGTAACTTTCCATGCGGTGCTTTGTTATAACTTCCAACAACTGTGCCTTGTATGGCGCAAATCGGTACATAACCTGGCATAGCTGCCATATAAACCGCTCTTTTGTCCTGACTTCTTGAGCCTCTAGAGGCCGCAATCCTCGTCCGATTTGGCAGAAATCTTGCATGCGGTGCTTTGTTATAACTTCCAACAACTGTGCCTAGTATGGCGCAAATCGGTTCATAACCTGATATAGCCGCCATATAAACCGCTCTTTTGTCTTGACTTTTTGAGCCTCTAGAGGGCGCAATTCTCGTCCGATTTGACTGAAATTTTGTACAACGACTTCGCTCATGACCTTCAACATACGTGTCTTATATGGTCTGAATCGATCTATAGCTTGATGCAGCTCCCATTTAAACCGACATCTCGATTTTGCTTCTTGAGCCCCTATAAGGCCCAATTCTTATCCGAATGGACTAAAATATTACGCAATGACTTCTACAATGTTCAGCATTTTATTCATTTGTGGTATGAATCGGGCTATAACTTGATATAGCTCCAACAGCATAACAGTTCTTATACATTACTCTTTGATTGCCTAAAAAGAGATACCGCGCTAAGAACTCGACAAATGCGATCCATGGTGCGAATATATAAGATTCAACCCGGCCGAACTTAGCACGCTCTAACTTGTTTTTTTCCTGGGCCACCATGGATTCTGCTAAGAATGTATACAAAATATTGAGGTTGAGTAGCACAATTTTATTCTACATACCAAACCAGCAAAAATTATAGCTTCTAGGAACCGAACAAGGATGATCGAGAGACCGGTATACATGGTTACAAAATGATTTGGATCGTATTTGGCACAGTTGTGGGAAGTCGTAACAGAACACCACATGGAAAATTTCAGCCAAATCGTTCAAAAATTTCGCCTTCCAGAGGTTTAAAAAATCAATTCGGAAGATCAGTTTATATGGGAGATATATCTAAATCCGAACCGCCCAACGACCACATCAATATTAAGTATCTGTGCAAAATTTCAAGCGGGTAGCTTTATGCGTTCGACTGCTATTGTGATATCGATCGAAGGAAGGACAGACATGGCTTGATCGCTTCAGAACGTCGAGACGATCAAGAATATATATACTTTATGTGGTCTTTTAATGTGAAGATAGGGAAGGAAGACCTTTTTGGTCCAACAGCGTCCAGTAATCGGTTGAGGCTGATAGATTTCGACAAGGCAAAAAACATGGTAGTTAGTAGCATCAGATTTCAACATATACACATTCATAAAGCCACTTGGCTGTCACCCGATCAAAACACGAGAAACCAAATTGGTCACGTTGTGATAGATGGAAGGCATTCATCCAGCGTGTTAGATGTACGATCGATCCGTGGAGCGAATATAGATTCGGATCATTACCTCGTTGCAGCAAAGGTTCGCACCCGTTTGAACATGGCGAGGAAAGTACGATCTGACACTGCACGGAAGCTGGACATTGAAAAGATGCAAACACAACAAATGGCAGCGGCATACTCCACTCGACTGACTCAACTGCTTCATGAAAGCACTCCTTGTTCCTATGATATAATGGCGCAGTGGCAAACTATTGCCCACTCCATGGAAAATGCCGCGAAATCCATACTTGGGTACCGGAAGCCTCCTCCAAAAAACCCATGGTACGACCAAGAGTGTCGAGATGCTACTGAAGCCAAGAACGCGGCATATAGAGCAACCCTGCAATCAGTAGCAACGCGCCAGATGAGGGAGAGGTATCGGGAGAAAAGGAGAGAGGAGAAACGTCTATTCCGCAGAAAGAAAAAGTAAATGGAAAGACGTGAGTGCGAGCGAATTGCGATGTACAGGAGTCAGAATGAAGTCCGGAAATTCTACCAAAGAATTAAACACCAAACCGATGGCTTTGGTGCAGGCGCATCGTCCTGCAGAAACAAAGAAGGAAATCTGGTAACTGACACAGTTAACATGCTGAGGATATGGAAAGAACATTTAACCCAATTGCTAGTGTCCGATGTTGGCGGCGAAGAGGATACTGCAGAATCAATCCCTGATGATGGTATAGAATATTTACCTCCTAGTCAGAATGAGATCCAAGTAGAAGTAACCCGACTAAAGAACAACAAGGCAGCAGGAGCTGACGGGTTGCCCGCCGAACTATTTATGACCGGAAGCGACACGCTGATAAGGCGTATGCATCAGCTTATCTGCGCAATCTGGCTAGAAGAACGCATACCCGATGATTGGAACCTCAGCATACTTTATCCCGTACACAAGAAAGGAGACAAGACGGAATGTGCCAACCACAGAGGAATAAGTCTCCTTCCCATCGCATACAAGATACTCTCGAGCGTACTGTGTGAATGATTAAAACCTCAAGTCAATGAGATAAATGGACCCTATCAATGCGGCTTTAGACCAGGTAAATCCACCCTAGACCAGATATTCACATTGCGCCAAATCCTGGAAAAGACCCGAGAAGGACAAATTAACACCTACCATCTCTTTGTTGACTACAAAGCCCCTTTCGATACCCCGTTACGTTCAAAGGTATTTCAAGCCATATCTGAGTTTGGTATCCCTGCAAAATTAATATTTAATACTCTGCAGGATGACACTTGCTGATACGCGTTACTCAGTAAGAATAGGAAAGAATCTCTCCGAACCATTTAATACCAAACGAGGTTTCAGACAAGGAGACAGCCTATCGTGTGATCTCTTTAATATCCTGCTGGAGATGATTATTCGAGATGCAGTTGTGAATAGATATGGCACACTAATCACAAGAGAGCACATGCTACTCACCTATGCCGACGATATCGATATCATAGGTCGGTCACCGGAAGTAGTAACTGCAGCCTTTGAAAGAATCGAAAGAGAGTTAGTGATGGGTCTGGCAGTAAATGTAAATAGATAAGACGAAATGGATGGTTTACACTCCCAAAAAACCTTGCACAACGGAGCAGATAAAGAAAATGGAGAAATTTGGGAACCACAACTTTGATATAGTCAGTAACTTTGTCTACCTCGGCACCGCCGTAACCGAAACGAATGACACCAGTTTTGAGATAAAGCGAAGAATAATACTGGCAAACAGATGCTACTTTGGACTAAGTAAGCAGTTTAGGAACAAGGCCACCTCCCGACAGATTACACTTTCCAAGACACTAATACTAACCGTGCTGTTATATGGTTCTGAAGAATGGGTGAAAGCAGATGAGGCAGTGCTTGGAGTATTTGAGAGAAAGATTCTTCGTAAAATATATGGACCAGTTTGCGTTAATGGAGAATATAGGCGACGTATGAACCACGAGCTGTATGACGACGATAGCATAGTTGCGATTATTACAAGGTGTTTCAAACGGAGATAAAAACTACACAATTGCTTGAGGTATGTGACGCCTCATGCAATTGTGTAGTTTTTTCTGGACTGCCTTTTATTTAAGTCCTTCTCTCTGTCATAGAAACCACATTAGCTTTCGAATGTATAAGGCCTTCTTGGGCAGATGGGGAACCCAATTCTTACAGGCATGGAATTTTGCATACTGAATTCTGAAAATGCTTCCAACGTTCATACTTCTTAAAAAATAATCATCACGGCTCATCCAATTTTTATATAATTTAAATGTTCTCCCTATTGGGGCCATTGGCGCAGAGGTTAGCAAGTCCGCCTATGACGCTGAACGCCGGGGTTCGTATCCTGGCGAGACCATCAGAAAACATTTTCAACGGTGGTTTTCCCCTCCTAATGCTGGCAACATTTGTGAGGTACTATGCCATGTAAGAACTTCTCGCCAAGGAGGTGCCGCACTGCGTCACGCCGTTCGGACCCGTCTATAAAAAGGAGACCCCTTATCATTGAGCTTAAATCTTAAACAGGACAGCACTCTTTGATAATTGAGAAATTTGCCCCTCTTTCTTAGTGGAATGTTCATGGGTAAAATTTGAAATTCAATATTTGGAGGTGTTACAAACGAATATAGCAAGTTACGCTGGAGGTTGTAGATTGTAAAGATAATTCTAGAAATTTCTACAGCCATGTTATGACCCATATGATGGTGGGTTCAACATTCTATTCATGTGTTTTACCATTACCCGTATCCGCATTTAAATGCCTGCAATAATTGCTTGTTAATAATAAGTGGGGCACATGGAGAACACGGCACTTGTTGGAATAGTGGCCATGTTTTTGGTCTACATTATTCATGGGACTTTATATGATTTTATACAAAATTCTGTAAAAATAGCACAGTAAACTACCTCAATTGTTGTATGATGTCCTGCATTTGTTTTAATTTTGGTGTTTGCATTGCAAATTAACTATAATTTTTCCACGATAGTGGATGTTACATTTTGTGGGGTGTATCCTACATGGCGAAACATTAACGCGATTAATTACCAACTAACACGTTATGTCTTTTAGTCCGCAGACTATTAAAGTTTTAATTCAGTGATACTTTATTGAGGGAAAGATAGAATTTGCAAAGTATTACTAAGAATTTTTTTTAACAAGACAAGTGAAATGCCTTATGTTTGGCGGGAGATATATCTTAATGGATATATATCTTAATCAAATTTTCAATCGAATAAAAAGAACGTACATTGTGAACAGCGGAAATTCATTCGGAGGTAGGTTTATAAATTGCAAATTGCAAATTTTGCCCCGTGTACATTCCACAAAGGAAACGGGGCTAATTTCTCACATATCAATGAGTGCAGTCCGATTCCAGTTTAGGCTCAATCATAAGGGGCCTTCTTGTTAAAGCCGAGTCCGAACAGAGTGCCGCAGTGCCATACCTCTTTGGCGAGAAGTTTTTACATGGCATAGTATCTCATAAATGTCGCCAGCATTAGGAGGGGAAAACGACCGCTGAAAATTTTTTTAACCTCCACCATAGGCCGGGGGTATACTAATTTTGTCATTCTGTTTGTAACTCCTCGAAATATTCTTCTAAGACCCAATAAAGTATATATATTCTTGATCGTCATGACATTTTAAGTCGAACTAGCCATGTCGGTCCGTCTGCCCGTCCGTCCATCCTCTGTCTGTCGAAAGCACGCTAACTTTCGAAGTAGCAAAGCTAGCCGCTTGAAATTTTGCACAAATACTTCTAATTAGTGTAGGTCAGTTGGGATTGTAAATGGGCCATATCGGTCAATGTTTTGATATAGTTGCCATATAAACCGATCTTGAGTGTTGACTTCTTAAGCCTCTAGAGTGCGCAATTCTCGTCCGATTTGACTGAAATTTTGCAAGTGCTGTTTTGCTATCACTTCCAAAGGCTGTGCTGTATGGTTCAAATCGGTTCATAACCTGATATAGCTGCTATATAAACCGATCTTAGATCTTGACCTCTTGAACCTCTAGAGGGCGCAATTATTATCCAATTTGGCTGAAATTTTCCATTAGGTGTTTTGTTATTACTTCCAATAACTGTGTTAAGAATGGTTCAAATCGGTCCACAACCTGATATAGCTGCCATATAAACCGATCCTAGATCTTGAGCTCTTGAACCTCTAGAGGGCGCAATTATTATCCAATTTTGGCGGAAATTTTCCTGATACAGCTGCTATGTAAACCGATCTGGGGTTTTAACTACTTAAGCCACTAGAGGGCGCAATTATTATCCGATTTAGCTGAAATTTTGTATGAGGTGTTTTGTTATGATTTTCAACAACTGTGATAAGTATAGTTCAAATCGGTCCATAACCTGATACAGCTGCTATGTAAACCGATCTGGGGTTTTAACTACTTAAGCCACTAGAGGGCGCAATTATTATCCGATTTAGCTGAAATTTTGTATGAGGTGTTTTGTTATGATTTTCAACAACTGTTATAAGTATAGTTCAAATCGGTCCATAACCTGATACAGCTGCTATGTAAATCGATCTGGGGTCTTGACTACTTGAGCCACTAGAGGGCGCAATTATTATCCGATTTAGCTGAAATTTTGTGCAACGGCTTCTCCCATGGCCTCTAACATAGGTGTCGAATATAGTCTGAATCGGTTTAAAGCATAATACAGCTCGCCTATAAACCGGTCTCCATAGTTCACTTCTTCAGCCCCTAAAGAGCGTAATTCTTACTATATTTGGCTGAAATTTTACTCAATGACTTCTACTATGGTCTCCAATATTCAATTTAATTATGATCCGAAATTAACAATAGTTTGATATTGTTACAATAACATTGCAATTGTTTTCTTTTACCCTTTGTTTGCGTAAAAAGAGAAACCGTGGCAAGAGCTCGACAAATGCGATTCATGGTGGAGGGTATATAAGATTCGGCCCAGCCGAACTTAGCACGCTTTTACTTGTGTCTGATGGTCTCGCCAAGATTCGATCCCAGGCGTTTAGTGTCATATGCGGACATACTATCCTCTGCGCTGCGATATATCTAAATAAATTTAGACAAAATCGTGTAAAAATGTGGAGAGGTTCCAAACTACTCACTTCTACAAGTTAAGTCGATACCATGTATCTGGTAGTTAGTTGCTAATTTGGTCAGATTTGTATCATAATCGGCACAGATATCGAGGTGCCTTTTATAACTGACTTTTCTAAATTTCAAAGAAATTGGGCAATAAATGCACCTGTTATGGGCTCATGTTGCAAAAGAGTCCGATTTGACCCCTCCAAGAACTAATTCTGCCTACTGATGCAATTTATATTTGTGGAAAATTTCATGTTAATTTTGAAATGCTGTAGCAAGATTAGACCTAACGTACGGCCAGACTCACTCAAACACCTGCATGGTCAAATTGTCTTAGAATTAGCGACGATCAAGAATGCCTTTCTTTATGTTGTATGTCAGAAGGAAGAAAAATAGACCCATCGATAAGTATAGCGATCGACACAGAATCACTTTAGGATTCTATTTAGCTATTCCGTCTGTCTGTCCGTCTGTTCATATAAATTTGTGTACAAACTACAGGTCGTAGTTCTCATCCGATCGTCTAACAAGACTGTAAATCGAGATATCAGTCTACATGGCAGCTATATCCAAATCTGGACCGATTTGGGCCAAATTGAAGAAGAATGTTGAAGGGCCTAACACAACCCACTGTCAAAAATTTCGGCAAAATCGGACAATAAATGCGCCCTTTATGGCCCCAAAACCTATAACCGAGAGATCAGTCTATATGGCAGCTATATTCAAATCTGGATCGATCGGGGCCAAATTGACAAAGGACGTCGAAGAGCCGTACACAACTTACTGTCTCAACTTTCAGCAACATCGGACAATAAATGCGCCTTTTGTGGCCCAAAACCTTAAACCGAGAGACTGGTCTATATGACAGCTATATCCAAATCTGGACCAATCTGGGCCAAATTGACGAAGAATGTCGAAAGGCCTAACACAACTCACTGTCCCAAATTTCAGCAAAATCGGATAATAAATGTGGCTTCTATGGGCCTAAGACCTTAAATCGGACGATCGGTCTATATGGCAGCTATATTCAAATCTGGACCATCTGAGCCAAATTGAAGAAGGACGTCAAAGAGCCTAACACAACTCACTGCATCAAATTTCAGCGAGATCGAACAATAAATGCGCCTTTTATAGCCCCAAAACCTTAAACCGAGAGATCGGTCTATATGACAGCTGTATTCAAATCTGGACCGATCTGTGCCGTATTGCAAAAGTATATCAAGGGGCTTAACCTAACTCACTGTTCCAAATTTCGGCGACATTGGACAATACATGCGCCTTTTATGGGCCCAAAACCTTAAATCGGGAGATCGGTCTATATGGCAGCTATATCCAAATCCGGACCTATCTGAGCCAAATTGACGAAGGATGTCGAAGGGCCTAACACAACTCACAGTCTTAAATTTCAGCAAAATCGGATAATGAATGTGGGTTTTATGGGCCTAGGCCCCTAAATCGGCCGATGGGTCTATATGGGGGCTTTATCATGATATAGTCCGATATAGCCCATCTTCGAACCTAATCTGCTTATGGATAAAAAAAAAATCTGTGCAAATATTTCTATTTTTAAAGATTGTAGCGTGATTTCAGCAGACAGACGGACGGACATATCTAGGTCGTCTTGGATTTTTACGCTGATCAAGAATTTATATACTTTATAGAGTCGGAAATGGACATTTCGATGTGTTGCAAACGAAATGGCAAAATTAATATACCCCCATTCTTCGGTGGTGGGTATAATAAATATGTTTTTGCAGTGCAACATCAGTTTTACCGCTACCACTGATACTTCTGAAAGGTATTCTACTACTAAATTTCCCCTAAACATTTCAAAAAGGGACAAGGGATACTTCTCTCATATTAATGAGTGCAGTCTGATTAACGTTTAAGCTTAATGATAAGGCGTCTCCTTTTTTATGCCCAGGCCCAAAGGCGTCCCACACAGCGACACTAGTTGTTGTCAGAGAAGCTTTAACATGGCAGGATACCTCACAAATGTAACCATCATTAGTAAGGAGATAACCACCGCAGAATTGTTTTCTGATGAAGTAAAATTCCATATTACAGTGGCATGGAAATCTGATTTCTTAAAACCTCATGCACAAATTCAACTAACCTCATATAAAGATGGAAATGTGATTGTTTTTTTTTTTTTACACATATACACGCATTTGCAAATATCGTTATGTGTATCATCCTCCGCCTAAGCCTTATGGATGCATTTTCATAACCAAGAGGAAGAAATAATCAAATGACAATCACAACAAATGTACAAAGAGGTAACAACGGCAATGTGCGTAACGAACAACGTTATGCGGTTGTGTTCTCTAAATATATCCATAAATTTATTTATGAAACTGCATTTAAGTGTATTTTTACTTTGTGCTCAAAAAAATCTAAATCCACATAGGATTTTCATAAGCAAACATTAAACACTGAAGTGCAAATATTGTCGCAAGTTACGAGAATAGTGTTTGTTCCGAATATATGACGTATAGAGTATGTTCAATTGTTTCCGTACATTTTCAAAATTCAGTTATATTTATATATCATATCATATATTTAAAATTATAACGCACAGTGGGCCAAACGGCGAAAAAATTCAAAACAAATCCACAACTGTTTAGCTGTTGACCTGAACGGTAAAAATGTTCTTGATATTTCTAGAGGAGGACTTAGGCTTCCAGGAAAATTTTGGTCTCTATCTTTAATACAGAGATAAATAGTGCCACCTTCCATTTCATCAACTTTCAAGGGGCTATACAATTGATCTACTGATCCGCTATGCATAATTTAGGACTCGGGAGAGTGCTTGGCGAGATCTTTAAAAACATGCATAATGTAAATATGCATTGTGTATCGTTAAAGAGGTATGAATAGTTTAATTTTAAAACATCAAAATTTTGCCTACTTTTTTATACCCACCACCGAAGGAAGGGGGTATATTCATTTTGTCATTCCGTTTGCAACACATCGAAATATCCATTTCCGACCCTATAAAGAATATATAGTCTTGATCAGCGTAAAAATCTAAGACGACCTAGACATGTCCGTCCGTCTGTCTGTTGAAATCACGCTACAGTCTTCAAAAATGGAGATATTGAGCTGAAACTTTGCACAGATTCTTTTTTTTTAGACATATCCAGGTTAAGTTCAATGTTCAGACTATATCTTGATATAGCCCCCATATAGACCGATCCGCCGATTTAGGGTTTTAGGCCAATAAAAGCCACATTTATTATCTGATTTTGCTGAAATTTGGGACAGTGAGTTGTGTTAAGACCTTCGACATCCTTTGTCAATTTGGCTCAGATCGGTCTAGATTTGGATATAGCTGCCATATAGGCTGATTCTCAGATTAAGGATCTTAAGCCCATAAAAGCCACATTTGTTATCCGATTTTGCTGAAAGTTGGGACAGTGAGTTGTATTAGGCCCCTCGACTTCATCCGTCAATTTGGCTCAGATCTGTTCAGATTTGGAAATAGTTGCCATATAGACCGATCCCCCGATTTAGGGTCTTAGGCCCATATAAGCCACATTTAATATCCGATTTTGCTGAAATTTGGGACAGTGAGTTGTGTAAGGCCCCTCGACATCCTTCGTCTTTGGCTCTGATCGGCCCAGATTTAGATATAGCTGCCATATAGACCGATCCTCCGATTAAGGGTCTTAGGCGGATAAAAGGCGCATTCCAGGAGGAAGAGAGATAGACCCATTAATAAGTATACCGATCGACTCAAAATAATTTTCTGATTCGATTTAGCTATGTCCGTCTGTCTGTCTGTCCGTCCATGTTAATTTGAGTAAAAAGGACTACAGTCGCAATTTTTGTCTGATCGTCTTCAAATTTGGTACAGGCATGTTTCCCGGCATGCGCCGAAACCCAAGCAGGGGTATATCTACAGCCCCACCCTTCAGCGAAGAAATTGTATCCGTTCTGGTCTCACGCAAATAGGGCAAATCAGCCGGCCCTGATAATATACCTGCTGAACAGTTGCGGTATGGGGCATACGCCATAGCTCAAGCGACTACCCCAATAATCAGGGAGGCCTGACATACAAAGGCTGCCCCACGGAATGGAAGAAGTGGATCATGGTCACAATCCTAAAGAACCTCACCCAGTGTAAGAACTGGAGGGGGTTTACATTGTAAAAATCGCAATAAATAAAGTAATGGCAAGTCTTCTTTCGCAGCGTATTTCGCCTGCACTTGACAGCATTTTGAGTAAAGAACAGGCAGGTTTTCAGCCAGAAAGTTCTTGTGCCGACCGCATTAACTCCCTGCGCATGATCATTGAACAATCTGCAGAATTTAATACGCACCTATACCTTTTATTAATCGACTTCGAGCGTACTTTTGCACAGTTTCGCGAAGTTCAAGGTGGAGCACTGTTGAATAAGGGCATCACTGAAAAAATCCAGAAACTTATTAGGAAGCTGTTTAGGAATGCTGAAGTCTCGGTCCGTTTCAATGGAAAAGAGAGCCGACCTTTTGGAATCGTCAAAGGAGTGAAGTAGGTTTGCATCCTGTCGCCGATGCTATTTTTATACCCTCCACCATAGGATAGGGGGTATACTAATTTCGTCATTCTGTTTGTAACTACTCGAAATATTCGTCTAAGACTCCACAAAGTATAAGTATTCTTGATTATCATGACATTTTATATCGATCTAGCCATGTCCGTCCGTCTGTCTGTCGAAAGCACGCTAACTTCCGGAGGAGTAAAGCTAGCCGCTTGAAATTTTGCACAAATACTTCTTATTTGTGTAGGTCGGTTGGTATTGTAAATGGGCCATATCGGGCCATGTTTTGATATAGCTGTCATATAAACCGATCTTGGGTCTTGATTTCTTGAGCCTCTAGAGTGCGCAATTCTTATCCGATTGGAATGAAATTTTGTGCGACGTGTTTTGTTATGATACCCAACAACTGTACCAAGTATGGTTCAAATCGGTCCATAAGCTGATATAGCTGTCATATAAACCGATCTTGGGTCTTGGCTTCTTGAGCCTCTAGAGGTCGAAATTATTATCCGATTTGCCTGAAATTTGGTACGACGGATTCTCTCATGACCATCAACATACGTGTTTGTTATGGTCTGAATCGGTCTATAGCCTGATACAGCTCCCATATAAATCGATCTCTATTTTACTTCTTGAGCTCCAAAGGGCTCAATTCTTATTCGAATTGGCTGACATTTTACACAGGTCTCCAACATATAATTTAATTGTGGTCCAAACCGGACCATATCTTGATATCGCTCTAATAGCAAAGCAAATCTTTTCTTATATCCGTTTTTCCCTAAGATGAGATGCCGGGAAAAGAACACGACAAATACGATCCAAGGTGGAGGGTATATTAGATTCGACCCGGCCGAATTTAGCACGCTTTTACTTGTTAATTTTATTAGACTCCGTATTAGAAGCAACTAATGCTGAGGCACCCTATGGCATACACTGGGGTATTAACGACTTCCTCGGAGACATCGACTATGCGGATGGCATATGTCTCTTTTCGCATCGCTTCGAGGACATAAAGGCCAAACTGGAATAAGTGAATGAAAATGTTGCCAAAGTAGGACTGAGGATAAACATAGGAAAGACCAAATTGATGAAGATAGGATTTGATGGTCCTCTTGCTTGCTTCCTTTCAGTAATATCCTCTTCTTCACACAATTCTGATCGCTCCGTAGGATTTTCGTCGTCCTGCCGACAGTTTCGTTGTTCCACAGTGTTCATCGCCCACGCTCTTAACTCGGACTGCATCGACCCGAATGGTTTCGGTTAAACCAAGTTTGTTGACGGCAGTCCTCTGGCCTTCACTGCCAAATCGTCAGATTTTACATTGCCCTTTACTCCGATATGGCCTTTCATCCAAACTATGCGGATTGCGCCATTCTCAGAGAAGGCGTTAATCTTCTTCTTACATACCAAGACTATTGGTGACTTTACCGTCCTGGTTGCTATTGCCCTTATTTGCAGTTTACTGTCCTTAAAGATTTTTAAACTCGACGTCTTGCGTTGACACCACACCACCTCACGCATTCCGTGATCGCCTCCAGATCTGTGAATGCAAGACCGTATTATGGCCAGGCAGTCGAAAACAGATTTCAGTCCCTGGGTTCTCTATGTAGACCCCCAGGTTCACTCTGTCCTCTAGCTTTGATCCATCTGTACAGCATTCTCTCCCAGATGGCAATACCAGAATGAAAGATGGCAGAACCGTCCCGCACTAGACCTCAAATGTCATCTCAGGTATCCGATCGGAAACCTCGGTCATTCCTTCCAGATTTCCTATACTCGCCTCGATTATACCGCAATGTCATGACCTGTTCCTATCCTCAATCCATTCTCCTATCGCCTTGAGTCTCATAGCCACATTGGCTGCCTCACATTTAATCTGTATGTCAATGGGTCTGATATCCAGAATAGTCTCCAGTAACCTATTGGGCGTGGTGCTTATCGCTCCACCTATGCCAAGACAACATGTTCTCCGGTCCTTATGTTGCACTTTTTCTCCATAGCAGTCAACCAAACTACTGAGGTGTATATAGGTATTGGTCTAATCACGCTCCTGTAGATCCAGTGGACTACTCTAGGATTCAGGCCCCATTTCGAGCCTACGGTCCGTGTATATAGTGTCCAATATCTGTGAGGCTTCTCGGTAAGCTCCTGAATATGACACTTCCAATTTAGTTTTCTGCCCAAGATCACTCCTAAATATTTGACCTTGTCAGATATCGAAATAGTCTTTTTGTGGAAAAGTGGTGCGTTAAATTGCCATCGTCTTCCTCGTGAACAGGCATATTACAGTCTTCTCTGGGTTAACATTGAGACCTCTGGACCCTTTCAGCCCTTCTGCATAGCTCGTTCGGATCCTTACCCCTTAGAAGTATTATAACATCGTCTGCGTAGCAGACGGGTTCAAATCCCTTCTCAGTCAGCATCCATAATAGCTCATTTATGGTGGTCACCCATAGGAGTGTCGATAAAATGTCCCCCTTTGGCGTGCCCTGTGCCACTTTCTCCCTTATATTTTTTGCCATGGGAGACACAATTTACCCACCTGTTCCTTAGCATATGGTTTATCCAGTCCACCCGGTATAGGTCAAAGTATTGGATCAGTATGTCGGTCCACACATTGTTAAAAGCCCCCTCGATGTCAATGCATACCGCCAGTGTGTACGTTTCAGCATCGAAGGATTCTTCTATTTTATGCACAACCTCGTGCAGGGCAGTCTCCACCGACCTTGCCTTGATATAGGCATGCTGTTTGTATTTGAGCAGTTTGCTGGAAGTCCTACTCTTTATCATGGAGTCCACAATAGGTTCCATGGTTTTGAGTAGAAAGGACGTAAGGCTTATCGGTCTGTAGACCTTTGGTATCGCCTAACTTGCCTTGCTGGGCTTGGGTATAAACACCACTCTTGCCCCTGCAAGGCTTTCGGAGTATTTGCAAGTCCTAGGTACGCTGTGAAAATTTTGGCCAGGCAAGGCGCCAGAGAGTCTGCCTCTTTCGGTATTAACGCCGGAAATATTCCATCAGGTCCGGTTGACTTAAATGGTTTGAAGCTCCTCAAGGTTTCCTTCACCATAAAATCTTCAATAGTAAGTATCTGTTCAAAATTTTAAACGTCTATCTTTACTCCTTCGAAGGTTAGCGCGCTTTTGACAGATAAGCAGACAGACCGATGTACATGGCCAAATCGACTTGAAATGTCAAGACGATCAAGAACATTAATAAATTGTTGTGTGTCAGAGCTTTATTACTACGCGTTACAAATGGAATGACTAAATGAATATACCTATGGTGGAGGGTATAAAAAATCTTATTTGCAACTAATTTTGATGCACACTGTTATCCCAATAGTAGTTGCATAATACGCCAGCATTGCAACAGAGAAGCTGCATCAAGAAAACTAAGATGTTACTTAAGTATGAAACAAAGAACATTATCCATACATTTCCTATTTAAAAAGCTGAAGAGAGAAATAGGGAAAAACTGCTACAGGATCTACCTAAGGAATAACTTTCTGAGGAGTAGTAAAATCTCACTTTTTCGTTTAGTACCCTAACCATGAATGGTAGCAAAATAGAGTGTCGTCGTCATTGAGAAGCCAAAGTATGCAAAGATCTGAGCAAAAGAACAAGCCACTGCCAACTGGCAACTGTGGGTAAAGCGCATTATAAGCACTGATGTAATTTTCTGCAAATATTTTTTTTTTATAAAATATGAAAGAAGCTACAACAAAAACTAAGAAATAATGGAAACTGCAGCGAGCAACCCACAAATGAAGGGAAAAACACTTATACACTCACATAGACTTTGGAAAAATATAACAAAATGAAAATGTGGAAATTGCAAAAGTTTTTTGATATCTCAAAACTGGTGTTTGCATTGAAATTGTTGTGAGAGTGTGTATATCTGTATGTGTGTGTGTGTGTGAATGTGTGCTCATAGTTGCAAACTGTTCAAGGATAATTCTTGGTTGCTTCACCAGTTGTCCCGTTTATATTGGTTTTTAAGTTATTTTCCCGCTATCCTTTGGTTTGGTTTGGGGTGTTTGTCCATTCAACGCTTATGGACTGCAGCAGCTGCCGCTCACCAGGTAGCCTTACCGGGCAGCAACAGCCATTTTAAAATGTGATCATCATAACGGAAGTGTTACATTAAGGAAAGCAAATAGTTTCGCACACCAGCAAATATGGAAATAAACAGGTACAGGTCCACCCCAGAGTATGAATTAATGAATATGTAGCACACAATAATGTGACACTGCAATCAACACAGCAATATTTGAAACGAGTTGTAGTTGAAATGAGTGGACAAGATTTTTAAAATTTTATCAAAGAAAAAAATTTCCACTGTAACGAACGCACGTGATATAATAGATCGTAACTAATGAAAGATTTTAGTTTAGACACACGAAAGGATTATTATTCAGCAATTAGCCATTTATGAGCTGAACATTAGTGTCAACCGGTAAATTGCAAATTGCAAATTTTGCCCATGAACATTCCACTAAGGAACAGGGGCAAACTTCTCACATATCAATGAGTGCAGTCCGATTCAAGTTTTAGCTCAATAATAAGGGGTCTCCTTTTTATAGCCGAGTCCGAACGGCATGCCGCAGTGCGACACCTCTTTGGAGAGAAGTTTTATATGGCATAGTACCTCAAAAATGTTGTCATCATTAGGAGGGGAAAACCAACGCTGAAATTTTTTTTTTGATGGTCTCGCCAGGATTCGAACCAAGGCGTTCAGCGTCATCATAAGCGGACATGCTAACCTTGCTAACCAACGACCATTGAGTACGATTTTGTTTTGAAACATCGCTCAAAAAGCCCTCTTACTGTTCATAGCGCATTAGGGTGGAAGAAAGCCATACTTTCTGCTATTCGGGAACAACAAATAAACACATCAACATTGCCAAACTCGGGATACCCACCACCTCGGGTATATATGTAAACCACCTTTCATCATAATCCGGTGAAAAATGCACAATTTATGCCCCCATAGCAGCTCTATCGAAAAATGGTCCGATTAGAACCAAATTCGACACGGATATTGGTGTAATTGTTGAATTTTGTAGAACAAAATATTGGTCTTTTTGGTAGCCATCTCCAAATGTATACCGATCTGAATCATATGCCACACGAATGTCGAAAAGCTTAACATAAGTCACTGTGTCAAATTTCGGCGAAATCGGAATTTAAATGTGTCTTTTATGGGACAAAGACTTTAAATCGATAGATCGGTCTATATGGCAGCTATATCCAAATCCGAACCAATCTGGGCCGAATTGAAGAGGGCCATCAAAACTGACTATCCCGGCAAATCGGACAATAAATGCGCCTTATATGAGCCCAAAACCTTAAATCGAGAGTTCGGTCTATATGACAGCTTTATCCAAATCTGAACCGAACTGGGTCAAATTAAAGAAGGATGTCGAAGGTACTAAAACAAGTGACTGTCCCAAATTTCGGCGAAATCGGACAATAAATGCGTCTTTTATGGGTCCAAAACCTTCAATCGAGAGATCTGTCTATATCGCAGCTATATCCAAATATAGACCGATCTGAGCCAAATTGAAGAGAGCTGTCGAAGGGCCTAACCCAACTGACTGTCTCAAATTTCGGCAACATCGGACAATAAATGCGCCTTTTATGGGCCCAAGACCCTAAATCGAGAGATCGGTCTATATGGCAGCTGTATCCAAATCAAGACCGATCATGGTCAAAGTGACGAAGGATGACGGGTGGCCTAACTGTCCCGAATTTCAGCAAAATCGGATAATAAATGTGGCTTTTATGGCCCTTAGACCCTAAATCGGCGGATCGGTCTATAGGGGGGCTATATAAAGATATAGACCGATATGATTTCAACAGACAGAGGAACAGACGGACTGACATGTCCATATCGTCTTAGAATTTTATGTTGATCAAGAATATATATACTTTATAGGATCGGAACTGGATATATCGATGTGTTGCAAACGGAATGACAAAATTAATATACCCCCATTCTTCGATGGTGGGTATAAAAAAGCATGAGTATGCTGTAATTCAAAACACTTTGAATGGCATCTCAGTGAACCATACAATCAGAAGTCTGTACGAAAGTCGGAAAATTCATCCGAACTCGGATTCAAAGTCTGTCCGAATTCTTAGCTAAAGATATATGGAGTGGTTGACACGACTGAAACCCACTGTGTCCCAGAGGTTAGCATGTCCGCCAATGACGCTGAACGCCTGGGTTCGCATCCAAATGCCGTCACAAAAAATTGCGGCATTTGTGAGGTGCTATACCATGTTAAAACTTTTCCCCGCCGTTCAGACTCGGCTATAAAATTATCATTGAGCTTAACATTTGAGTCTAATTGCTCTCAGTGATTTGTGAGAAGTTTGTCCCATTTGCTTAGTGGAATATTCATGGGCAAATTTGTATTTGGTTGTCACGACTTCGGAACGAAATGTCGGAGGGAAATCTAATGTTTCTGACAGAAAGCTTACAGAATTCTGAACCAAAGTTATGGGAAATTCCAAAGGGAATTTAGAGTTGAAATTCTGACCGAATTCTTATGTAGAGACTTAATGAATAGGGACTTGGCAGTAACGAGAACTGCCTTCAATACTCTTGATTGACCCGAAGCATTTCGGGTAGACGCAGTCCGATTCAAGATCGTGGGGTAGTAACTCGCATGTAACACTGTGGAACAGCGATATAGTAGGTAGGACGGCAAAAATCCTATAAGGTGATCCAGATCGTGAGAGGGCGAGGCTATTCCGGGACACATAGCGAAATCGGATAATAAATGCGCTTTTTATGGGGCCAAGACTATAAATCGGCCGACACGGGATAACTATGAGCATTATACAGGCTGGAACTTTGAGCTCCGATTTGTGTGGTGTCCATAGCTATCATAAGAAGCTTAGCTGGAAGCTACCGAGCGCGTTCACAGGTTGCGGATAGTTGAAACCTCCGTTTTTATGCGAAATAACTGAAAATGCGACCGCGGGCAGTCAGCGATTTTCGAGAGGAGAGCCTCAGTGAAAGTTAGGTGACACTGGCTCTTAATTAAATACTGAGTGCCAATGATACTCGAGATGACAAGGCGAGATATTAGCGCCTTCAAATAACCAATTCCCAACATCGGCGTCTATTCCCATGTTAGGGATGGCTAGAAGCGACCTTCGGATCTTGGATTAAGCGACTCGCATTAACGAGAGATACGTATGCGATCCCACAAAACACATGCGGTTGGGGCGCTTGGCCGGTAACCCTCCCCCGGAAAACGGATATATATGTAAATCATCTTTCATCAAAATTCGGTGAAAATTTCATACCTTATGTCCCATATGAGTTATATCAGAATATGTTCCGATTTGGACTAAATACCACAATAATAAGTACAGTAGCTATATCTAAAAATAAACCGATCTGAACCATATACCAAATGTCCCATATCAGTTATATCAATATATGTTCCGATTTGGACCAAATGCTAATAAGTACAGTAGCTTTTTCTAAAAATATACCGATCTGAACCATATACGACACGGATGTCGAAAAGCCTAACATAAGTCACTGTGTCAAATTTCAGTGAAATCGGATTATAAATGCGCTTTTTATGGGGCAAAGAATTAAATCGAGATATCGGTCTACATAGCAGCTATATCTAAATCTGGACCGATTTGGACCAAGTTGCATAAAAATGTCAAACAAAGCACTGTCCAAAATTTCGGCGAAATCGGACAATAAATGCCTCTTTTATGGGCCCAAAACCTTAAATCGAGAGATCGATCTATATGACAGCTATATTCAAATCTGGACCGATCAAATTGAAGAAGGTCGTCGAAGAGCCTAACTAAACTCACTGTCTCAAATTTCAGCGACATCGGACAATAAATGCGTTTTTTATGGCCCCAAAATCTAAAACCTAGATATCGGTCTATATGGCAGCAATATCTAAATCTGGACCGATCTATGTGATATTGCAGAAGTATGTCATGGGGCTTAACTTAACTTACGTTCCAAATTTCGGCGACATCGGACAATAAATGAGCATTTTATGGGCCCAAAACATTAAATCAAGAAATCAATCTATATGGCAGCTATATCCAAATCTGAACCGATTTGGGCCAAATTGAGAAAGGACGTCGAATGGCCTAATACAACTCACTGTCCCAAATATCAGAAAAATCTGATAATAAATGTGGCTTTTATGGGCCTAACACCATAAATCGGAGAATCGGTCTATATGGCAGCTATATCCAAATCTGGACCGATCTGGGCCAAATTGATGAAGGATGTTGGTGGGCCTCACACAACTCACTGTCCCGAATTCCATTAAAATCGGGTAATAAATGTGCCTTTTATGGGCCTAACACCATAAATAGGAGAATCGATCTATATGGCAGCTATATCCAATTCTGATCCGATCTGGGCTAAATTGACGAAGGATGTCGAAGGACCCAACACAACTCACTGTCCAAAATTTCAGCAAAATCGAATAATAGTTGTTACTTTTATGAGCCTAAGACCCAAAATCGGAGGATCGTTCTATATGGCAACTATATCCAAATCTGAACCGATCTGAACCAAATTGACGAAGGATATTGAAGGGCCTAACACAACTCACTGTCCCAAATTTCAGCAAAGTCTGATAATAAATGTGGCTTTAATGGGCCTAAGACCCTAAATCGACCGATCGGTCTATATGGGGACTATATCATGATATAGTCCGATATAGCCCATCTTCGAACTTGATCTGCTTATGGACACAAAGACACATGGCTCTCACCCGATCAAACACACAAGAAACCACATTGATCTGACACTGCACGGAAGATGGACATTGAAAAGCTGCAAACACAACAGATGGCAACGGCGTACACAACTCGACTGACCTAATTGCTTGATTTTTTGGCAGCTATATCCAAATCTGCACTCATCTGGGTTATCTTCAAGATAGATATCAAGGGGCCTAAAACAACTTACTGACCTAAATTTCAGCGAAATCGGACAAAAAAGCGACTTTTATGGACCCAAGACCATAAATCGAGAGATCTACCAATGTGGCAGCTATATCAACATCTGGACCGATCTGTGGCAAATTGAAACAAGATTTCGAAAGGCGTAACACAACTCACTGGCCCAAATATCAGCTAAATTGGACAAAAAAGCACATTTTATGGGCCCAAAATCCTTAATCTAGAGATCAGTCCATATGGCAGCTATATCCAAATCTGGACCGATCTGGGTCAAACTGTAGAGGATGTCGAAGTGCATATAAATCCACCTAAATAAATGCATAAATGCCATAAATGCACCTTTTATGAGCCCAAGACCTTAAATCGAGAGATCGGTCTATATGGCAGCCATACCCAAATCTGGACCGATCAGGACCAAATTGAAGAAGAATATCGAGTGGGCTAACACAACCCACTGTCCTAAATTTCATTAAATCGGGAGATCATTAAATATATGACAGCTATATCCAAATATAGAACAATCTGAACCATTTCGAATACCAATGACGAGGAGCCTAGCACAGCCCCTGTGTCAAATTTCGAGTAATAAATGTGCTTTTATTGTCCCAAGAGCTTAAATTGGGAGATTGGTACATGTGGCGGCTATATCCAAATATATCCCGATCTTGACCACACTGGGTAAGAAAAGTCTAACGGAAACAGCGAAATCGGGTTATAAATTCACCTTTTAAGTGTCTAAAACTTTAGATAGGTATACATGACAGCTACATCCAAATCTGGATCTATCTCAGCCGTACTGAACTGGGATGTCGAGGAGCATAACACAACTCACTGTCAAAAATTTCGGAGAAATCGGGCAATAAATGCGTCTTTTATGTGCCCAAGATCATAACTCGAGAGTTCGGTCTATATAGCAGCTATATTCAAATTTGGACCGATCTGGGCCCAATTGAAGAAGGATGTTGAAGGCCCCAACATAACTCACTGTCCCAAATTTCAGCGACATTTGACAATAAATTCGCATTTTATGGACCTAAAACCTTAAATCGAGGTTTTAGGCCATCTTCGAACTTAACCTGCCTATAGAGAGTTCGGTCTATATAGATGCTATCTTGGCCCAATCGAAGAAGGATGTTGAAGGCCCCAACACAACTCACTGTCCCAAACTTTAGCGACATCAGACAATAAATACGCATTTTATGGGCCTAAAACCTTAAATCGAGGTTTTAAGCCATCGTCGAACTTAACCTGCCTATGGATTAAATAAAGAATCTGCGCAAAGTTTTAGCTCAATATCACTATTTTTAAAGACTGTAGTGCGACTTCGAAAGACATACAGACTGACATGGCTAGATCGTCTTAGTATATTACGATGATCAAGAATATATATACTTTATAGGCTCGATAATGGATATTTCGATGTCGGAACAAAAAATTCCCTCAGCTCGGATCGAGCTCGGTAAGATATTTTCGGAAGATTTCAGAATTTGTTCAGGTTTGACTGATGTAATGGTGGTTCGAGATTTCTGATACAGATCAGTGGATAGTACAGCTATCTTCTCTTTTACTGCACTAAGGAGTGATAGAGGATTTATTGAGCCCTGTTTTAAAAGAAAAGCGTGCTCTACTCCGTACTCAGTAGTCGATGGGTGTGTAGGGCACCATAATCACATTGACAAAGGTGTTGGTGAAGATACATGGCGTATCAGAAATCGCGATCGACCATGCCAGTCAAAGTGTTTTGAATAACAGCACACATGCTTAACTTTAAAAGTTCTTGGTTATATCATGCTTTGAATAGAAAGCAGGGAATATAATCTACAGCCAGAAAACTTTCGAAAAATCACAAACAACAATTCCTAAATTTGCTATACGTTAACAAATATATTTGCAATTAACATATGCCTCAAGTTTTTCTTTTAAGCATAAATATTATTTTAGTAGTTATTTTGTCTGCTGTTATTTTAAATCTTTCCAAGTTGTAGAAAATTCGAAAAATATTTACGCTGTATGACCCCAAAAAAGAAATATAACATGCAATTTAGAAATCATTGCAGCGTTAATGAATTTTTTATTTGCAACTTTTTATCAACTGAAATCAGCAGAAAATATTTGCTATTTTAGCAAAATGTTAACGCTGTGTCTTTTTCAGCATATTTTCTGTTTTAACGGCAAACTTTTTTTATGTTCTTACTAACAAGTTTCTCTGGGTGTATGATATCCCATATAAATCCATTGGGATGTTTGTCTGTCTGCTGCTTGGCACTATCAATTTCCTCTTTTGATTTTCTATTCAATATCTGGATTTTCTACATTGTTTCCTGAACAGAAACACTGTAGATATGCAATTTTTGCGAAACCAAAGCTCTTACATTGTCTTGTCTTGGTTTTTCTTTGTTCCCAAAATGAAATGAATAACATTTTGTTATTCGCAAATTAACAAAAGAAATGGAAAAAATAAAATTTGTTTTTCTATTCCATATTGTTTGACAATTTATTACTATGGCTTTGTCGTCTTTCCTTTGGCTGTATTTTATTTGCAAATTTCTGTGAATGAAATATCTTGGCCCACTAGATTGCAGGGAGGGCAATCCAATGAATATTTCATTGGCGGAATTTTCATTTGCTTTTAAATTGGTACAGTAATAATGCCAAATTTTGAATCATTTTGAACGATTGATGAAACAGAAAATTTGTACATACATATATATTATTGCTGTGAAAAATGAAAAAGACATCAAATTTATAAATATTGGTGATGGATATTTCAGTCAATAATAATGTTTAATTTAAAAAAAGTACCAGGCGTGGAAATAGTTTCTATTTGGTTAGGCTTAAGTCGCAGACTGCTACAGGCTCACTTAGATATTTTCGTCCACAATGACGTCACAGGAATTGAAGAAGGAAGATGCCTTCTAGTTCCTACCATTGAACCATCTAGATTGCTAAAAAAAGCACAACAACGTTGCGAAAGTTCACATCCTCTAAATCAGACAGGTTCTCAAAGAAATGATAACCTAAAGTGGAACTCCTTCTAACTGCTAGCGCGGGACACACACACAGAAGGTGTTCTATAGTCTCTTCTTTTTCGATGCCCCTACAGCTTCTGCCTGACGGACACAATGATTGAGATGTCTGTTCTAGCTAATGACAGTAAAGGAGCAGACCTCTTTAAGTCTAGATTAGGCCACATAGTTTTGGAAAGCTCACAGCCCCCTCTTTGTGACCAGGTCTGGTCCTGAAAATTCCAGTGTCCTGAAATGTGTAGGGTAGTTCCTAGTCTCGCAAGCTCATCCGCTTTACAATTCCCTGGGATATCTCTGTAGCCCGCCACCCAGAACAGGTGAATTTTGAACTGTTCAGCCATCTCGTTGAGAGATCTGCGACAGTCCAGGTCGCTTTTTGTGTTCAGAAATAGATTCTCCAGGGATATAATGGCTGCCTCGCTGCCTGAGAAGATATCTATGCCAATCGTCGTTATGACGCCACTTCCTTAATTACATGGATCTCCGCTTGATACACGATGCAGTGGTCGGGTAACCTTTTCGATATGACCAGTTCTAGATCTTTAGAGCCTACCTCAAAGCCCACCTAGTCGTTTAGTTTAGAACCATCCATATAGAAGTCTATGTGACTTCTATTACCAGGAATACCGTTGTTCCAATCGATTCGATCATGAGTAGTATTACAGTAAATTTTGTCACAAAGCGGGTCAGGTAGGGTGTAATCAACACTGCCTCGAACATCAGACATTGTATCAAGGATATAAGAGTGTCCGAAGCCGACACTTGACCAAAGAAAAGCTCCCTTAACCTCACGGCAGTGGTCGCTGCAATTTGTCTAGCCACAATGTCCAGAGCCATTAGATGTAACATTAAATTCAGTGCATCAGATGGTGTCGTCCTCAGTGGGGCTATGATACACAAACTAGCCTTCCTTTGGATCCGGTTGACTATTGAACGGTAGATGGACTTTTGAAGCGCCGTCCACCGGACCACTACACTATATAACCTTTTAGGTCTGGCAACAGCAGTACATCCTCAATGCATGACGCGCGGTCTAAACCCCCAACTTTTCCCAGTGGATCTCTTGTAGGTATATAGGGCAAGAGTTGCCTTTCTTGCCCTTCCAAGATGTTGGGTTTGAAGTTTAATTTTCTATCCAGCAAAACACCAAGGTATTTTGCGCTTTCTGTAAAATAAAACATTCTCCCCTCCCAAGGAAACATGTTCCACTGTAGACAACTTGTATCTCCTGCTGAGAGAACTACTTCTGTCTTGCACGGATTAACGCCTAGACCACTTTCGGAAGCCCACTTCGCTGCTGCACGTAAAGTTTGCTGAAGTATATCTCATAGAGTGCTGGAAAACCTTGCCCTAACCGCAGTTGCCACATCACCAGCATACTTTTGGACTTTTGAACTGCCTTCCACCAGACCACAACACCATATAGCATTATAGGTCTGACAACTGCTATACATACCCAGTGCATAACGCGTGGTCTAAACCCCCAACCTTTTCCAAGAGTTCTCTTTCTTGCCCTTTCCAATATGTTAGATTTTAAGTTCAATTTCCTGGCCAGCAAATCACCCAGGTATTTTGCGCTTTCTGCAAATGGAACATTCTCTCCTCCCAAGGAGACAAGTGCCACTGTTGGCAACTTGTATCTCTTGCTGGAAAGAACTACTATTTGAACGCATTTACACATAGACCACTTTCGGTAGCCCACCTTGCTGTTGCACGTAGAGCTTCCTGAAGTATATCTCTTAGACTGCTGGGAAACTTTACCGTAACCGCAATTGACACATCATCAGCAAACGTGACCACTTTTACACGTTTTTCTTCCAGAGACAATAATAAAGGGTGATAAAAATCATAAAAATACATGAAATCTTTATGTGAATCGATAGTACGATCGACAGTATAGTAATTTAATGTTCGAATATTATTGCATGCAAATGTTGACCGTGATTGCGCCTCAAATGGTCCATCCGCTTAGTCCAATTTTGGCATACTCTTTTCAACACTTCGGCAGGTATCTCTCGAATAAATGCTTCAATTTTGTCTTCCAATGCGCCAATTGAAGCGGGCTTGTCTATATAGACCTGCGCTTTAACATAGCCCCACAAAAAAATAATCTAAAGACGTTAAATTGCAATTTATTGTAGGTGGCCAATAGACCGGTCCCGAACGTGAAATAAAATGTCAATTTGGCTCAGATCGGTTCAGGTTTGGATATAGCTGCCATATATACCGATCCCCCGATTTAGGGACTTAGGCCCATAAAAGCCACATTTATTTTCCGATTTGATGAAATTTGGGACAGTGAGTTGTGTTAGGCCCTTCGACGCCCTTCTTCTGTTTGGCCCAGATCGGTCCAGATTCGAATATAGCTGCCATATAGACCGATCCTCTGATTTGGGGTCTTAGGCCCATAAAAGCCACATTTATTATCCGATTTTGCTAAAATTTGGAACAGTGAGTTGTCTTAGGCCCTTCGATATATTATTTCAATTTGGCGCTGATCAGTTCGGATTTGTATATAGCTGCCATATAGACCGATCCTCCGATTTGGGGTCTTAGGCCCATAAAAGCCACATTTATTATCCGATTTTGCTAAAATTTGGAACAGTGAGTTGTCTTAGGCCCTTCGATATCAGTCTTCATTTTGGGTCAGATTTGGATAGAGCTGCTATATAGACCGATCTCTCAGTTTTAGGTTTTGAGGTTATAAAAGGCGCACTTATTGTCCGATGTCGCTGAAATTTGAGACAGTGAGTTGTGCTAGGCCCTCCGACGTCCTTCTTCAATTTGCCTCAGATCGGTCTAGATTTGAATATAGCTGCCATATAGACCGATCCTCCGATTTAGTGTCTTAGGCTCATAAAAGCCACATTTTTTATCCGATTTTGCAGAAATTTGGAACAGTGAGTTGTCTTAGGCCCTTCGATATCTTTTTTTAATTTGGCCCAGATCGGTTCAGATTTGGATAGAGCTGCCATATAGACCGATCTCTCGGTTTTAGGTTTTGGGGCCATAAAAGGCGCATGTATTGCCCGAAGTTGCCGAAATTTGAGACAGTGGGTTGCGTTAGGCCTTTCAACGTTCTTCTTCAATTTGGTCCAGATTGGTCTAGATTTGAATATAATAGCTGCAATAGAGACCGATCTCTCAATTTAAGGTTTTGAGTTTTTAAAAGGCGCATTTATTGTCCGATGTCGCTGAAATTGGAGACAGTGAGTTGTGTTAGGCCCTTCAAAGTCCTTCTTCAATTTGGCCCAGATCGGTCTAGATTTGAATATAGCTGCCATATAGACCGATCTCTCGATTTAAGGTTTTGGGTCATTAAACTTCGCATTTTTTGTCCGATTTCGCCGAAATTTGGCCCTTCGATATTTTTCTGCAACTTGGCCGAAATCGGTCCTGATTTGGATATAGTTGCCATGTAGACCGATATCTCCATTTAGAGTCTTGGCCCATAAAAGGCGCATTTATAATCCGATTTCACTGAAATTTGATATGGTGACTTATGTTAGGCTTTTCGACATCCGTGGCGTATATGGTTCAAATCGGTTTATTTTTGGATATAGCTAATAAAAAACCAATATTTTGTTATACACAAATGAACAATGACTTGTATTTATTAGTATTTGTTTAGCATTAATGTGGGACATAAATGCTAAATTTATTATGACCTCATTTCCCAATGCGAATGGAAGCCATTTTTCGAACATGGTTCGAATTCGTCCATAAGCTCATATAGCTCCCATTAAAGTCGGTGTTTCTTTCATACTTCTTGTGCACCTGGAGAGCTACATGCTTATATGAATTGGCTAAAATTAAAAATGTTGCGTTCTTGTGAGAGAAGTGTTGTTGGAAATTAGCTATGCGCTCATTCTTGGCTAATGCCTTGCGAATCTGCATCAACATTTTTTAAGCATTTAAAGGCTCTTTAGATTTTTGGTTATTTTCCAAAAAACTGTAGTCTTTTTGTTTGACATTGCTGGTATCTAATAAACTAAATTAAGTTCTTGCTTGCCGTTTACTCTGTTTATTTTTGTAATATCTGTGCTAAACGGTTGGATGTAGGCCTATTGAGCATATCCCAGCGGGGAATCTCCTTTTCAGAACATTTTCTAATTTTTGCTCATTTGATTATATTGCCTATATTGGGCACTTAGTTGGCACCCAAAATAAACTTAGTTTGGATCATCCCTGTTTATTTTCCTAAAAGAAAAAAATTTTTTTTTGAATACCTATTAATGTCCATGTGTTGGCTTCTACTTTTAGTGTATTCTATTAAATGAATCGCAAAAACTGAATAAAAAGGAAAAAAAAAACTACAAAAGAAAAAAATAAAATTAATTATAAACAATCGTTGATGTTTTATTTAGAAACACCGACGTCAAGCGCATAAACCACGAGCAACAGAATCGCACACAAGAAGTAGCAGAAGAAATAAACAAGAACGAAGCGTTCAAAAACCAAAAAGAATTTCGCTTGAAAACATTCTAATCAATTGAAGAGAAAAACATTTCATTTATATATAATTTGTGCGCACAAAAATCTCTGCTGAATACGACAAAGTAATGAGAGCTGAATTTTGCGAAAAACGAAAATTTTAGAGATTAAGAGGTATTGAGAGATTTTTTTTAAATTCATGCTGTTTTATACTGCCGTCATTCGAATTTTTTTAAATTGCTTTGAAGATCTGTACGAAGCAATTAAAAAACATAAACAAGTACAATTCTATAAGGTCAAGTTTCACTCTCAATTTTTACAAGAAATGTGTTCTCCAGCATTTGTTATACCTATCCAAATAGGAGGAAGGTATACTAATGTTGTCATTTTATTCACAACTAGCCTAACCAGGCCCGCTCCACTGCGCCTTCTTTAACTCTCTTATATCTTTTTAGGGTGGGAACACTTCACCCTGAATGCGAATATCGAATTCGTGACGCTGAACGCGTTCGAGTCCTGGCGAGAACATCGGACAAAGCGGTGTTAATCCCCTCTTAATGTTGGCGGCATTTGGGAGGTACAATGCCATGCATGGTCATTTAAAGAATTTTCCCCAAAGAATTGCGGCACTGCGGGACGCCGTTCGGACTCGGCTATAAAAAAGGTCCCTTATCATTGAGTTTAAACTTGAGTCGGAAAGCACTCATTGATGTGTGGGAATTTGCCCCTTCTCGATTCCTGGTGGTAATCTTCTTCCTTAGGTTAATGTTCTCATTAGGGGAGGGATGGCACCTCAGACATTTCGACTCAAATAAATTCATGCTGCACTTCCAAATCCCTTTAATTTATACCCCATATTGGCATGGCCGGTAAATATGAACCCTTTGGAGGGTGTTTTGGGGCTGGGGCGGCCACCGGCACTTTTACCGAAAATGGATATCAAATTCATTTTTTAATTCCCAACGGAAATGAAGTTCAGTTTAGGGGGTGCTTAAGGGCATACCCCAAAACCCTTGGCTCCAAAATTGTTAATCAAATTCGTTTTCTACTCTCAAATACCTCTCATTTGAGTCCCATATTGTCATAATTGGTCACATAACCCATTTGACCCATTTTAGGAAGAAAAGCGCCACCTAGACTTGAACGCAAATTTTAATGTCATATTCGTAATCTACTCCCTAATACCTTTCATTTGAGTCCCATATAGCCATGGTCTGCTAATGTGCCCATTTGGGGGTATTTGGGGGTGGGCGACCTCCCATTACTTTGACCTAATGTTTTATGCCATATTTGTAATCTACTGCCAAATACTTTTCATTTGAGACCCATATTGATATGAACTTCGAATATATCTGTTTAGAGGAATTTTGAGGTTGGGGGGGGGGGGTGCTGGGTACTTGGACACAAATTTTAATACCATATTCCTTTTCTGGTCTCCACTTCCTTTCATTTGATACCCTTATTGTGCCCATCGGAACACTTTCGGATATGGGTAGCGTTTTTGGGATAAGGGGGAGGGTCCGCCACCACTCGATATCTAAAAACGACATAGCCTATGTTTCCTTCCAGACAAACGTACTCAATCTATGAAAATTTTAAGAAAATCGATTCAGCCAAATATCATATAGTCACAATGGGTCTAATGGCGTTTTTGAGGGATGGCGTGACCCTCTATACTTCGATCTGATTATGTATGGCAGATTCGAAATCTACTCCCGAATACCTTTCATTTGAGCCCCATATTGAAATGAACGTCCAATACGTCGGATTGGCGGAGTTTTGGGATTGGGACATCCCGATGGATACTTAGACTCGTATTATACTCTCCATATTCGTATTATACTCTCCAATACCTATCATTTGATACCTATATTGTCCCGATCGGTCCACTTTTAATTTTGGATTGCTTTTTTGGCATTAGAGGAGGGTCCGTCCCCCTTCCGATACCGAAAAATTATATAACCTATGTTTCCTTCCAGACCTACACAAAAAGCGAAAAACGATTCTGCCGTTTTTCAGTCTATACGGAACAAACAAACCGAGTCCCATATATCCGTGATTGGATAATGTGTCCATTTTGGGCGTTTTTGTAGAGGTGTGTATTTGTATGCCAGATTCGTTATCTACTCCCGTATAGTTTTCATGCCCATATTGTCTTCATCGGTCCACTTTTGATTTTGGGTGATGTTTTTGGGGTAACGGTGGAAGGTCCGCCCCCTTCCGTTATCAATAAATTATTAAGCCCATTCTTTCTTCCTGACCATTGAGACCCATATTGCCGTGATAGTCAAATAAACCTGTTTTAATATGAAATTCGTATTTTACTCTTGAATACCTTTCATTTGAATCCCATATTGTCCCAATCGGTCCACTTTCATTTTTGGGTAGTACTTTTGTGGTAAGGGGAGGGTACGCCCCCTCCCTATATCAAAATCTAGGACGAGAAAAGTAACATTGCCATCATCAATTTCGCTCCTTTTTGATTCCGAAACTTCAACTAATGAAGTAACGCAACTATGATGGTCACGAAACCGGGATTGTCTATCTGGTTCGCATGGGTTCGAATCCTGGCGAGACCATCAGAAAAACTTTTCAGCGGTTGTTATCCCCTCCTAATGCTGACAACATTTATAAGGTACTATGCTATGTATAACTTCTCTCCAAAGAGTTGTCGCACTGCAGCACGGCGTTCGGACTCGGAAAATGAGGCCCCCTTTAATTGATATGTGAGAAGTTTGCCCCTGTTCCTTAGTGGAATGTTCATGGGCAAAATTTGCATTTTGTCATATAGACCGTCAAGCCTCCCGATACTAGACCCAAACATGAATCAGATCAGACTATAGAGATGTTGCTGTCAAATAAATCGATCTTCTAATTTTGCGTCTTAATTCCATAAAAAGCGGATTTCTTACCTGATTAGGCCCTTCGACATCCTTCGTCAATGGCCCAGATCGGTCCAGATTTTGATATATCTGTCATATAGAACGATCCTCCGATTTAAGGTCTTAGGGCCATAAAAGCCACATTTGGTATCCGATTTTGCTGAAATTTGGGACAGTGAGTTGTGT